>NC_041395.2:200293030-200617197 GCF_900747795.2 Erpetoichthys calabaricus
GCCCAATGTCTGTAACTATTAGTTTCATTCTGCACCCAGTATGTACCATCTTGGTTCATAGGTGATAATGCAGATGTGATAATAAGCTTTTCATTATAAACACTCTCAGCCTAATCCCTCTTGCCTTCAAGTATTTGACAGCAGTGTGTTGATGCTTCTTTTTATCTATTTTGATTCCTCTTTCCTGTCTCATCTTAAATACTTGAACACTTTGTTTTGTATTGATTTTCATTCTATTCATTGTGTTTTGCAATCCCACTACCACACTGAAATGGCTATGACTTTGAATCTGGCTATTTCTTAACTGCAATTCCTTAACCTTACTTGTACATTTGCATTCCAAAAGCTCCCAAATAATTGGACATTTTTGCCATTAGCAGTATACCTGTAGATGTGTTTCTGCCTCCCTGAATGCACGAAGTTTGTTGTCATTGTTGGCGGAACTTTATATGTGGTATGTCTCAAGACTACATAATGTTTTGTTTTTTTTTTTCAGTTTGAATTTAAATTAGAGATATAACTATACACTAAATTGTGTATTTTTATTTTTTTATATTTTTTATTTGAAGAAAATAACATTCCACACGATCAAGTCTAACTTATACAATGAACAAGATAATATTACATCCAACAAAGTCAAATTTAACAAAACAGAATTCATCACTCACCCGAGAGAAACAGAGAAGAGCCAACAGCAAGAGCAAATCTTTAAAAAATAACAAAGAAGTGAGATTTCCGTTTCCCCTATATAAATGCTTATTTAAAATGTTATTGATTAGAACTTGTCATATTTTACAAATGTTTTGAACAAATCCTCTAAGCGAAAAATTGATTTTTTCCAATTTCAAATAGTATAGAATACAAGTAACCCACTGACTTGTATCAGGTGGGCTACGATTCCTCCAGCTGAGCAAGATAAGTGTACGTGCTAGTAGTGTGGTGTAACCAATTTACAATCAATTTGTCCTTGTCCACTTTAAGCTTTTCAGGGAGTACACCAAACACAGTTGATAATGGGTTACCAGCGATTCTGACACCAAGGCTGTCTGATAGGCACTATCCAAAATGATTTTTGTCCAAAATTATTTTAACTTGGTGCACTTTCGAAATGTGACCTAGTCAGTCTTGAGCTATTTCGCAACATTCACAGGTTGAATATTGCCCGGGATACATTTTGGACAATTTTAAATGAGATAAAAAATTTAAGATGAATGACTGAATGCTATAAGTATATGGAGTGTTATACACGCATGCATGGGGTACAGTTTATGGGGTCAAATATAGGTGTTTCTCAGCCAGGTCAGGGGTTGGCACTGTCCTCTGATACTTTCTCATTTTTTCCCTCTGCAGACCCTCAGAAGAGCCTGTCTCCTTATGACATCACTTCCAGCTCTTAAAATCGTGGCACCTGATGATATTACTTTCCGTTCCAGTCCCCACAAGATCCCTTCTCTTCCTGTTTCTTCAGTATAAATCCGCCATATTACCTTTGTTTGTCAGATCCGTTTTTGAACTCAAGTCTGTAAAGATGTTATCTCTGTTTAGATTATTTTCAAGTGTACAGGGTGGAATTCCCCAAACCTTTATGCTGTGTCCTAAGTTTTATTACGGGAGCTAGAGTGTATTCTCTACATGGCTGCCATCTACTCCTTCTCAAAGAGATTAAGTAAAAGATCATCTTCCCACGGTACCCCAGGATTTTTGAAAGGAAGAGACTTTAATATGTTTTTATATGTTATTGAGATGCTATCTGAGTCTTCAAGACTTATCAGTATTTCTTCTGAAACAAAAATAGGTGGGAGGTGTGGGACATTGGGTAGGTTCCATTTAGCAAAGTTTCTGATTTGAAGTAGTAGATTCAGAAAGATGCAAAGACATATCCAGGTCTTTATAGCTTGTATATTTGCCACCCAGTAATAAAATTGAAGGTTATGTAGTGCCATGCCACCTCCTGCTTTAGGTCTTTGTAAAGTCACACTTTGAATGTGTGGATGTCTCAAATTCCAAATAAATAAGGTTGGAATGGAGTCTAATTTCTTAAAGAATGATTTGTTAATGTACATGAGAATGCTCTGAAAAAGAAAAAGAAGCCTGGGAAAGATGTTCATCTTGACAATATTGATTCTCTCTGCTAATGTGAGATGGCGGGTAGACCATCTGTTCACATCTTGTTTAATTTTTTTCATTGCTAATAACAAAATTTTGTTGAAAAAGATCCTTATATTTACTTGTGATGTTTACCCCTAGGTATTTATCTGATCTGATAAAATAAATGGGTAGCTGTCCAGTCTAGTATTGTGTGCTAGAGAGTTCAGTGAAATTCTGCTAGTGCATTAAGGACTACTGGTAAGGAAGTCTGTGGGTCTAATATGTACAGTACCCTAACATCTGCATATAGTGATATTTTCTGTTCAAGTCCTTCTCTGATTATCCCCTTTATCTCTGATTGAAAGTGAATGGCCAATGACTCAAAGGCAATTGCAAAAAGCAATGGTGATTGGGGGCATCCTTGTCTAGTACCACATTGCAATTTGAAGTAGTTTGAGATAATGTAGTTAATACAGACAGAGGCTTCTGGAATGGCATAATGTAGTTTTATCTATGCTCATACTGTATATTTGGGCCAAACCCAAATTTGTGCAATGTGGTGAATAGGTAATCCCATTCAACCATATCAAATGCTTTTCCTCTGTCCAAAGACAATAAGATCTCTGAGGTGTATTAGATTTTATGGTTGAGTATATTATATTAAACAAACGCTGAAAATTAGAAACTAAGTATCTGACTTTAATAAATCTGGTCTGGTCTTGTGATATTACAAAAGAAGCACTTTCTTGATTCTACTGGCTAGAATTTTGAAAAGTATCTTAACATCATTATACAAAAATTAAATCGATCTGTATGATGCACATTGAAATAAGCACAATATAAGGACTTACAATACTCTCTAAATGTGTGGGTTGTAATTTATGGTTGATGATTTTATCTCCATTTGTGTTGGTAATTTCTGTTTTTACATTGTAAACCTCCTGTTTGTGAATTTTTTGAGCTAAGATTTTATTAGCCTTCTCTCTGTGTTCAAAGTAATGATGTCACGATTTAAAGATAAGCAGTTTTGTTTCTTTTTTTGTCAAGAGGTTACATTCATATTGCAAAAACTGTCTTTGCCTATAGTGCCTCATTTGGAGACCTGGCATATTCTTGATCTATTTTGGTAATTTCACTGATTAACTCTTATTCCTTCTGGTCTCCAATTTATTTTTATGGGAACTATACAAAATAATATATCCTCTTAAAAAAGCCTTCAGAGTTTCCCAGAGTACTCCTGCAGAGACCTCTGAGGATGCATTTGTATATAAAAAATAATCAATTGGTTTGGAGGTGAATTTTGTAAAGTTTTCATCTACTAATGACAGAGGGTAAAGATGCCAGCTACAAACTGAGTATGCAAAGCATAGCGATTCAAGCTCCAAGATCAGCGGGGCATGATCAGAGATAACAGTACCGTTGTACTTACAATATTTGACATTGGGCAATAAATTATTGTCAATGAAGAAATAATCAATTCTTGAGTAACTATGATATACTAGTGAGAAGAAGGAATATACTCTTCAGTTTGGATTTAAGAATCTCCATGGGTCTGATAAGTTATAATTCATTACAAAATGAGTGATTGTATTACATGTTATCGCCAATGCAGTTGAATACATCTCCAGGACTGGATTTAAAACATAATGAAAGCCTCCAGCCATTATAATTTTATGAGTTTTCATATTGGGAATAGATGCAAATACATTTTGGATAAAATCTGTATCATCTACATTAGGTGCATAAATATTTATCAAAATTAGTTTACATTTAAATAAATCACCCATCACTATTTCATATTGCCCTTCATGATCAGATTCTACTTCTGATGCTAGAAATGAGATTGTTTTATGTATTAACATTCCCACATGTTTAGTTTTTTTTTTTTTTTTTTTTTTTTTAGCTGGAGTGAAAAAAATTGCCAATCCAATCTCTTTCCAATTGAAACTAGTCCTTGCTTATTAAGTGAGAATCCTCTAAAAAACTATGTTGGCATTTAGGCCTGTTAGGTTAAAGAATATCTTTTTTCTCTTTTGATCATGATTGAGACCTTTGACATCCTAGTTTACAAAGTTCACTTTTTGGTCAGAGAAACACTGATTCTGAACTTTTGAGAACATTTTGTATCTTTAAGTAAAAGTGGTGTGTTGCTTCATCAAATAGCCTTATCCTTGATTTCATACTATTGCCAGGTATAATGGGCAAGGAGCTTATTATTATGTTGGTACTTAGCTTGCACACAGAAGCTAGCAGTATTGGAGGAGGGCTCTACTGACAACAATGATTTGCTTGCTCTCCAAATTATATATAACACCAGATAATCCATTAGTGGACATTCTAAATAGTTTTTCCTCTTTGGAAATTTCATGTATCAGAGCCAGGAATATTTTAGTTTTAACATTTAGCACCGTGATTTTTTAAAGCAATGACAATAGTGAGGACTGTGATATGTTTAATTGATACACCGATAACACTAAAGTCTATGTGAAAGTCACTTTTGGATGTATGGTGATTTCAGAGAAGCCCACTGCTTTTCTCTGGGGCATCAATTCATAGATATATGCTAACTGCCTAGTGCTGAATGTGAATAAAACTGAACCTCACTCTGTGGGGTCTCTTGTTGAACTGAGGTTTGCTTCCTATCAAATTTGGCTTTGCCAGTTTGATCTATCACTCACTGTATGGGGATTCTGCATGGCAATATCATCAAATACAAACCTCATATCTTAGTTGAAAACAACACTTTCTGATATTTGCCATAAATTATATCCTGAGTGCACGTTTTCTTCAAATTTGATTGTGACCAGGGGGGTATTCTTCGTACGTGGATTACTCGTTTAGCCAGATGTAGTTGTTGATGATTTGGCATGATCCTGGATCTGTCGGTTTTTTGAAACTCTTGCTGGATGTGTTGTCATAGCAACACATCCAAATGGTTTGTTCTATGTAAACAAGGATTAGCTCACACACTTAATCAGTGTCCATGCGTGGAATTCATTCAGTCATGACTTTGCCGTACATGAATGAGCGACCAATTGATATCGGTATGCAAATTATTAGCAGAGAATTTCATATAGAGAGGGTTTTGCGCGATCATCAAGATCCTTTATTGCTCCCAGAGGAAATTCTTTTCGAAAGATATCGTTTTAACCGAGGGTGAATATTGTACCTCAAAAATTTATTAGGGCCTTATATTCAAAGTCAAACTCGGCAAAGTCAGGCTCTCACAACCACACAGACAGTATGCATTGCTTTGAGGTGTTTTGCAAGCAGCACTTTTTTATGTACTGTAGGCGATGCGAAAAATCAATCTAAAAGTGCAGTTTGCCAGGCAATTCGTAAAGTCTGTTTTGGCTCTGAAATATTTCCTTCAGGTTTTCATAGTGTTTCCTGGATGCCTGAGTGTGCAGACAATAAAAGAGGTGTTTCATGCCATTACAGGTAGGTAAAACACAGGCAAAAACACCCACAGTTCCATAAAGAATCTCACAATCAGCCTAACATTCTCATTACCCTGGATTTCCAAATGTGATTGGGGCACATGGGACTGATCTGAGTGGAGTTTGATTTGGAAAATGTACCCCTCCACCTTATGAATAATCAGACATAGTGTCTTCATCAAATATTTGACCTTTGTCAATATCTCGTTGGTCAGACACAGGTTCTAGGCATATGACATTCCCTGCAACTGACCCAACAAAAAAAGAGGGCTATATGGAACATACCTATGGCCCACATTGAGGATAAATATATGCAATGACCATCCTTTACTTGAAATGAATTGACCACTGCATCCAGCCACTGCTTCTGAGGAGGAGCTTCCCCCTGGAATGCCTTCAGAAACAGGGCGATGGGCATTTTGCTGGAGAGCCAACTCTTCTGCAGGGGTTAGGTCTGGACCGCGTGGACCTCCACCTGTTTTTTGCTTGTCTGCCTTCTTATTAGCTTTAAAATTAATGTTCTTTACATTATATATGATTCTTTATATCAACAATTCTTTAAATATTTATATACCAATATTTACCAGTTTGAAGTATATTCTTGTACTTCACTTTAACCTGTTCCCGTGTTCTCCTTGTGCTCACGTTTGATCTGGAATTATGACATGTTATTATATTATTATATTACTAGTCATTTAGCCCGTTACAATAACGGGTGCTAGAACAGTAGTGCATAAACATTAGTAGGAACAGTCTATATTAAATGGCAAGGGACTTTGACCTCATTCTTTCGCGTACAAAAAGGCAAGCTTCAAAAGGGCAACCTCAATTGAGTGCGGCGAATAAAGGCGTTCATAGATAATTTATTTCAAATGGCTCTGGAATATGTGAAGAGCAACAAAGGTGCAGATGTTTATTTACGTGCGCCTTTATTCGCTGCGCCCAATTGAGGTCGCCCTTTTGAGGCTCGCCTTTTTGTGCGCGCCCTTATTGAAGGATGCCTGTGCGCGCCCTTATTGAAGGATACCGTCTTGTACGTCCGCTGGCTTGTACGTCCGTAATATACCTTTAATTTTCTCTGACGGTAATACAGGCGTGCGCGTCGGTAATATGCCTTTAATCTCCTCTGACAGTAATACTGGCTTATATGTGGCTGTAATATGAGTCACTGTATTGTGTACCTTTAATTTCCTCTCGCAGTAATACTGGTTTGTATTTCCGTAAAACGCCTCTAACTTTCTCTGATAGTAATATCGCGCATCGCACCGTGCCCCGCGCATGCGCACTTCATCAGAAGACACCCACACACGGACACCTGGACGCACATAGGGATTTTATATATATAGATTACATATTATACGTAATTAATCGGACACATCGGAAATGAAACGCTGCTTTCAGTAAGTACAATGCACACACGTTTAATTTGTCGGCCACTTTTTGCCAGCGGTTTTTTCTGGTTTGGGCTGCTTTTGCAGTGGTACCCCTTGTGCATATTAAATCTTGAAATCCTTTGAGTAACTAACTAACTAACTAACACCCACACACACGCACACAGCTTGTGTGAAAAAAAATGCACCCGTTCTTTCGTCAGTTTGTTGCAGTCTATCAAAGACTTGCTGATCATGTTTTCTACTGTATACTCAATATATATGGGCTTTTCACTCAGCGTGGGCGCGCGCATTAATCTCGGATGATTAGATCCAGCTAGACTAATCTACTATGCGGCTGCATTTGAAAAACCAACTTATCCCAGATGAGTTTCACCGGCATTAACTCATCCAAGATCAGGCATCTGATCTCGGATGATTTAAGTGACATACAGAAAATACCCCCCAGATCTAATGATTAGTTTAAGCCTCTACTGGCAATGCTTCCTTAATTCCTTGTTCATTTTAGGTTTGCTTTGAAAACCTCCCAAATTCAAGCATTTCAGAATCCAGTTCTACCATGAAAAGTTGACCTGCAATTACCCAATGCCATCATTCTTATAATACCAAAACTTCATTATATACCATTTCTTAAATGGCCATTCACCTGTACTCTTGAGACGTATCCACCAACAACAGATTTGTAACACCTAGTTGGTTTATAGGTTAAGGTAAAAAAAAAAAAAAAAATCGCCCTATTTTTGTCATTTATGCATATACAGTACTGTGCAAAAGTTTTAGGCAGGTGTGAAAAAAATGCTGTAAACAAAGAATGCTTTCAAAAATGAAAGTGTTAATCATTTATTTTCATCAATCAACAAAATGCAGTGAATGAACAAAAGAGAAATCTAAATCAAATCAATATTTGGTATGACCACCCTTTGCCTTCAAAACAGCATCAATTCTTCTAGGTACAATTGCACACAGTTTTTGAAGGAACTCAGCTGGTAGGTTGTTCCAAACATCTTGGAGAACTAACCACAGATCTTCTGTAGATGTAGGCTTCCTCACATCCTTCTTTCTCTTCATGTAATCCCAGACACACTCGATGATGTTGAGATCAGGGCTCTGTGGGGGCCATACAATCACTTCCAGGACTTCTTGTTCTTCTTTATGCTGAAGATACGTAGCTCTTAATGACTTTGGCTGTATGTTTGGGGTCGTTGTCCTGCTGCAGAATAAATTTGAGGCCAATCATACGCCTCCCTGATGGTATTGCAAGATGGATAAGTATCTGCCTGTATTTCTCAGCATTGAGAACACCATTAATCCTGACCAAGTCTCCAACTCCATTTGCATAAATGCAGCCCCAAATGTTCAAGGAACCTCCACCATGCTTCACTGTTGCCTGCAGACACTCATTATTGTACCGCTCTCCAGCCCTTCGACAAACAAACTGCCTTCTGCTACAGCCAAATATTTCAAATTTTGACTCATCAGTCCAGAGTACCTGCTGCCATTTTTCTGCACCCCAGTTCCTATGTTTTCGTGCATACTTGAGTCACTTGGCCTTGCTTCCACGTCGGAGGTATGGCTTTTTGGCTGCAACTCTTCCATGAAGACCACTTCTGGCCAGACTTCTCCAGACAGTAGATGGGTGTACCTGGGTCCCACTGGTTTCTGCCAGTTCTGAGCTGATAGCACTGCTGGGCATCATCAGATTTCGAAGGGTAATAAGCTTGATATGTCTTTCATCTGCTGCACTAAGTTTCCTTGGCCAACAACTGCGTCTACGATCCTCAACGTTGCCCGTTTCTTTGTGCTTCTTCAAAAGAGCCTGAACAGCACATCTTGAAACCCCAGTCTGCTTTGAAATCTTTGTCTGGGAGAGTCCTTGCTGATGCAGTATAACTACCTTGTGTCTTGTTGCTGTTCTCAATCTTGCTATGACATGAAACTGTCTTCCACAACCTCACCTTGGTAGCAGAGTTTGGCTGTTCCTCACCCAGTTTTAAGCCTCCTACACAGCTATTTCTGTTTCAGTTAATGACTGTGTTTCAGCCTACGTGTGATATTGATGATCATTAGCACCTGTTTGGTATAATTGGTTGATCATACACCTGACTATAATCCTACAAAATCCCTGACTTTGTGCAAGTGAACCTGTAAGAATTGATGCTGGTTTGAAGGCAAAAGGTAGTAACACCAAATATTGATTTGATTTAGATTTTTCATTGTTCACTCACTTTGCATTTTGTAAATTGATAACAATAAACAATCATTATTTATATTTCTGAAAGCATTCTTTGTTTACAGCATTTTTTCACACCTGCCTAAAACTTTTGCACAGTACTGTTTTTTAAACTATCTCTACAGTACCATGCTCTTCTAATTCTTACTATGCTGTATATTAACTCTTACTGTCAGGTGACTCTTACATAAGATCATTCAGATCAATATTTTATATTCTGACTGGATTCTAACTTACATCAAAGGATCTCAACATTTTCTTATAGATTTTTTTTTTCGAATTGTGTTCATTGTCTTCTTTCATTTTATTGTTAACTGGCACTCCATTCAGGCTTGGTTCTTGTCCTGCACCCAGTGTTGTTAAAGAGGTTCCACCACCTTGCCGCTATGATTTAGATTAAGCAGGACAGAACCATTGGCATCTATACTACTTTTACTCCTACTACCACTAGGCATCAATATATACATCTTATCACATTGTGACATGGCAATTAAAGTTTATTTCAGCAGTTTTGTGGGTAAGGCAGAAATCATGCACAAATATGCACAAACCAACACTCATCCATAACTGACTGATGTAAAGTCAACCTAATCTGTACATCTTTGGGATGGAGGAGGAAAAGCTATGTGGACACAGGGAGAACATGCCAACTTTATTAGACATTCCACTGAACTGTGAAGTTCACCAGTGCACTGTCTTGCCACCTCCTCCAGTCCCCAGATAGTTTATAATCCTGAAAGTCTGTGAAGCACTTTCAGTAGGAATTTGCTGTAGATTAAAATAACTGGTTGACAGATTGATTGATTCTCCGGATAGCATCTAATGCAGCATCTTCAATTTATATGGTGGTGGTGTAAGAATACATGCAATGTGGTCTAACTAATTCATTGAACAGCTTGATCTTTATTCAGTTTTGGAATATCATGTAATGTTTTAATAGCCTTGTTTCTATGGCTTCAACCAAGAACAAGAAAACTGAGACAACACGAACTTCGGAATGCTTTTAAGAATGTTGCTTTGTTCTCTTGGGGTTTCCCAAATGTTGTCTATAATGCACAGTTATGCACTTATCTGTAAAGAATTGTGTTTTTTACATCTGTGTAGTGTTAATACTGCTGCCTTGCAATAAGGATTGTGCCCCAGGTGCTCCATTTGTGGAGTTGGCATGTTCTCCCCATGTTTTTCCTCCAGTTTCCACCCACAGTCCAAAGATATGCAGAATAGTTGAATTGGTGCTGCTAAATTGTGTGTATTCACCCAGCAATTGACTTTTTCCCTGTCCAGGTGTTGTTCCTGCCTTGCACCCAATGATTGCTATGATAAGCTCCAGCTTCTCTGAGTTAAGATTATAGATGTATGGATGAATTTAGAGCAAGGTGTGCACCAAGAGCAAAGGGTGAACAAACTAACTCAGTATTGGATGCCAGACCAGGACAGACTCATTGTCACACTCACCTCAGCCTATGCTGTTTTAATATCATTAAGGCATGTGCACTGTCTCAACAAATTCTTATCCCTGACTCATTGCTTCTGAGTCTCTGTGGTTAATATGAGTTAGAGAGCATGTTAATTACAAAATTATCCTTTAGGAACTCTCCTCCTGTCCCCACTTAGCTGTGTCCTTATATCAGTACATTTCCTTCTCATATCCACAGCTTCCAGCTTCAAGAATTTGCCAGTTTGTCACATTTCATGTTATAAATGTTTATTGGAGATGGTTAAAAGGTGTCAGCACCTTATGATGCTCTGAAGGAATTTTAGTTATATTTTATTTAGATTTTGTAGTAAAAGAAGCTCAATTCCATCAACTCCTTTATTTATTAAACGATTAATTCTTTCACTTTTTAACCCCATTTATTCCAATACTGAGCAAGAGTTGGGCACAGCTTATCTCAATAGGATTTTAAGAAGATGAAGAACCTTTCTGGAAAGGGTGTAAGTCCATTGCTAAGCACTGTGATGCTCACTTATATAGGATCAAATTAAATATGCATGTGTTTGGGATGTAAGGAGAAGACTGGAGCAACCAGAGAAAAAAAGACTGGCTCTTAATCCAGAACCCGGAGGCTGACCACTATGCAAGGCTCACCAACCTCAGCTTAACAAAAATAACTCTTTTCATTGTTTTGGAACATCTGCAAATTTATCACACTATTAATATACAAATGTGGTAAGTTTTGTTCTTTTATATTGTATAAACATATTACCCATTACAGATATATTTTATTATCTTAAGCATGAGCAAACATGTAGGTGCACTGAGTTTTGTAAAAATTTCTACAATTAATTAATTTTCTGGATTATTGAGTCTGCGGTTGGCTGACGCCCTGCCTGGGGTTTGTTTCCTGCCTTGCGCCCTGTGTTGACTGGGATTGGCTCCAGCAGACACCCGTGACCCTGTAGTTAGGATATAGCGGGTTGGATAATGGATGGATGGATGGATGGATTTTGAGTAGATGAAGATGGCATGTGTTTAATTCTGGGAAAAGCCTGATTGCAACTCTTTGCGTTGCTTGACTCAAAGGGGCATGATTCACAAAAGTATATTCTGTTATTCTGTGCAAGATTCATGAAGACACATCCAAAAAAGCCACAATGTAAGATAACATTTACCAAACATTTTCCACACCCAAAATGCAGTAATACGCAATACTCATAAAAGCATTACCATACCATCCTAAATCCACTAAAATAAGATAACATTCACAAACTGGAATGATCCAATTCAAGGTCAAGTGGAGTCACAGCCTAACCCAGCATCATTGAGCATAAAGCAGAAACTAGTGCTGGACAGAATGCCAGTCCTTTGCAGAGTCACTTCATTCACACAACCACACTTACATTCTCTCCTGGCCAATTTGAACTCACCAGTTAACATTTCATGCAAGTCTTTGGGAATATAGGAGGAAAATCAGAGTACCCAGAAGAGAATTTATAGATGCATACCAGTTTAATGCAGGCATTGATCATGTGAGGGATTTGAACATGGGATGGTGGATTTGTAAGGCAGCAGTGCTAAAATCTGTTTAACCTCCTACAGAAACACATTAAATTTACTTGTATATATAGTAAATATTCCCACCATTTGGGGTAATTTCCAGATTCTTTCAGCATATGACTCATTTGTGCTTTTCCCACGTGGCATATGAATTGGGGAAATTAATATGCAATGAGTATTTTAAGACATTTTTATGAATATGAACAGCTGAAAAATGTACTGCTTTTCAACAATTTCTTTTTAATTATGCTACAGAAATATAATGCATACTGTTGTGGGGAACAGTCCGGACACAGACAGGTAGACATGTTGATTCACCACACACGTTTATTTACACTAATATTTACAACAGTAGTGAGCACAATACCCAGTGCCGCAGCACCAATCACCCCTTCAGTCCTGGCCACAACACAATGCCTTCTCTCAGTCTCTGGTCCGCCTCCACTCCTCTCCACCAAGCTTCGTCCACTTCCACCCAACTCTTGCCCCTGACTGGAGGGAGGCGGCCCCTTTTATTCACCCCGAAAGGACTCCAGGTGTATCCTGAGGGTTTCTGTAGCCACACCCCTGTGTGGCGGAAGCTCTGTTGGCATATCCGGAAGTCCTCCGGGTGTCCCCAATACTCTTCCCTCCAGTACTTCTGGGTGTGGCGGAAGTGCTGAGGTCCAGGGCTCCCAAGGCATCGGGGCGCCCCCTGGCGGTGACCACAGGCCCCTACAGGGTTGAGCTTCCAAGCTCTGTACCCGTGGTCCCCAAGGCAACCAGGGAGGACACCCCCTCGTGTCCTGGAGGAGGCACAAGCCCTCCTCAGCTCCTCCTGGGCATCCCGGCCGGGCGACAAACCCAGCCGGGTGCCACACTGTACTATTTCTATGATATGACAACTCCTTGACTACACCAGATAAAAAGTAAGTATCTTTTCATATGGAAGAGACTGGTTGACAGAACCACACATTTAAAAACACTTAGATTAGGGAGAGTAATGCAAAATAAGAACAGTGGAAGACATTCCAGCACTGGGACAGTTAATGAAGACCTTCTAATTCAGTAAGTCAATCTTTTCCCAGATCTCCAGTAAACATCCCTGGATGTTTAATGACTGACTGTTTCTTTTATCTAAAATTTCTGGCTAGTATATCCAGTAGCAAGCAATCCAAATTGCTTTAGTACTGTTGACGTCCCTGGCTTCTTCTTGTTTTTTTTGTCATCATAAATTCATGCATCTAGCCTGTAATATTCCCATGTCCCTCAAGTTTCATTTCTCCTTTGAGAAATTTTAACACATAGTGTTTATCATTATGCATTATGGGTTCTCTTGTCTGCAAGCTACTGTGTTCCATCCATAGATTTTCTAAACCCACATACTTTATTATAACGTTATAATGAGTTGGGTTTTTTCTTGCAAATACCATAGGTGGGACGCTAGTCTATCTCTGAGCAGTGTAACAGTGATCTTGGCTTATTTGAGGAATCCATAATACATGTGCTAGGGAACATGCAAACTCCACATTGCCAGCACTTGGGGTGAGAACTGAAAATGAGTTCCAACATTTGTTAAGTCCCATATAATATAGCTAATTTTTCATTCTTTGCAGCATATGAAATTGATCCTTCCACAACTGTTGCCAGAAACCTGTGTAACTGCCTCTGTTGACCTGACTTCTGAGAGTTCTCTACCAGCCAGGCGGCTCCGTGCTTTGAACTGACACACGGTGGCATAGTGACTGCCCTTCAATTAAAAGCTTTCACCTTAGGATAACCCACAGATGTCTGTTTGCATCTGACTGGCAAGGCGCCGAGAGCTCGTGCTTCTGTTTTGCCACTGGGTGAGGTGTGCCTAGGTGGTTGGGGGGAGAATTTAAAGAAGAAGGAGAAGACAAGAAAAGCCTATCAAAAGCAAAGCTTTACTGGAGCTTAAGTAGGTTGGAATCTATGACTTCTGACATGCTAATAATGCTCCAAGGCACTTTCAGCTGTCACTAGTCAATTAATAGTCGCTAATCTGTCTTTATTAGCACCTCAGAATGTGTTTTATTCCCTTGGCCTTGTGTTTGCTTGGTGACCTGGTAATAATTTCCATTTGATTCAAGAATGACTTCTTTGCATTCCAGCGGAACTTCAGCTTCTCTTCTGTCATGGCCCATTGTACTCAAAACGTCCTCCTCCAGGGGTTGTCTATGCCCACATGTGTTTTGGATACTCTTACAAAAGGTAATAATTTAGTTGAGGTGAGATTGAGAGAGACTCCTCATTGTATAAGCAAAACAATGGCACTGTCTGTCGAGCCACATTCCTGAAGGCAGTTGAGCAACACGCGAACAGCACCTTCCTTCCTTCCCATTATCGTGCAGTCTGGGGCTTCGTAATCTGATCCCCTTAACTGTTTCCTTAAAAGAAAAAATAAGAAAAAAAAAATCCCTAAAAAATGGGTTAATGCAACACAAAACAAGAAGTCATAACAGCAAGGTAGGTATAAAAATGAGCAAAGCCAAGAAAAAATTATCGCTTTGACTTTCCAGGCAGCACCTGCAGGAGCAGCAATTCTTCTGATGTTAAACCCTTATCTTTAGTGCATTATTATCCTTTGAATGGAAAAATATGAATATAAAAGAAACAGGAACTTTGTAACATACCACAAAAGTGTATCCTTACTGTGTGTAAATCACTTGAGTACTGATGATATTCATTGATCATCTACCCTTGGAAGGGCTACATAGGGGCTAGGGGCTGAGCAGAAGAATGATCTTAGGCCATCTAAAGGTCACAATGCCTCAAGCAGATGCCTCGTGTCAAAGCAGCAATTAACAGTTGAGCCAGAGAGGTGTACGACACAAGCCAACCTGCTGCCTTCACTTATCAGATTGCTCATGATTACCCCCAGTATGACCATGTCAGTTCAGCTCAATTAGCCATTGAAGTGATGTTATGACATATCCTGCATAACCTTTCATTCACATTTAATTCACAGTGTTTAAGACATACAAAATGACAAAATTAAAACTGACAATTTTATGGTGATCAACATCCTGTACAGTTACTGTATTAGGTAATAACTGATTATGCATGCAAGCTCAGGTATGGTCACAAGGACTTATAACTATTGGCCTTTGCTGAGACATATGATCAAAGGTATTATATGAAACAGACTCATTTTTCAATAGTCCCCTCACAAAGGTGGTGACAAAAAATATAGCAATACACAGAAGGAGTGAGTCATTTTGAATGGACATGAACAATTAGGTTTAGTTATAATAAATAAAAAAGTTGATTTTTATGTTTGTTTGACCCATGATGGCAATTGTGGGCCTGCACAAAAGACTAACTAAATGTAAAATATGAGTAACCAAAAAGGTCTAGTTAATAATTAAGTCTGTTGTCAGTATGTCAGAGACACATTTGCCAGTCCTGCAAACAAATGACTGAGATTGATATTAAACACATTTTTGACCTTCTTTGGGTTGGGTGATAAGGCAGTTTACAGATGATGACTGCAGAAAAATTGTGGGAGGCTCACAGGAATAACACCAGTATGGTGGACTGTAAAATTTTTTTTATAACAACGTTAAAGCTTTTTAACAGATAATTATTCAATCTATTATTTAGCAACTCCTAGAGTTGAGGCTTACAGTAATTCATAGTGTCTTTTAAGATGTCAAAGGCCGCATCCAGATATGCTAGCTAAGACTACTTCAACTACAATGGTCTGGAATCAGGCAATCTTTAGTGATGAATTCCATTTTTCCCTGAAGTTCATGACTACTGTACAACAACTTTCAAAGAGCATACCATACAAATGTGCTATATAAATCTAACAAAAGCACAAACTATAGTAATTAGATTCTGTACAATATAATACTGGAAGTTTGAAGAATCTACACAAGTAGACATAAACCTACACAAGTATAGATGAACTGGATGAGTTAATAAGATCAATACAGTAGGTGCAAAAGTTTCCAAGTAGATAATACAGTTATAAGTATAGCTTATTAAAAAGCTAAGCAGAAGAATTAATCTGCTAACCAATTACTAGGGGAAAGCATTATATTGTCAGTTTAGAGTTGCTAGCAACCTGACTAAGTGACCAATGAAGGAGTTCTATCTTTGCGTCCTAGTAGTCAAATATTAGCCATCCTGACCTTTTTTCACTCCTTATTCTCCATATCGATCCCTTCTTTATGTGCATAATTCTGGTATACTAAACATGCCTTGTTATAACTTAAGGTGTAAGTTTCCTTAACACCATTTGAGTATGAAGAGATACCAAAATATACCCCATATTACACTGTCCATCCATCCATCCTCTTCCACTTATCTGAGATCGGGTCATGGGGGGAGCAGCTTCAGCAGAGATGCCCAGACTTCCCTCTCCCAGGCCACTTCTTCTAGCTCTTCCGGGGGAATCCCGAGGCATTCGCAGGCCAGCCAGGAGACAACAGCACCTTCACAGGTCACATAGTCCCTCCAGCGTGTCCTGGGTCTTCCCCAGGGCCTCCTCCCAGTTAGACGTGCCAGGAACACTTCACCAGGGAGGCATCCAGGAAGCATCCTGATCAGATGCCCGAGCCACCTCATCTGACTCCTCTCAATGTGGAGGAGCAGCGGCTCTACTCTGAGCCCCTCCCGGATGACTGAGCTTCTCACCCTATCTTTAAGGGAAAGCCCAGACACCCTGCGGAGGAAACTCAGTTCAGCCGCTTGTATTTGCGATCTCGTTCTTTTGGTCACTACCCATAGCTCATGACCATAGGTGAGGGTAGGAATGTAGATCGACTGGTAAATTAAGAGCTTTGCCTTACGGTTCAGCTCCTTTTTCACCACGACAGACCGATGCAGAGCGGATGCCGCACCGATCTGCCTGTCGATGTTATGCTCCATTCTTCCCTCACTCGTGAACAAGACCCCAAGATACTTGAACTCCTCCACTTTGGGCAGGATCCCACCCCCAACCCTGAGAGGGCATTCCAACCTTTTGTGGCTGAGGACCATAGTCTCGGATTTGGTGGTGCTGATTCCCATCCCAGCTGCTTCACACTCAGCTGCAAACTGATCCAGAGAGAGCTGAAGATAATGGCCTGATGAAGCAAACAGGACAACATCATCTGCAAAAAGCAGTGACCCAATCCTGAATCCACCAAACCGGACCCCCTCAACGCCCTGGCTGCGCCTAGAAATTCTGTCCATAAAAGTTATGAACAGAATCTGTGACAAAGGGCAGCCCTGGCGGAGTCCAACTCTCACTGGAAATGGGTTTGAATTACTGCCGGCAATGCAGACCAAGCTCTGACACCGGTTGTACAGGGACCGAACAGCCCTTATCAGGGGGTCTGGTACCCCCTACTCCCAGAGCACCCCCCACAGGATTCCCCAAGGGACACGGTCGAACACCTTTTCCAAGTCCACAAAACACATGTAGACTGGTTGGGCAAACTCCCATGCACCCTCCAGGACCCTGCTAAGGGTGTAGAGCTGGTCCACTGTTCCGCAACCAGGACGAAAACCACACTGTTCCTCCTGAATCCAAGGTTTGACTATCTGACGGACACTCCTCTCCAGGACCCCCGAATAGACTTTTCCAGGGAGGCTGAGTAGTGTGATCCCTCTGTAGTTACACTGTGATTGGCACATCCTGTTAACACAGACAGATACACAGTCTAGAAAATATTCTTTAAAAACACAATGACAGAAGAGTAAGTCTTATAGTGTGACATGTGGGATGCAGGGCTGTCTTAATGCATGGGCATGCTGGGCAGTTGCTTGGGGGCCCCACGAACATAGGGGCCCCGTGCTAATCTATGTATGTTGTGAGTTGCTGAGTGGTTGTGTAGGTAGGTGCCCCAGTGCACTGCTTTGCCCAGGGATCTATAATGCTGTTAAGACGGCCCTGGTGGAATGGCCCAACCTAGGACAGCTGGTCTGTGTCTGAGCCTTGCTTAACTCTTAGGATTTAAAGAGACATGACCACCAAGGCTAAATTCTTTTCTGTTCTGACTTTATTGCCAGTCCTTCTCAATAAAAGTGCTCTATTATCCAGTTAATAGAGTGAGAATCTTTATTTTTTGTCTGACAACAAATAAATAATGGCCAGAAAATGAAGGAGTTGAGAGGGTACAATGGGGTCAAATACCGGGAAATCAGAGTATCTTTTGTCAAGGTCAAGGGGAAAAATCAATATGATGTCCTTAAACAAAACAAAAATCAAAAACATGCCACTTTGCTGCTTCCACACCCTTTTGTGCTCTCAGAAGAAATTTCAACTGAGAGAATTAGTCCTTTGATTTTATTGGTTTAAACTGGTTAGCATTTTCCTTCTGGGAATGGGCATGTCCTTGCTGATAAACAAATTACATCTTCCTGAAAAAAGCACTAAGGACTCAAAGGAATGTGGCGTTTTTAGACTATATACATATATATATATATATATATATATATATATATATATATATATATATATATATATATATATATATATATATATATATATATAGATATATATATATATATATATATATATATATACATACATGCGGGCCATGTTCCGAGCCTCCATTGTTGAAGCAGTAGAACAGAGCTGTGGCCGAAAGGTTGTCGGTGCCTCTCGTGGTGGCAATCCACAAACCCAGTGGTGGACACCTAAGGTTCGAGAGGTCGTCAAGTTGAAGAAAGAGTCTTATTGGGTCAGGTTAACCAGTGGGACTCCAGAGGCAGCTGAGGAGTACCGGCGGGCCAAGCATGTGCGGCATCGGCTGTTGCAGAGGCAAAAACTCGAGCATGGGAGGAGTTTGGGGAAGCCATGGAAAATGACTTTCGGTCGGCAATGAGAAGGTTCTGGCAAACCATCAAGCGCCTTCAGAGGGGAAAGCGGTGCTCCACCAACACTGTGTACAGTGGAAACGGGGCCCTGCTGACTTCAACTGCAGACATTATTGGCCGGTGGAATAAATACTTCGAGGATCTTCTCAATCCCACCAGCATGTCTTTCTTAGAGGAAGCAGAGCTGGAGGACTCCAGGGGGGCCTGTCCATATCAGGGGCTGAGGTCACAAAGGTAGTTAAAAAGATCCGAGGTGGCAGGGCCCCTGGGTTGGATGAGGTCCACCCTGGGTTCCTCAAGGCTCTGGATGTTGTGGGGCTGTCCTGGTTGACACGTCTCTGCAGCATCGCATGGAAATCGGGGGAAGTGCCTCTGGATTGGCAAACCAGGGTGGTGGTCCCCCTTTTTAAGAAGGGTGACCGGAGGATGTGATCCAACTATAGGGGATCACACTCCTCAGCCTCCCCGGTAAGGTCTATTCAGGGGTGCTGGCAAAGAGAGTTCAGTCGATAGTCGAATCTCGGATTCAAGAGGAACAATGCGGATTCTGTCCCGCCATTGGAACACTGGACCAGCTCTACACCCTGGCCAGGATCCTGGAGGGGGCATGGGAGTTTGCCGAACCAGTCCACATTTGTTTTGTGTTTTTGGAAAAGGCTTTCGACCGTGTCCTTTGAAGCATCCTGTGGAGTGTTCTCCAAGAGTACGGGGTACAAGGCTTGTTGTTACGAGCCATTCAGACCCTGTACAGGAGGAGCAGGAACTTGGTCCGCATTGCCGGTAATAAGTCAAACTCGTTTCCTGTTGAGGTTGGACTCTGTCAGGGCTGCCCTTTGTCACTGATTCTGTTCATAAGTTTTATGGACAGAATTTCTAGGCACAGCCAAGGAGCAGAGGGGGTCTGGTTCGGAGACCTCAGAATCTTGTCTCTGCTATTTGCGGATGACATTGTTCTGTTGGCTTCATCAGACAGTGACCTCAAGCTCTTACTGGAGCGGTTCACAGCCGAGTGTGAAGCGGCGGGGATGAGAGTCAGCACCTCTAAATCCAAGGCCATGGTTCTCTGCCGGAAAAGGGTGGAATGCTCTCTTTGGGTTGGGAACACATTACTGCCTCAAGTGGAGGAGTTCAAGTATCTCTGGGTCTTGTTCATGAGTGAGGGAAGAATGGAGCGGGATATGGACAGACGGATTGGTGCGGCATCCGCAGTAATGTGGGCTCTGCAATGGTCCGTCGTAGTGAAGAGAGAGCTGAGCCAAAAGGCGAGGCTGTTAATTTACCAGTCGATCGATGTTCCTACCCTCACCTATGGCCACGAGCTTTGGGTAGTGACCTAAAGATCAAGATTGCAGATACAAGCGGCCGAAATGAGTTTTCTCCGCAGGGTGGCTGGACTTTCCCTTAGAGATAGGGTGAGGAGTTCAGTTATCTGGGAGAGACTCGGAGTAGAGTCACTGCTCCTCTGTATTGAGAGGAGTCAGTTGAGATGGTTCAGGTATCTGGTCAGGATGCCCCCTGGACACCTCCCTAGGGGGGTGTTCCGGGCATGTCCCACTGGGATAAGGCCAAGGGGCAGACCCAGGACATGCCAGAGGGATTATATCTCCCGGCTGGCCTGGGAACGCCTCGGGGTCCCCCCAGTGGAGCTGGAGGAAGTGACCGGGGAGAGGGAGGTCTGGGGTTCCCTGCTTAGGCTGCCCCTGCAACCTGACTTTGTATAAGCAGTGGACAATAGATGGATGGATGGACAAACATACACTGGCCACTTTATTTGGTACTCCTTGCTAGTACCAGGTTGAATCTCCTTTTGCCTTCAGAACTGAAGAATCTATGATACAAATCTCCTGTTTCACCACATCCCAATGGTGCTCTATTGGACTGAGATCTGGTGACTGTATAAGCCATTTTAGTACAGTGAACTCATTATCATGTTCAAGAAACCAGTTTGAGATGATATCAGCTTTGTGAATTGATATGTTATCCTGCTGGAAGTAGCCATCAGAAGATGGGTACACTGCAGTTATAAAAGAATGGACATGGTCAGGAAAATATTCAGGTAAGTTGTGACATTAAATGATACACATGTGGTACTAAGGGTACTAAAGTGTTCTAAGAATATGTATCCCACACCATTTCACAACCACCACCAAACTAAACTGTTGATACAAGGCAGGATGCTTTCAGGTGGTGCAGTGGTAGTGCGGCTGCTTTGCAGTAAGGAGACTGTGGAAGATTGTGGGTTCGCTTCCCGGTTCCTCCCTGTGTGGATAGCGCTTTGAATACTGAGAAAAGTGCTATATAAATGTAATGAATTATTATTATTTATTATCATGTTGTTGGTGCCAAATTCTGACCAAAACATCCTAATGTTTCAACAGAAATCAAGACTCATCAGACCCGGCAATATTTTTCCAATCTTCTATTGCCCAATTTTTATGAGCCCATGCTAACTGTAGCCTCAGTTGCCTGTTCTTAGTTGACAGGAGGGGCATTAATTATAGTCTCCTGCTGCTGTAGCTCATCTGCTTCAAGATTCTCTGCACATTTTGACTGTGGTTATTTGAATTACTGTGACTTTTCTATCAGCTCAAACCAGTCTAGCCATTCTCCTCTGACCTCTGGCATCAAAATGAATTTTCATCCAGACAGCTGCCACTCATTGAATATCTTCCCTTTTTTGGACCATTCTCTGTAAACCGTAGAGATGATAGTGTGTGAAAATCGCAGTAGATCAGCAGTTTTTGACATACTCAGACCAGCCTATATGACCAACAACCATGCCACATTCAAAGTCACTTAAATCATCTTTCTTCCCTTTTCTGATGCTTGGTTTGAACTTCAGTAGGTTGTCTTTACAATGTTTACATGCCTAAATGCATATAGTTGCTCCCATTTGATTGGCTGATTAGATATTTGCATTAATAAGCAGTTTAAAAAGTGTACCTAATAAAGTGGCTGGTGAGTGTATATATAGGTTGGGCACCACTAATCTGAAATTCCAAAACCCAAAATGCTATAAAATTCAAAATTTAAACCACTGTTGTTCACTTCCAACAACACTGTAAGAACTGAAGTAAGGTTGAAACAACTGGCATCTAGGTTTGTAAAAATGTTAACAGTAAATATGCGTTTGAAGTAAACTATGTGTCATACCATGCAGAAATGATGTGAAAGGACTGCTGTTAAGATAGCTGAAAATGAAGAACCACGTGAGATGCAAGTGTCAGTACTCAAAATACCCAAATCAGTTAAATGAACCTAAAAATATGAGCACAATATCAATCTTCTGACCACATGTCTAAAAAAAAACAAACTAAAGGAAGTTAACATGACTGTCTAATTAGAAATATAAACATGCTATGGCAAAATACAGGTGCAGTGTTTTAACATGTAGTATACTGTATAAATAGGCCGCTATGCTTATCTAAACTCTATTTGCTGTTGTTTTGCAATGTAATGGTGCAATAGTCAAAATGACAGAAACAGAAAACAGACAGAAAAACTTCTCAAATGTGGGGAGCCAAGTAGCTGCAGTGGTCTGTGTGTGTGTGTCTATCTCCTCTGTCCTCACACTCTTTATAAAATGTACATATCCATCTGTAAGTTTTAGTTACCTGGTGGTTCTGAGATCCTGAATGGATGACACCTATTTTAGCTTTTTCTTTTCTCAGAGCGTCCAGCGTTTTGCTCAGTTTGTTTGGCTCAGCTCCTGAAACCCCAGTGGTTTTAAGTGCATGGACTGGAGGAACTGAGGGTGGTTGTTTTAGGACACTGTAAATATTCCAAAATCAGAAAATATTAAAAAAAACCTCTGGTCCCAGGCATTTTGGATTAGGGATGCTCAACTTCAATATGTATATACAGTGGATTATATATACATCTTGTCATACCCTGCCTTATCCACCAGCTAATCCTTGCCAAACACTCCTCTCCTCGTTCTAAGATTAATCTCCATTTCGCCAGAAGGGCCTTTTAACCCTAGGCCATTTGACTACATTTGGATACACTTTGTTAATTTTTTTGAGTGTCCCTGATTTTCTAGAGAAGCCCACTGGCCATACTACTAATACTCCTTCTAACAGGCATAGATACTCTGGCAACTTCAATAACTTGACCAGAGGAATCCAGAAATGGAGTCCAGAAAGACTGTCCTCCCCAGTGATTCATATGAGCCCAAACATACAGTAGTTGGACTCCATTATGCCTTCTACTAATCTAGGGGTCTCCTAACATACTATACTAAAATTTCCTCAGGCTTTCACTTAATTAGACCAGGCATGCGTGCAGCACCCCTCTTGGTTATTAGAGAGTTAGAGTCCTCCCAAGCCCAGATAAATGGGGAGGGTTACGTTAGGAAGGGCATTCAGTGTAAAATTTTGCCAGATCAATATCCATCCATCCATCCATCCATCCATCCATCCATCCATCCATCCATCCATCCATCCATCCATCCATCATCCAACCCGCTATATCCTAACTACAGGGTCACGGGGGTCTGCTGGAGCAAATCCCAGCCAACACTGGGCGCAAGGCAGGCAACAATACCAATTTCCATACCAGATTGGTCATGGCCCGGGTTAACAATGGCCACCACCAGTACTTTTAGCCAAAAAGGTGCTTGCGGAAATTGGGCTACTGTTAGCCGAAGAAGGAGAAGAAGAGGGGGAAGATGTATCCAGAGGCAGGAAGAGAGAAGGAAGGTAAAGGGAATGGAACTGAGGGTAGGAACTTTGAATGTTGGCAGTATGACTGGTAAGGAGAGAGACTTAGCTGATGTGCTGGAGAGAAGGAAGTTTGTTATATTGAAGGGGAGTAAGGCCAAGTGGATGGAGGTGGGTTCAAATTGTTCTATCATGGTGTGGATGGGAGGAGAAATGGGATAGGGGTTATTCTGAAGGAACAGTATGTCAAGAGTGGTTAGGAGTTGAAAAGAGTGTCAGACAGAGTGATGATTATTAAACTGGAAATTGAAGGTGTGATGGTGAATGTTGTTAGTGCAAATACCACACAAGTTGGTTGTGCGATGGATGAGAAAGAAGGTTTCTGGTGTGAGCTGGATGAAGTAATGGACAGTGTATCCAAGGGAAAGAGAGTAGTGATTGGAGCAGATTTCAATGGGCATGATGGTGAAGGGAACAGAGGGGATGAGGAGGTGATGGGTAGGTATGGTGTCAAGGAGAGGAATGAAGAAGGTCAGATGATAGTGGATTTGGCGAAAAGGATGAATATGGCTGTGGTGAAAACACATTTTAAGAAGAGGGCGGAACACAGGGTGACGTGCAAGAGTGGAGGAAGATGCACACAGGCAGATTATATCCTATGCAGGAGGGAGAGTCTGAAGGAGATTGGAGACTGCAAAGTGGTAACAAGGGAAAGTGTAGTTAGGCAGCATAGGATATTGGTCTGTAGGATGATATTGGAGATCAAGAAGAGGAAGGGAGTGAGGGCAGAGCCAAGGATCAAATGGTGGAAGTTGAAAAAGGAAGACTGCAAGGTTGAGTTCACAGAGGAGGTAAGACAGGCACTGGGTGGCAGTGAAGAGCTACCAAATAGCTGGGCAACTACAGAGGAAGGAGGAAAAGGAAACCTGGTGGTTGAATGAGGAAGTACACGAAATTATACACAGTAAGAGGTTGGCAATGAAGAAGTTGGATAGTCAGAGTGATGCAGAAAGTAGACAAAAGTACAAGGAGATGAAAATGCATATGATGAGTTGTATGAGAGGTTGGACACTAAAGAGGGATAAAAGGATATGTACTGACTGGCTAGACAGAGGGACCGAGCTGGGAAAGATGTGGAGCAGGTTTGGGTGATAAAGGATAAAGATGGAAACGTACTCACAAGCAAGGATAGTGTGTTGAGAAAATGGAAGAGTACTTTGAGAGGCTGATGAATGAATAGAATGAGAGAGAGAGAGAAGGTTGGATAATGTGGAGATAGTGAATCAGGAAGTGCAACGGATTAGCAAGGAGGAAGTAAGGACAGCTATGAAGAGGATAAAGAATGGAAAGGTCATTGGTCCAGATGATATCCCTGTGGAAGCATGGAGGTGTTTAGAAGAGATGGCAGTGGAGTTTTTATCCAGATTGTTAAATGGAATCTTGGAAAGTGAGAGGATGCCAGAGGAGTGGAGAAGAAGTGTACTGGTACTAATTTTAACGAATAAGGGGGATGTGCAGAGCTGTAGTAACTACAGGTAGATAAAATTGATGAGCCATAGCATGAAGTTATGGGAAAGACTAGTGGAAGCTATGTTAAGAAGGGATGTGATGATTAGTGAGCAGTAGTATGGTTTCATGCCAGGAAAGAGCACCACAGATGCAATGTTTGCTCTGAGTGTGTTTATGAAGAAGTATAGAGAAGGCCAGAAGGAGTTACATTGTGTCTTTGTAGACCTGGAGAAAGCATGTGACATGGTGCCTTGAGAGGAGTCGTACAGGATATGTACGAGGGAAGTGTAACAGTGGTGAGGTCTGTGGTAGGAGTGATGGATGCATTCAGTGTGGAGGTGGCAATACATGAGTGATCAGCTCTGAGCCCTTTCTTATTTGCAATGGTGATGGACAGGTTAACAGATGAGATTAGACAGGAGTCCCCGTGGATTATGATGTTTGCTGATGACATTGTGATCTGTAGTGAGAGTAGGGAGCAGGTTCAGAAGACCCTGGAGAAGTGGAGATATGCTCTAGAATGGGGAGGACTGAAGATCATTAGGATCAAGACAGAATACATGTGTGTAAATGAGAGGGAGTTCAATGGAATGGTGAGGATACAGGGAGTAGAGTTGGCAGACGTGTAGGAGTTTAAATACGTGGGATCAACATTTTAGAGTAAAAAGGATTGTGGAAAAGAGGTGTAAAAGAGAGTGCAGGCAGGGTGGAATGCATGGAGAAGAGTGTCAGGAGTAATTTGTGACAGACGGGTATCAGCAAGAGTGAAAGGGAAGGTCTACAGGACGGTAGTGAGACCAGCTATGTTATATGGGTTGGAGATGGTGGAATTGACCAAAAAACAGGAGACAGAGCTGGAGGTGGCCAAGTTAAAGATGTTAAGATTTGCATTGGGTGTGACAAGGATGGACAAGATTACAAATGAGTACATTGGAGACAAAGCTAGAGATGCGAGTTTGAGTTGGTTTGGACATGTGCAGAGGTGAGATGCTGAGTATATTGGGAAAGGATGATAAGGATAGAGCTGCCAGGCAAGAGGAAAAGGGGAAGACATAAGAAAAGGTTTATGGATGTGGTGAGAGAGGACATGCAGGTAATGAGTGTTACAGAGCAAGATACAGAAGACAGGAAGAGATGGAAAAAGATGATCCACTGTGGCAACCCCTAATGGGAGCAGCAGAAAGAAGAAGAAGTGTTTAATAACAGGGAAAGCAATCAGAACCAAAATCTGTGCAGCCCTATTGTATCAATCTCTGCCCCCCACTGGCCCATCTTGTTATTGGGATAGTTTCTTCATGTGTCTTTCTCCAATGTATACTTAATCTCTCTTGTTAATTTTATGTCTTTACCTCCCTTTAAAGAGCTCTCCCTTTTCTGAGTTTCACAGTTTGACCTATAAACCCAGTCTGGTTTTCCCCTCTCACTTTTTTAACAGGCTCACCAGAATACATCTAGCTCCAGAGGACCCAGTTCTCATTCAATCCCTTACCTATCCAATACTGGTCTCCAAGGTAGATTTGGGGATTTGTGCTTACTCTTTTTAACTCAAAAGGTCATATCTTTTCCAGGTAAAATTTCTACCTGTCTTCCATAATTATACTCTTGTGATCATTGAGAATTTCCTAAAGGGTTTTAAGTAATAGTTAACATGCCCTGGCAGCCCCTGCTTAACCTTACTGGGGTGTGGAGGGACTCTCTGTTTGTACCACTCTCTTTCTTAAAGCAGCGTTTCTCAACCCTTAAGTATTTGTGACCTGAGTTTTCATAAGTTTTAATCACACCCACCTAACATTTTTTTGAAAGGAGCCCACTAATACCAATTTGTTCTTTTTAAATTAATGATATACAGTATCATAGATGCATATTTTATTATACCTACTTAACTTTTATCGACATTTATCTAACTCTATATTTATTTATCACAATGTAGTTTAAGTTAATTTGTTTTGGTTTCAATAGATGTATTTTTCATATATTCAATTCTTCTTTTCTATTTTTCACATCTTCGTGCCCCCCTTTTTGTTACTTCACACCCCCCTAGAGGGGCGCACCCCACAGGTTGAGAACCACTGTCTTAAAGCATTGACCCCTTTCTTGTAAGACCCACATTTCATTTCTATGTCTTGCATGTCAGAGAACCCTGGACACCACATGGACAAGAGAATATAAAATAAGTAACACACAGACTGTGATCTGATGCAGGACCTGAGACCAGATCCCTGGAACTATAGACAGCAATGCATATTATTGCATCCACTGCTGCATTTATCTTTTCTATTTCCAAATGATAACATAGTTCTATGGGCTTGCAATGGATAAGAAATTTCAAGTAAGAGATCACAGAGCATTTGCTTTCAACTTCAGGGGAGAGATTTACAGTCTCCTGGCAGCAGGTGCAATGTCACAGCCCTAGTTTGCATATCTTGCCTCACTCCAGGTGTTCACCATAAAGTCCTGCCATGGAATGCAAGGAGGCAAAGTCCATGTTTGTAGACAGTGACTTTATCTACATTTATGGATGAATTAAGATTTCAGGTAATGACAGACAGCACGCTTCCCTAGCAATAAAAGCAAAATACCAGTGAAAATGGATAACTTTGATTTAATGTATGTCTGAAGTCCCAGGCACTAAAATGTCACTTCATGCCATGGCTAAGAAAGGTTTACAGCCAACTTAACTGGACCAGGTTTGTTTAGTTTTAGAAGTCTGGCTTTCTTTAAGTCTGTGAGAATGGAAAATCAGCAGCAGCTTACTGGCCACACCAGCATTTTTCAGGCTTCCCATGGATCTTCCCACAAGACAATCTGGGATTAATTCAAGTCTGTTTATTTTGGCATAACCCTGTTCACTCAGTTCAGGCCTCAGCATGCATTAATGAGTTTTTAGCTAAAATACAATTACTTATGTACTAATTTCATTAAATATATCCATCCATCCATTTTCCAACCCGCTGAATCCGAACACAGGGTCACGGGGGTCTGCTGGAGCCAATCCCAGCCAACACAGGGCACAAGGCAGGGAACCAATCCCGGGCAGGGTGCCAACCCACCGCAGGACACACACACACACTAGGGCCAATTGAGAATCGCCAATCCACCTAACCTGCATGTCTTTGGACTGTGGGAGGAAACCGGAGCGCCCGGAGGAAACCCACGCAGACACGGGGAGAACATGCAAACTCCACGCAGGGAGGACCCAGGAAGTGAACCCGGGTCCCCAGATCTCCCAACTGCGAGGCAGCAGCGCTACCCACTGCGCCACCGTGCCGCCCTCATTAAATATATATTCACAGAAATTCAAGTTATTACATCAAGTAAGCTGAATAATCCAGCCATCTATCCATCCGTTTTCCAACCCGCTGAATCCGAACACAGGGTCATGGGGGTCTGCTGGAGCCAATCCCAGCCAACACAGGGCACAAGGCAGGAACCAATCCCGGGCAGGGTGCCAACCCACCGCAGTAAGCTGAATAATGTTTTATATTAATTAAAAAGGTTAATTAAAATACATATTTGAATACATTCATGTTTATCATGGTGGCAGAGTGTTACAAATATTGGTCAGACATTCAAGTAAGAATTTCACTGAAATCTGTACATAATACTACTACTCCTTATTCCTCTCTTCTTCTCACATGCAGAAAATATTTGTCTCCATAAAGTTTTTTTTTTTAAATATAGGGTTTTCAAATTGATTAACATAAATGGAGATTAACAATAAAAACTATAGCTGAGATATGGCACATTGCCAATGGTGGAGAGGAGCTATTTTCCAAATTCACTGCTTTCCTTGCACTTTCTCACACCAAAAATAACTATTTATTTAAAGCATGATTGCATTTGTAATCATGAGCAAGACTATCACCACATTCCCCTCTGCACATGTGCTTTGAAATCATCTTTCAAGCATTCAAATTTGTTCATTTACTTTTGTTGTGTCCTTAAGATACTTTAACCGTGTCTAGTGCATTTGCACTTTTTCAAGTGAAAGGATAACGAGTGAACAATTTGAATGAGCTTGTATTAGAATAATCTAGGGTTAGCACTGCTGCTTCATTGATCTATCATCCTAGGTTTGAATCCTGCACCCAGATGTCTATGTGGGGTTGCATGTTTACCCTCTGTTTGGATGGATTTTTTTCTATATATCAGAGTTTGCCTCCAAGATCCCCTGGGATGTGCAGGTTAGGCTAATTGGTGACTCTAATCTGTCGCTCTTTGTGAGATGGCCTTGTGATGGAATGGTGTCCTGCCCAGAAATGCTTCCTGTTGTATGCCCAAGTATGTCAAGGTAGGCTTTGTACTACTGTGACTCTCAGTTAAAGCATGGTTAAGAAATGTTTTGTTGGTAATTGTCATTAAAATTGTTTTATGATCACTTTAATTCTGAAACAAATTTTATGTAATAAAAATAATTCAACTGGCAATTTTATTCAGTGTCATTATTTATATTTGAAATTAATGACAATTTTCCAATTCTAATTCTGCAAATTTTCATAATTTGCTTGGCTTCATTTGGATCCCAAATGATATGTATTGATAGTAATAGTGCCAGCTGACCAGACAGAGACATTTAGCAGGTTTATTATCATAAATATTCTATATTTTTCAGATGCCTTTACTGGAGATGACTTAGGTCACTGGGTTCATAAAAAGCTTTCAGAATCTACAGACCTTTGAATTGTGTTCCAGTTCAATAAACAGCTGGAGCTCCTGCTGGAGACAGAAAAAAGGGAGGCATAGCATTATTCTTTACATCTAGGCACCAGCTTAAAGTAACAAAAAACCTGGCTGATTTCTGAGGACGTTTGTTCTAATGTTCCTATTCTTCATTTTAAAACTGATTGCATTTCCATTTCAAGTTAATGACTGTCATATATTAAATGTTTTAAATTACTTGTTGAGTAATAGAGTAATAGAGTAGGTAGCCTACTCATTACTGTTTCTGCTTCACAACTCCTGAAGACTAAGGTCAAGTTCTGTTTCATTCATTGTCACCCTAGAATTTTGATTTCCTTTCTCTGTCAGTTTGCATCCTTTATTACATTAAGTGAGATCTCAAATTTGTTCTGGTTTGAGTGTTTAGCTGTAATAGGCTGGCACCCAATCTAGTGTTGCTTTCTGTCTTGAACCAGATTCTGTCGGCTTCCTTCAATCTTGAATTAGAATATATGGGTTGGATGCATAAATTTGGTTTACAATATTTACCTATTTGAAATTAATTTAATTTTTAATGATGCTTAATTTCTAATGATGCTTTTCATGGGTATTCCCTAATTTAATTCATCACATAAAACATGGGTGACCAGTAGGCTCCTGGGCATGCAAATTGTCCTCTTTCTTACACTATGCTACTACTTTTGGGTGGCTTTGGGAACCCTGAGCGACAAGACAGAGCTATTATAATGGAGTAGCTGGTAAAGGTAAGACAAAGTGGCCAGTTTAAATGGACAATGGATTTTAATCATTTTCCCACTCCAGTCCTGCCCACCAAATTAATGGAGGCCTTCAAACAAGCCTTTTAGAAGCTCCTGGCAGCCAGTAAGTCTGTGCAATCCCCTCAGGCACTTTCCAGCCTCATGGCCTTTCAACACCTCTTGTCTTATAACAATTGCCAATCGTGGAAAAAAAGGGGTCCACCCTATTACCTCAGTATCTCTTGGTGCGCTCTAGAAAAGCTTTTGTCACTTTTTTCCCAGGCCTTCCTGCTTGTGTGATGCAAACTCTGTTGACTTATTTAAGAATGTATCCAAGTCCCTTCATTTAGCTTTTATTAATAGGGGTGGCCTTGTGAGTGCCACTTTGTCTGTAAGGTGCGTATTAACACAGTAGATTTATGTTGATTGCTGACAAAGTTGAAAGCAAACCTTGTTAGCAAAGGTGCCACAGATTTTCTTGTCATTACAAGATGTTAATTGGTCATCACAAAGCTCCCTATAGGAGGGTTTTCTCGGCATCATTTGATGGCATGTCCGAGAAAAACGTCTTTTTCTTTTTCTTCTCGACTGTCAAAAAATTCTTTTTATTGTGTCTAAACTATGAGAACGTTGATTAAAACAGCTGGACTCTGATGCCACAAAGATTAGACCTATGAGCTTCTAAGATCTGATACATCAAACTCTTCTGTCCCCATCACAGTTGTCCAGGGGCTACATCCCCATCGCACAGCTGATGTAGTACTACCCTTATCAATATATTCTATAAGTAACCAAGAACAAAAATGCCCAGTATCAAGTTTTATATTTCCTTTATTCTGAAAATGTCAGTGAAAGAAAGCCAGAAACTCTACTGGAGGAATACGGGTTAGTTTTCTACAAGATGTATAAAATTATGTCCAAATTTATAAAACGAAGGTATATTGAATGGCTCTCACATAGATTTCCTTATTGACTCGTTATAATTCAGGGCTCACAACAAGATTATAATGATCAGGTCACTAGTATGAAAGCAACACTCCATTTAACACAACAAGTCAGTTTTATTGAAATTCTCAAGTTCATGCCAAGTTGAGTGACTTCTGTAAACATGAGTTTACCAGTCAATAAATTACTTTAAACATCTTCAGTCAAAGTCAAAGAGCACAACGATTGTACACCTAAAATTAACAGATGATGAAAAAAATTACCTCCCTGACTAGTCCACACCCCAGCACTTGTAGTATTTGAGAAACTCAGTTTTAGTCTAAAGAAAAACACTTACTTGTATATATGTTATTTTATTGAACTATCACAACACTGAACCACGAGTTTCTTTGAGAGCAACAGGTTTTGTTTCAGACACATCTATTCACTACTTTTGTGCCACAAATTAGGCTGTCATGGCTTGTTAGTGAATGAACACTTCACTTAAACATTTTTTCAGACAGGTCAATGTAGAAACCATGGTACACTTTAGATAGGCAGCTAAATAGATATGAAATGTGCTATATAAATAATGACAGATCTTTTAGTTAGGTTTGTTCCCTTTGCACCCCATTTGGCTGAGTCAATTGCCATGTACAGTACATGGGGAGTAAAATCAGTCATTCAGTCATTCAAACAGGGAAACTTGCAGAAATATTTACAATAATGCATTGTTTAATATTAAAAATCAAAATTCCATTATGACTAACAGAACCCCTAAGAAACCTCAAGATGAAATACACATGAAGAAATATATACTGTATAAGAATGAGCTAGACGTCAAGATCTGAGATGGTTCATTTATCATTTTGCAAAGCTAATCACCATAAGTCTATCAGTCTAACCCCCTTGGTCTGCCTGATGTTGACACTGCCTTGCTTTTTTGTCATTTACAATAGCTTGTATTTTACATTTTACATTGTATTTGTTAATGGTTCCACTATGCAACTCTTAGACTCATTATACAACTCTTACTAAAAATGTAAAGTCTTTATGTTGTTTCCAGATTAAAGAGAATTGCCTTCCACTGTATAAAGACATGCATTCTTGTTGTTTTGCAGTTCAAAACTGACCTGATGTGAGGGAATATGAGTGCGAATAGGACTGTGAGCCTAAACAGATTGACTTATCCAGGGTTGCTTTCCTCTTGTTCTATCCATCCATCCATCCATTTTCCAACCCGCTGAATCCGAACACAGGGTCACGGGGGTCTGCTGGAGCCAATCCCAGCCAACACAGGGCACAAGGCAGCAAACCAATCCCGGGCAGGGTGCCATCCCACCGCAGGACACACACAAACACACCCACACACCAAGCACACACTAGGGCCAATTTAGAATCTCCAATCCACCTAACCTGCATGTCTTTGGACTGTGGGAGGAAACCGGAGTGCCCGGAGGAAACCCACGCAGACACGGGGAGAACATGCAAACTCCACGCAGGGAGGACCCGGGAAGTGAACCCGGGTCCCCAGATCTCCCAACTGCGAGGCAGCAGCGCTACCCACTGCGCCACCGTGCCGCCCCCCTCTTGTTCTAGCTCCCTACAACTTCATATTGTTAAAGCTGAATAATGAAAAAATAGATGGAGTTTCTTATGTTGATCAACTAAATATTTAGGAAACTTTGCATTTTTTACAAAGTAAAATAATGTAACCTGGACTTTAGCATTCTGACAAATAGTAATAAAAGTAACATAAAGTTTGCATAAACTTGGCTCCCCTGGACTGTATAGCTGATTAAGCAGGTTTAGAAAATGGATAGATGGATGGATGGATGGATAAAAGAATCATCCAGCTTTTCTTATTGAAAGTTTCTGGCCTTATGTGGGATCAATTTCATGTAGTTTTTAACAGTACTGAAAATGTTGGTTAGGCTGATAGTTTTGCCTATTCCTGAATGCCAAAGTCATTACTTACAAAGATGAAAATAATTCCAAATGCCAGGTGCAAAGCAGTAGAATAAAATATAAACTAGAAGGGAACTTCCATGAATATGGAACAAATGTACTTTTGATATGTTCTTTGACTCCTTTTTAATTTTACATGCTCTGTTGCACAGCCGTTAAAGCCTTTTGTGTACAGTTCAACACCTTAATCTGAATGCAGATCTTCACATCAGTAAAAAAATAGTTTAGCATCAGATAAGGTCTGTAAAAAAGTAATAAAATGTATCGGATTAAACAAAGATATAGCTGAAAGTGAATAAACCTCAGCAGCTTTCCTTCTCCGAGGATTTGTATTAAGTTTCCAATGATATGTGAGGACATCAGCTTAACTATGAAAGTGTTGCTCCCTGTAATAATTGGTAAACACATGATATAGCATTTAGCATTATATGTGGTAGAACTGTATGTCCTTGAAATTTTTCTTTTTTTCAAATAAAAAAATTCTTTGTTTAACAAACATTAAAACCTTTTAATGTTATGTTCACTAGTTTCAATGTGGGTGCATACCCTGTAATGATGATATGGCAGACTTAGGCCTACAAGTTCTTTTTTCTCCACAAGTAAAGGTTCCAGCTATTCTGTATGCAGATATGTATGCAAGTGTGTCATTCAGTGGGTCAATGTACAGTAAGAGGTAGTTTGATCCAGGGTGACCTCAGTAGGCTATGCAACCAGACTAGTCCATGTGTAAGTAAAAACACTCGGAGGTGAACAATGTAATGTAGTCCAGGATGGAACAGGTGAATGTTACAGTTTAGGAGAATGCATGTCTGTCTTTTGTTTATAACCAACCAAACATGTGCATGCAATTAAGTGAGTCCAAATACAAAGTATACTGTCAAGTATCTGAGAAAGTGTATGCAAATAGTTGAGATAGGACAATGGGCACATTAGAAATGGGTATGGAGGAGAGGTGTTCATTGATGTTAAGTTCTATAAAAATAATAATGAATTGTCATCTGTTTATATATGTTTTCATGAAAATTGGAGGTTAACTCAAGGATTGTCCAGTGTCTGTGGCATCTTGAAAACCCTGAGAAATGGTTGGGGTAGAACAATGCCACACTGTGATCTTTCAAGAGAGGAAAACTACTGGCCATATTGCAGTGATGATGTAACTGTTAGCATACTTGTGTTTGGAGCATTTGGTCCAGGTTTATCTATCTATCTATCTATCTATCTATCTATCTATCTATCTATCTATCTATCTATCTATCTATCTATCTATCTATCTATCTATCTATCTATCTATCTATCTATCTATCTATCTATCTATCTATCTATCTATCTATCTATCTATCTATCTATCTATCTATCTATCTATCTATCTATCTATCTATCTATCTAAAACTGACCTGCAAAATGCTTTAATGCATTTGTGGGCAGAAAAAGGATAGTAATAATATAATTGCATGAAGAAATAAAAGCACTACAAGAGGATTTGTGAAGCACTACAATATGAAACTATATTCTCTTATGCTATACTAGTGTGGTTAAACATACACTACATGCAGTGCAGAATGGTGTCCCTGATGTCAATGTGCTGCTTCTTGGTTCTGTGTATGATCCTCTGTCTGGTCAGTTTGTGAGTGGATTTTGCATGATTTACTTGTGTTTTTTTAAATTTTCTTCTGACATGTCAAAGATGTGTATGCTAGATTGACTGAAACTCTTAACTAATATTATGGATTGGTTGTGCATGAGTGTGCGTACTGGTGCCTCATTTAGGTTTACTTCCCATCTTGTGTATGACTCTGCTGGAACAAGGTCCTAGTCAGCCCACTGTTGTAATGGAAAAAGTGGTGCCAGAAAATATTATACTCATTTACTACATTGTCAGTGATGTTTTTTCTGCAAAGATGTTCTAGAGAAGTTTTTACTGTTTTGTGTTTAATATATACGTCCATCAATATATATGTGTGTGTGGAAGAAACCTACAAGGAAGACAACAAAAGTTCAATCAATCAGCTTTTATTCAGTCACAGACAAGTACATGGACTGCAAGGCAGAAGAGTGGAGATTCCCCTTTTTGATTGGCTTTATTTTTTTTCCTCCCTCCCCCTTCCCATTACCTATGAAAAAGCATAACATCATTTATCTAAGAATTTCACCTTATATTGCACAAATTGGCCATCCCTTTCTGTTTTGTGTACGTGTCAGATGGGCCCTAAAGAAGGAAAGGTCATCTTTCTTGTGTCTAACAGACATGTTCCTAAACAGGAAGTTATCCTAAGTCAGCTTACTGCATCCTGTCTTTTATCAGACACCTGTATGAATAACCTTCTGTTATAGCAAAATAGCTTTGTCAGTTTCTATCCCCTAGTAGCCTGCAAACAGTTAATTTTTCTTTCACATGTATATCCATCAATCCTAAGGACGTGAATGTTCAGTAAACTGACTTCTATACTGGCCAAGTATATGTGAATATTGACTGTGTGCTGTGATGAATAACATGCTTATTTCTAGCTTTTGCTTGATGGTTATAGGATAGAAACCAGCCCAAGGCACCATGTATTGTCAAAAATGGGTTGGAAAAACAAATAAATGAAGGTACTGTGGCACGCGCTGGGGGTGGTACCCAGCCAGGACGCCCAAGAGGACCAGAGGAGGGCTTACGCCTCCTCCAGACCACGAAGGGGCGAATGCCCTGGCTGCTTTGGGGACCACGGGTAGAGAGCTTTGAAGCTCAGCCCTGTAGGGGCCCGTGGTCACTGCCAGGGGGTGCCCCAATGCCTACGGAGCCCAGGACCTCAGCACTTCTGCCACACCCGGAAGTGCTGGGGGGAAGAGGGCCGGGAACACCCGGAGTGCTTCCAGGTACGCAGCCGGCACTTCCGCCACACTGGGGAGTGCCAGCGGAAGATTGTTGGGAGGCACCTGGAGCACATCCGGGTGGCTATAAAAGGGACTGCCTCCCTCCATTCGAGGGCTGGAGTCGGGAGGTCGAGAGACGAGGTCTTGGAGGAGGCAAGGAAGTGGCCTGAAGAGTGAAAGAGGCATAGTGTGGTGTTGGCCTGGACTTTGAGGGAGTTGAAGGGGTTTGTGTGCACTGTGTTGTAAATAGTAGTGTAAAATAAACATGTGGTGGTACTTTTAAACATGTCTGCCTGTCTGTGTCCAGGGCTCATCCCACAGTACATAACCAAACGTTAATGTGAGTAGACATTCAAACAGACTCTTCCCAGAAAGTGTTTTGTAATATTGTGAGCTAAATGAAAACCAGTTTTTATAAAATATGAAAATAATGAATACTTTGGTATAAGTAAGCCATAGATTGTGACAGAAACGCTTCCTAAGTTTGAGTTATGTTTTATGAACAAAACTCTGAACTATGTTCTTCCAGCAACTGGAAGTACATTGCTTATTAACAGGTTTTTCTAAGGTAAAATATTCTTAATGTGTATACTGTACTAGCAGTCTGAAGAGAGAAAGAGAAAACTATTAGTAATATGTGATTCATATAACTTGTACATATATCTACTCTGTGCTGTCAATAAATTTATTCTATCCATACATTTTTAAAAGTGTTCACCTCAAAAGGAAAATAGCTTTATATTCTACGTACAGTACTTCTAATATTTTTAAATAAAATTTCATCTGTTTTTTTTTTATATATAAATTCTTATAGCACAGTGGTTTGCAAACTCAGTCCTGAACACTACAGTTTTTTGTTCCAAACAGTTTCACACTCTGAGTCTTTTTCTCTTAAACTGATCCCTTAATTATTTATCCTCACAAGTGGCACAGTGGTAGTGCTGCTGCTTTGCAGTAAAGAGATTGTGGGTTTGCTTCCCGGGTCCTTCCTGTGTGGAAAGCGCTTTGAGTAGTGAGAAAAGCGCTATGTAAATAATTATTATTATTAATTAATTGGTGTTTTTTTCTTAGATTTTTCACTCAGATAACTACTGCAGTGTGATTTGTGCATTTAAAAGAAATTTAGGATATTTGTATTTTCGTTATTGGTTGAAATGCTCAACTGTTTATTGTTTTACTGTCAATTTACTTTTGTTTCTGTATAATTTGATACTTTATTTGTATGCTAATAATGACAGTTAACAATGAGCAGAACAGACAGCTGAGCAAACAACACTGAATGCTGAAAAGCTGCAAGTTCGTCAATGTCAGACCAGCAGGATGAAAAGCAGGAGGATAATGAAAATCTTAAAATCAAGTTAATTAAATACTAAATTATCTCTATTTAAGATACACAAATGCTTGGTTCATGCTAATAAAAATTTACCAAGTATAGTTTTGTAATTTCTACATTGATTCTAAAAACTATAAATTAAGTAATAACAGCTTGCTTAGTTAGGCTAGAAGTATAGTTGAAAAAACTGAAGCCACTTGTGGTCTCCAGGACTGAGTTTAAGAACCACTGCTTTAGCAAGTTGCATATAAAGAAAAATAATAAAATTAGGAAAATTTATTAAAATTTAAAAGATTATGGAGAAACATGGTGCTGCACTTATTAGCTCTGCTGCCTCACAGATCCAGCAGCCTGGATTTGAATTCCATTCCTGGTTGTTATCTACTGTATATGGAGTTTGCATGATTTACCTGTGTCTGTATGGGTTTTCCCTAAGTACTCCAGTTTCCATCCCACTTCCCTAAAGACATGCAGGTTAGGTGAATGCTAAACTAACTTGAATGTATGTACTGTGTGTACCAGGCAATGTACTGGCATTTTGTATTCACATTCTACCCAGCATTGCCAGTGAATTTTAAAATGGGTATATTTATTAAGCACTGTTTGTTTCCTGCCTTGTGCCCTGTGTTGGCTGGGATTGGCTCCAGCAGACCCCCGTGATCCTGTAGTTAGGATATAGCAGGTTGGATAATGGATGGATGGATGTAAATTATGGCTTTTATGTAATGTAATTTTCAATAGTAATTTTTGTTAAAAAATATTATAATTAGGGGAAAAAAGCTTGTACATGTACATACATTTCTTTGCCTTTTTCTGCAATAGAGACATGTATAACTGACATCTGTCTGACAGAATTAAGTATTAGGGAGGAACCAACAAGGCCAGTACAGACCCATCCCATCCACAGAACATACTCCTCTGTATATTGTGAAAGAAATGTAGAGTTCCAAAAAAAGACTCATACAGATGGGGATAAATGTAGATGCCACATACACCAAGCCAAGATTAGAACCTAGTCGGATGAAAACTGCATCATTAGCAAAAATTGAAAGATGCAATTGAAGTTAAATGTAGCCACAATTATATAATACCCTGAAATCTGAACCAGTCTTCCTAACCATTTTGCCGCAATACATTTCTATGTATTTTATGAACGGATCAGTTACTAAGTTGTTAGCCAATACCATAAAAATCAGGATAGATTGCAAGGTAGGACCCAACCTGTAAATGGGTGCTGGCAAATAAAAGAGCTTATCAGACCCAGAATAATATTCAATTAAAAAGAAAACATGAAATACAGTTATATGTGAAATAAAACACTGAAGAAATTGACTCTTAGCTCAAACAGGCAAGTAAATGAGTGTGGAAGAAAAAGGCATCAAATTGATGATTCAGGATAATTAGTAGAATTGTAAATGTATATTAAACAGTAACTAAATCAGAACTGGAAAAAAATGTAAGACAAACACAAATTGAGATGTGGTCAAATAGGTAAAACAAGACAACTTAAGCTACCACAAATGGCAAATGCCTATATTCACAAAAGATTGTTACATAGACAATGGGCAAAACATAATTATGCCAAGAAAGTACATTAAACAAATTAAAATATCAAGCAAAAACATCACTCTGAAAAAACATTTTCTAGATTTACTTAACTGTGTTGTGTCAACAACTTTCACAAAATTTTTCACAACTAACTAACACATCCTGTTTTATTTTACTGGATTTAAAGTACGAACTAAATGGAGTTACATAAAAGATGCATCATAGCATTTGTCTTTACTTAGCTGTAGAGAACAGTACTAATTAATTAACATCTTGTGTAATAAATATTCAAACTATGTCAACATTGTTAAATGTATTAATTATGTCATTCAGATATTACCACATAAGATAATCAAATTATATTTTTTGCTGATTGCAGTTTTCATGCAGTCTTAACGTTAATTAAATTGCTGTTTTGGAAACAAAGGAAAAAAAGACTTTTCTGAGGTAGGGTAGGCGACATATATCAAAAAGTCTCATAAATCGGCTTCCACAACCCCACAAAAACCCGTGGAAGTTAGAAAAAGTCAATTTACTAAGTCTTTTACTTTCTTTCCAAGTATTCAAATGTCTGAGGATTCCTCGGAATGTGTTGTCAACAAAATGGGCGGTTCTTTATGTAAAATATAACACTTTAAGCAAATATAGTTATGTACGTAAAACTTGACTGTTTCAAATTAAATCAACTTCATTTAACCGTGTATAGTGAAATTGGGAATACCACGTTTTGAGGATTAGAAAAGTATTCATTGTAAGATTAACATAGAGAGTAATGACAATAGTCCCTGACACAGTTTATGCTTCTGTTAGAAAGATGATCTGATTGTGTCGTTTTATCATAAATGTATTGTGTCAATGTGACAGCTAACAGATTTAAGTCAATGTAACTAGAAAAAGGTAATATTACTGGTAAAATGGTAATATTAAAGGTAATACTAGAAAACATCATTACTTTAAGTTAAAGTATCTTAAATTAGATACATAAAGCGAAAATCCCCAATTATTCATTTTTGAATGCAAACCTGTGTAGTCGTATAATGAACTACAATTAATCAAACAAATATTTTAATTGAGGTAGCAAATAAAGAAGTACAAACAAATGGTCGAACATTAAACGCTGATCATACAAATAAAAAGATTGAAATGGAGTCCAGACAGCAGAGGATAGAATCAATGCTTATCGATAAATGAATCTAAAAAAAGCTAAGCTAAGACAACAAAGGATATGGATCAATACGAAAAAATACAGCAGACCTGATGTGTTAAAATAGATGCACCGAACCGCGTAGCTCCTCACATCAGATTTTTTTCCTCAATGTTCCACGCAATAGTTTTAAGAAAAAAAGATTCCAAACACAGTGAACTGCTAGGCTTTTAAATGCAGATGTTCTGAACATTCGTCATGGCAAATTTAAGTATAAAGTTGCTCCATTCATCCAATTTTACATGGGCGGAGGTAGGGATACTAGACTTTGCTGACAATTCCTGACTCATAGCAGATGGCAATGAGATTGACTGCTTGATAATGAGAGGTGTTGTGTAGATAAAGACGCCGCTTTTAGGGGTACAACCCGACAGCACCAACGAGGAGAAACATCATTTATACTATGTCAAGTAAGTAAGAATCGAATGCTAATATACTGTCTGAATTTGTTTGAATAACTAGATGTTCGCTTTATATACGGAACGTTTGTATGTGATCATCTTCGAGTATCACTGAATTCACAGATATTAAATAATTTTTACTTTAAATAGTCAGGATGCATCAGTGTTTTAGATTGTTTTTTCCAAAGCTAAATACAAAATACGCCTTAAAATCCTGTATGCATTATGAATAAATCGTTTATCTCATTCACTTCTATAATCTGTAACTGATGACATCATGAAAGACTGTAATTTCCAAAGTCTCAGACAGTTTACATTTTTTTCTTTCCGATTTCTATTGAGTTTGATAGTGTAATGCCCTATCCGAAGATGTTTGCATAACCTGCGCCTATACGGCTGAGACGTACTCTCTGTATTTGGAAAAATAAGGTGCTGTTTGCACGTGAATAATTATAACTCTCAGGTTAACTTTATTTATTGTTTGTTTGTTTGTTTTTACTTTTTAAAGCAGTTGTTCATGTGAAACAATGTATATTTTTAGAGAAGAATAACAATATAACTCGACCGATAACGTAACAGTTTTCTTTCGGATTTACGGTTAACATTCTCAGTACACAGACTTCTCGTTCCATCAAAGTTAAAAGTGAATTTACTGTAGAATAACTATTGGATATTTCAATAATGAAAGTTTGTTCTGCATATGTCTAATGTAACATCTTTTGTAAGCGGTGAGTCTTGCATTTGTCTGTAAGACAGTTGTTCACAGAGGACTTCAGGAAGTACGAAGTGCTGGACAGCGCCTGGTTGCTCCGTGGTTTAACTAGAGGTAATAACGCACAGTAATTGGACGTAATCCTGAAGTGTATGAAGTATTTATACAGTGTATATTATTATGAGTGTGAGTGGTGCATGTCTTGGGAGCGATTGTCAAATATTTATTAATAATATTAATAATACATCACGTGATCTCTTCCTTCGATTTGCTTATGTTTTGGGCAATTTAGCGTTCATCACATACACAACTTATGACTCTAACTTTCTTGATACCTTTACTTTGTTCCTATTGGATCTTCGCAAACAAGCATTTCCATTAACAAATGAGCACAATGATACTACGTTATTGTCGTCACTAACGCCGTATTGCAGTTTTAAATTGTAATCTTAAAAGGATTCCCGTTGTATTAAACGAAGAAATTTCTTCTTCCTATAGTATAAGAGTTGAGTGCAAAGGTCAATTTTTATCGGGAAGGCAATTTTATCAGGAAGACGAGGCGAGAATGCATCACCTGTCATCACATTACGTAAATCACGCCCGATGTCTGTGAGCAGAAAGATAACAGTAGGGCGCAACTCATGCAGGATAGTGAACGGATGTTATAAAATACACACACACATGCACATTGAATACACAGGACACACTGAACAGTTGCAAAAAAATTGGCAAAGCCATATGTGAATATGTTCATTTGTAAGAGCCTACATTTCTGCAGATAACCATCTGAAGCTCCAGGGAGGTTCGAACTCTGCCTCCAGTATTTGGAGATTTCATTCGCCAGTGGGATTTTCTCCGAGTATACTAGTTTTCCTTGTACATATAAGGCGATCGCGTTAAGTTAATCAGTGAGCATGCATTGTCAGCGCATAAATGATTGTCGTCCAGTCTAGATCTGGTTCCTGCGTTGTATCAGATTAAATCAGAATACCTTCTGAATCCTCACGAATAAGTATTGAATTAACTGAGTAGGTTAACGAATAGATACATTTCTGTGTCAAAGCAATCTTCTATTATTTTGAAATACAACAGTTAAGTTTGCACTGGTATACAGTTAGCGAACTCAATCCCCTTCACTGCATAGAAAGGAGTGGTATTCTCGACTGGAACATCGTGTACCCCGACTTGATTCCATTTTAAAAAGCTCAGATCGTTATGTCCTCATTGCTCATAATACATTGTTGATGTCTGTTTAACGGGACTCAGATATTTGCACAATTTAATAAATGTGAAGCTTATAAGTAAATGTGCATGTTAATATCCAAGTCTTATCTGTTGACCGTAATAATGCTAATTATGGAGGTCGAGATTTAGTGATTGATTGTTGATGATTAGCTATCAATGTAATATGTAAACTATTAAAAGGAAACGCTTCTCTTATTTGTTTAATGAGGGAAAAAGTGTATGTGACTATATAGCAAAATGAAAGTTGAACCTTTGCATTGTTCAGTTTACTGTTGCTGTTCGACTCCCTTGCTATTCAACGAACTTTTAAAATGACAATACTGTAGCATATTCTAATGTTCCACTCGGCCTGAATTATTTTAGGAACATACTTTTTTTAAATCACCCATTCAAAATTATGTTAATTCACATGCCCATGACACAAAAGACGATGTACTTTGTAACTGACTTCACATATAAAGCAAGGTAAACATGAACTCATACAGATTAGAGCCTTTTGCAATAATTCAAGTCTAAAGAATAAATGTGATTTAATCTCTCTTTAATTTAATGCAACCCGCTAAATCCTAATTCGGCGATTAGAAGGCGTTCGAAACCTTAAGCTCCTAAAATATTTTAAGAATGCTAACTAAACACACAAATAAAAGAGAATTTTAACAACGCAATAGATATTTTGGGCTTATAAGGGCCTGTGCATACTGTAGACCTTTACAGTGTTTATACGCACTTGACATTTAAAATAATTATTTTTGCTTCCATTTATGAATTGCGAATGTATTTTTTAGAATCATAGATAAAGACAGAACAAATACAGTTAGTACTGGATAATGTAGCTGATTGGTCAAATGAGAGTTAAGTAACTTGTAGCATCAGTTTAAAATTATTACTATGATCTGAAGAGATATTAAAAAGTCGCCGCTCGTAAAACGTCTAAATGCATGTAACGATTTCACAAAGTGAGTTAATCCGGTTGTTATCAATTTTTTTTTTTTCTAAATCCAATATGTGCAAGAACGTAGAGACGTCTACTGTCAATATTCGGCAGTATCTGGCGCAAGGCATTTACCAGACGTGGAAGGGACGCCATTCCGAAACACTTCCGAAGTGTTACAAACAACCACAAATGGAACACGGTCAGAAAAAATATGCAGTAATGTTAAATAAAACAACTGATGAAGTCATACAGCACCGATAACATATAGAAGGGGATTGACATTTGACACAACTGCTCCCGTTAGAGGTTGCCGCAGCGGATCATCTTCTTCCATATCTTTCTGTCCGCATATTGATTTGGCAAACTTTTACACCGGCTGCCCTTCCTGACGTAACCCTCCCCATTTATCCGGGCTTGGGACCGGCACGAAGAAACACACCGGTTTGTGCATCCCCTGTGGCTGGGTTTGAATAAATGCATAAATACGTTGTATTAATTGTTCTTGTACTGTTTAAAATTATACATTGTGGTGTTGAGTAATTCAGTTTTGGAATGCTGGCTGGCCCCACGCTTTAAAAAATGCCATGGGTGAGTATATTGGATTAGAAAATTGTTTGTACCTGTGAAAAATATCAAATGCCTTTATCTGTTCTACGAAAATAGTTTAGTGGAGGATGTATCACCTTAAAGTATATTATGAAAGTGATCCATGAACGACATACGAAATAAAGAATCTGATTGCACAACGGTTATTTATCGTGATCCTTATTTAAAGACGTGCAAAGACACATGTCTTTACTAATGCTGGGATTTAAGGAGAATCGCAAAATAACTTTAAATAGTAATGGCACAGTTCTAATGATGTTAAATTAACACTCCAACAAACACGCTATCTATCTATCTATCTATCTATCTATCTATCTATCTATCTATCTATCTATCTATCTATCTATCTATCTATCTATCTATCTATCTATCTATCTATCGCGGAGGCTATATATATTTATTTGGACTTAACTCTATCTCCCGTTTTTCGTAAAATAAATTAATATATACAATTATATATAAAAAGTGTATCGGACCACTTTTGTGTGTTTGATTACTTTGTAACAATGTTGTCAGCTATTAAAGTTGTCTGTGTTGCAGTGGCTGCAGGCTTTCATTCAGTCCAATTTTGTGGTTGATGTAAGACGTTCTTTAGTTAAATATTTTCTTTAAGATCATGAAATCATTCTTCTGTGCCATATTATGTTTTCACTGCTCCAATGCAGACTACATTGTAATTTGCACCTCATAGCTAACTTTTACTTTAATAAGACTTTAAGATCTTAAAACGAACAAAAACGAAATAAAAAATGTAGAAACTGAATACTACTAAAATTCAAAAAAACTTTCTAAACTGAAACATAATCAGAAGCCGTAGAATGATTATTTTCCAAGGCTTATAACAAGGTGCTGAGGTGCGCCTTTGGATGGAAGGAGATGTTCATTTTACAAGAGGAAACGCCATATTTAGCAACAGGTCTGAATGAACGCCATTACTGCAATTTTGTCAGCCCACCAGACCAGGGCAGGTCGTTTACGTCAAACAGATGTCGTAATGATTCTCATTCCACCACAGCAAAAGCTAAATTTAATCAATCTGTGTTGTTCACTTTTCATGTTTACTTGAACAGGTTTAATTTAAAACACTTCAATAAAAGCAGGAAAGATCACATACTTCTCTTCGACCTTTTAAAGATGTAACTTGATACTACGCGTGCAAACACCGCCTGACATGAGAAATTAAATGCACTTAAAGGTTTGACCAGATATTTATTCTTATTGGATACGTTAACAGTATTTATTTTATAAATCCAGGAGAATTTTGTAGTCATTTTATGACAGCGTGATATTTATTTATAATGACTATGAAGTACACCCTTTCCCTTGTCAATTGAAACGAAATGAAGAGCAGCTTTTGTTGAGGAGAGCCGACTGAGCCTTTCTTCGGCCCTTACAAAGGACTTTTCTAATCTGAGCTCCGTCCTTACGATGAAGATTTAAGAGAAGAGAACTGAAAATGTGGAATATTAAACAAAGTGGAATTTAGTAGTGCAGTATTTAGTAGTACTGTATTTTATACTTGACTCTTCATTTTCTCTTCCTGTTTATCTTTTACAGGCATGACTTCACTTTACTCGTTCTCCCCTGGTATTTAATCAATTAATTATTTAATCAACCTGGACTATTTAGCAGAAAGTCTGCCTGGCTATATGGTTACCTATAAAGCATTCTAAGTAAACAGGAAAACCCTATAACATTCAGATAGATCATTTTCCCTTTTGGATAAATTAAATTCAGTGTGATTGAGCCTATTGTTTTTGCTTTAATTTCGAGTATTCATGGTATATATTTTAAAGTCAAGTTTCTCCCTGTGCAAGATTGGTTTGAGATATGGTGTTAAAAGAGCAAGCTTGGCAGGGCATGCAGTAAATCATTTTAATTAATAAATCTGTCTTATAATCTTGGTTGGTGAACATTTAATTTTCCATTGGTAATATTTGTGTATAAAACTGACCAAGTATAAGAACATGTCATATTCAGTCTCAGCCCCTTATTAACCAGAACCTGTAAATAACCAATAGCTATGCTTGCTTATTTGTCTCAGCACTGCACAAAATCCAATGAAGAAACATTTAAAAATATACAGTGAGAAAAGAAGAGAAATTAGTAAATAAAAAAAAAATAACTGTGATGTATCCAGTTCAAACAAATAAAAGCACTTACATTTGAAATGTATTTCCCCACTTTTAACCAGAAGTTAGGGAAATTTACTGGGCTCTGTTGATTTCTATTTGAACCTGTTTAAAAATGTTAATGCTCATTAAAATGAAACTTTAAACTACATTGAACTGAATTTGACTGCATATTTGCCCAATTACCAAAACTGAAGCATTTTAATTAACTGTATGCTCTGTTTGAGGTATGCACTATACAAACGGTATTTCTTATTTATCAAGTCAGAGGACAGTGACTGTGTGTTGGTTAAATATGCAAGAAAGAAAGGTAATGTTCTCTGTATAGGTGACAGTGCTACTAACAATAGTTAAAAAAAAAAACATCCTGGATTTATACTAAAGAAAGTTATTTTGACTTGTTAAAAAGTGTGAAATAGCCCTGCCCTGTTTGGTATGGTTTCCTTTGTAGACTCTGGTGTATTCTCATATTCCAAAGTTATGCTTTCTAGTTGACTGGCAATCCTATACTGACACTGCCAGGTGATTGACTGTCCAATTTCTGATTGATTCCAGCCTTCCATCTAATTCTTCAAGAAAAGACCCTGGTCATTGAACCTATATGCTAAAAAATAAACAAATAAAAGCTGAAAAAAAATCTTTAATTTATTACAATACTCCAATTTTATAAGTCTCTTTTTGTATTGTGTATGCAGCCAGTCCTTTGCTTTTATGTGTAATGATTAAGAAAAAAGGAACACAGCAATTATTGTTAGTCAGTGCAGGAAAAAGAGAACTGATGTTCCCTGCAGCTCATATCTGTCAGATTTGCCCTGTGACAATATTCCTTGCATTGTTGATAATAAAATATGCTTTAGTATACATTGATTTTGTATAAAGGCTGCACTGTTTCTCCATTCTTGGACAAACATATTACTACTTTAAGTCTTCATGAAAATGTTCTGAGTGTTTCAACAGAATGGGTGACACATAAGAGTCTTGTCAAAGAGCCTTCAGCATACTGGTTAAGCTTCTCCAGACCAGTGGGTTCTAAAAGGTAGATCAGCTGTGTTACCAAAAGAAGTTGCATGGCAGGATGAGTAAAAATATCAAACCTGAATATATGACACCCTCAGACCTGCTTAATCCAGTTTAGAGTTACTGGGGGAAAGGCAGGAAACAGGCCTGGACTGGACAATAATGCATCACTGGGTCAATTTGGAATCATCAATCAAACACAGCTGTACATCTTTGTGGATGTGAGAAGAAAGCCTACAGAGGCACAATTAAAACATACAAGGTGTGGGATTGGAACCCAGGACACTGGATATGAGAGGCAGCAGCACTACCCATTGTACCACCCTGAACTCCAAAAAATTCCAATTTAGTTCACAAGTTAGCCACTGATTTAATGAGTAAGACCTTTTTTATCTAGGCTGTTGATTGGCCTTGGGAATTAAGGAATCAAAACCAGTAGGCTACTTTGTTGTCCCCAGCTTAGCCAAAGACTCCCCATGTCTCAGAGCACATTTGTACTTCATTATGGTAAATAGACAGCCTAGTTTGCTGCTACTTCTGTAACCATTACCTCAGTTACACAGTACTCAATTTTTCACAAAGATTTTTAGCCATTAACTTTAACTGTCTGTGATGTAAATGCTCCCAGCATACACTCACACAGGAACAGCTCAGAACCATCAATCAATGTAAAACATGTATCTTTAGGGATGTGGGGGAAAACATAACTATCTATAAAAAATATGCAAACTTCAGAAAGACTGGGTGTCAAATTTAAAAGCAGAATACAGTATCCGTGAGGCAGGAGCACTAACCATCATATGCAAAAATGATTTGTGTTGAATTAAACCAGAATCTGAAGACTTGTGGTAGTCTGAGTGCACTATGTCTGGTTTGAGAGGAAAGCAGCAGATGCAAAGTATTACTGAAGAAAGTCAATTAACCAAAAGCTGCAGCACACTTTGGCCTAAACTGGATTTCATTTTTCTGTGTTTTCTATTTTTGTACAAAATGTAGACACAAAAAATCTTGCTGTTTATTTTGCCTTTGAATGAAATGTGAACATTGTCACTTTAAAGAATTAGGACTGCTACCTCATAGTTCCAGAAATCTAGGTTATATTTCTCTTCTAGCAATTGTTTGTGTATAGTGTGAATGTTCTCTCTGTGTCTGTATGGACTTTTCTTGTTTCCTCCCACGTTCAAAAGTCATGAAGGTTAAGTTGATTAGTGATTCTAAATGCTGCTATCGTCAGTGAATATGAGTAGGTTTATGTCACCAGTGAGAGACCACTCAACCTCCTGCCCCTCCCCAATTTATGGTCTAATACAGAGAGCTTGGCTGCACACCTAGAGTTTTCAAATCAGTAAATGGCAGCTTATTCTACTAAGCTAATTCTAGTGTACAAGCAGTTGCTCATTATGTGAGGATATAAAATGGAGAAGGAAGGACACAGTGATTTTTGAATGGTAACAGCTTGTTAGTGTGTCCTGTAATACACTGGTGTCTTATTCAAGACATCTTTTTTCCTTGTCCCTGATGAGAGTACAAATACATGGATAGAGATCTCCATAACCCTGAATTAAATCAATGGGTTTTAAAATGGATATAATATTCTAATCAAAAATGAATATATTTTGCCTTGCCTGAAGTTTGATACAGAATCAGGAAATATATATAGACTAAACACTTATATCCAAATCAAATGTGAATTTTATTTTGCAGAAAAAATTGAAACACATATAGAATTACTAAACAAATACAAATATAAAAAATATTAACACCGTAGGAAAAAAAAGGAATTTTTCATGTTCTGTGCCAAACTCATGGTAGACTGTGTGGATGTTTAGGAAGCTCTCTGTACAGTAGCTGAACCCTCCACCTGTCTGAAAGGTCAAGGATACTAAAATGGGGCTTGATGTCTTTGGTCAGTGTGTAATGCTTATTGTAAACTGCAGTTTGGCTCTTCCCTTTCTGTCTCTCATTTGAACAAGTAGAATTTTATAAGGGTGTTGTATGAATTTCAAAATTCACCTTTGTGCATCCCTTGCTGTACTGATGTTGAGAAATAAGCACCATTTTGTGTTTTATACATGTGAATGACACATAGTAATATATTACTGTATAATTCTTTGTATTATTTTGTAAGCAGATATCCCTGTTAGATCAATTGTGTCCTGCCTAGGCATTTGGATAGAGCGCATATGGGCTTCAGGCAGGCCTAAGTCATATTTGTACTTGATATTCACACTTGAAGCAGATATCAGTAAAAAGATAGATTGACAATGAAGTTTAATGCTTTCTTTATTCTTCTGATCATGGAGAAAACTCCTGGCAAGGTTGGTGGCATAGATCAATGTTTCTCAACCACTCAGTTACAACCCACTTTTGGGTCATTGACCGTCCACCAGTAGGTTGACGATTTCTGTTGTTGAGTGCATGAGTGGATTGTAGTGTGTTGAAAATAGTTTGGTACTGCATGATATTTATCCCCATATTTATCTAGGATCATCTCATGAATGGGAACTGTCCTCCCCCATGCTTTTAAATGCCTGCTGGCTTCACCAAGGGGGACCCCCAAATTACATTCACCAAAGTGAACTTCCCACCATGCTCTGACATTAGCTCATCACATTATTTTGTATGGGCTGACATATTTAATGGTTAAACTTATCACTGAGAGAGAAAACTGACAGAAATTAAGAGGAATGTGAAAACCTAAACATTCTCTTCAATGAATATTTGTCCCAATTTTTGTTACAAAAAACTACCAAAGGCTAAAACTGGACTTAAACATACAACCTTATACTGGAGAACATTCAAACAGAAAGAAAAAGAGGGTGGCTTAATATGTCAAGATAATGTAATCCCTTTAGCCTCGGAAGCTCCAATCATTATTCCTCATTGTGGGATGGTAATGCTGCTCTTGCAACAGATTCACCATAACTCTTTGTTAAACTTTCCCTTCTTAACTCTACAATCCATAGCTAATTTTAACAGTAACCGGATAACCAGAATGGTGTGAAATGCATAATGGTGTTGTGTGATTTCTGACTTTTCTTAATGGTTCAGTAGTACTGAACTGAAAGTAGGAGTTTCTAGATGGGGTCTTATAAAGAAAGGATGACTTAACCACAGATTCTATAAGTTTTGATAGGCTGCATCAACATAATGTTTGTAAGCCAAACAGAGTGTTTTTAGAATGTTTGCATGTGAGGTAAGGCTCACTTGCACCTGGAGTACACATCAATAAATATAGAATGCTAGTATATAAATATATAGCGCAGTTTCAACTACATAATGGGTTCTGTCATTACTCACCACATGTTCCTTTCTATCTGGGACTTAAGCCTGTGATTTCTTCTTGAAAAGATCTTGGACAATTTACACATAAATCATATCCATTAGAAATTGAATATGAAGCACGGTGCTTCTATTTCCATTTGTCATGAAATGTTGACGGACACTCATCCCCGTATTGTAACTTTTTTCTCCACTGGCTAGGCTATGAAAATACATGCATGGAAAAGGGGGATATTAAATAGTATGTAGAGCAGTTTGGTGGCACATTGATTAGTGTTGTCGTCTCACAGACTCAGTGGCCTTGGTTTAAACCCCATGCCTGTTCATTGTTTGTGTAGATTTTTTTCTCCATGAGTGTCTGTAGTTTCTCCTCTAGGTACTCTGGTTTCTTCCACATACCAAAGTCTAATAGGTTATATTGATTTGTAAGTCCAAAAATTGCAAGAAAATGTAAGTGTATTTGTGGCACCAGTGAGAAGTCACTTATTAGGGTTCTTTTCCTTCACAAAAATGTGTAGGTGAGGTTCATTTTCAACTACAGTGTGTGTGTGTGTGTGTATGTGTGTGTGTGTGTTAATGGACCATTACATTAAACAAAGTCTTTTAAATAGATAGTTTCTGCATCAAGACCATTGCTGCTGGGATAGGTAATGACCTCCATGATCCAGAATAGAATTAAACAAATTTGAGAATGTTATATTACTGCATGTAACAATATATATTTAAAGTTGTAAAATACTTTCACTGTAGTCTACTTTTAAAACTTAAGTACATGAGTGGCTTTCATATATCCTGAAATTAGACTAATGAGTGAATTTAAGGTGATACAATACAGAGAAAGCAATAAGCATTTGTAGCATGTAGAGCTCTGAATCTCCAATGGCTATCCACTGGCATGAGCAAACAGTGGTGCAGGAAAGCAGTGTCTCTTCTGAAGCTGGCACAATTTTCTTATCAAGTGCACCTTCTGTGATTGGCATGAATATGGTACAGTGTTAGGTCAAGTTAGGTAGACTCGATTATGTAATATCTTTACAGCAAGAACATACAAACATAAAACATTGTTCCACAAATACTGTATAAGAAAATAAACTAAGAGACAAGAAAGGATATCCATAGTTAGAATTAGAATAAGACTATGGAATTCTAGCAGTTGAGTGTAATAATACCTTAGACATAATTTGGGTGCACTGTTACATTTTAAACATACTGCCATGGATAAATTTCACAGTAACAGTTACCTCTCCAGATGAAGAATGAAGTTAAAAAACATAAAATACAATTGTGTGCTTATTAAAAAAATAGAATAAAGAAGGGATAGATGCTGGGAGAACACAAAGAACAAATACACCATTCACAAAAGAGCTCTGGACCAACACAAATCTGTCCAGACTGGGTGGTTCACTCACTTATTTGCCCACTTCTCCATTACTAGAAATATATAGTCCCTTCATCTGCTCTGCCTTTCTTTCGTTCTGTCTCTCTCAAACCTCAAACTATGGTTACTTCTAGCTTCAGAAACACTTTGTGAAAGTCCTGAGGTTTTCTCATCTGAGCTACCTGAGTTTCAATTTATTGGAGGGACACCATTAGCAACAATCAGGTTGCCTGTCCTCGTTCATGCAGGGTATGACCACACGTATTCACTGTTGCATGCTCATATAGCTGCTTATATAACTAGGAAACCCCAAGATCTTTGTCTTACATTGATGGTCATGAAGTAACTATTTGGTGGACTCTTTTAAGTATAAAGCAGGGCATTTCTTCTGTCTGGCATGATTACTTACATTGCCACTGGCAGTACTTGTCTGGTGGCACTCTGCTGATTATAAATCAAACTTCTGATCTCTTATGTAAAGGATAGTAGCAAACTGTGCAGAATTTCCATGTTCTCCACAATTTGGAATGTGAAAGGTACTCACTGATTTCTGAATAAGTTCACACCAAAAATATGTTATAGCAACACATTGTGCCAGGTCCAACACCCTCACAGTTTTTTGCTGTTTATATAATTATCAACGCAATGAATACATAATTTTATTTTAAACTTTCCTTTTCATGTCATCAGTTTTTAAAAGTAAATTAATTAATTCCTTTTGGAATCCACTTAATCTAGTTTCAGACTTGAGTGATCTAGAACTTATATGAGTTGGCATCATTTAAGAGGCAGGACTCAACCCATTACACACAATAGCAAACAAATGCATATTTATGCTCACATGGCCCAGGCTAATGTATGTCACCAATTAAACATATCTGTGTCTTTGGGAGGTGGAAGAAAAACAAAGACAGAAACTAATATGGATGTGGGAAGAATGTGAAAATTCCATACAGGCAGTGCTGAAACTTTAATCTTTTATACCCTTGGCTGCTATACGGAACAAACAAGGATATGTGTATATCATAAAACACTAAGGTCTGTGTGTGTGTGTAGAGCAATCTAATTGGTAAGTTTGGCTTTGGTGATGTGAATCAAAGAATAAGTGTAAGTATGAGACACACGGCAAGGAGTAAAGACATAGGATGCACTCTGAGAGATGATTTCAAACTTTGTAGTTCAAAGAGGAGAAATATAAAACTGGACAGGAAACAAGCAAGATGCCTCAGAATGGCAGAGTCTAAGAATAAGGCTTTATGGGAACATGTTTAACATGGGAAGGAAAGGTCTAGAGATGTTCAGGCACACAAGGATATAGAAGAAAAGCACTGAAGGTACATGTAGGGCAAGCAATATAAAATATGTGTTTTTGAAAGGAAATGTAAATAGTAACATTATAAATATATAGTGCATATACTGTACATACAAAATCTATTCAAATCTGTTTATTTTTTTCACCATTTGCTGCAGCTCTGTCCTAAATTATTTGATTTTGTTCCCACACATCAAGCAACATTCTGTACCTGAGAATGATAAATCAAAAACAGGAGTTTATACAAAGTTATTACAAATAAAAAAACTGAAATAACTCAGTAATGGATATATTCAGACCTTTTGCCATTGACACTTGAAATATGGCTCAGGTGCATCCCATTCTATTGATCATTACTGAGATGTTTCTACACCTTGTTTTTAAGTCCACCTGTCATCAGTTGAATTGATTGGACATGATTGGGAAAGGCACACATCTGTCTATAGACTACCTACAGTTCACAATGAGAGCAAAAACCAAGCCACGGGGTGTCCAGACAGAAGGCTCTCCTCAGTAAAAGAGACATGGAAGCATTCTTGGAGTAAAAAGTCACCTAAAGTTCATTCAGACTATGAAAAATGAGATTCTCTTGTAAGATGAAACTAAAATTACCATTGTGTCTGGTGGAACCAGGCATTGCTAATCACCTGTGCAATACCATTCCAATAGTGGAGCATTGGCAGCATCATGCTATGCTATTTGTTTCAGTAGCAGGAACTGAGAGATAGTACAATCTGATATCATTTAAGAAAACCTGGTCCAGGGCACTCTGAACCTCATACTGCCAGAGCCCAGACTTCAACCCAATTGAAGAGGCATGAAAATATCTGTCTGCCAAAAGTCTCTATCCAAGTAGATAGAGCTTGAGAGGATCTGCTGGGAAGAATGGCAAAAAAATCCCCAAATCCAGGTGTGCGAAGCTTGTCATGTTGTAACCAAGAAAATCTCAGGCTTCATCAAAGTACTAAGTAAAGTCTGAATACTTTGGTCAATGTGATATTTCATTTTTTTAAATTAATAAATTAATTTGCAAAAATGTCTAAAATCATGTATTTACTTTAACATTCTAGAGTATTTAGTGTTGCTTGGTATGGAGAAAAAGTGAATTTAAATGACTTTGGCACAAGGTCCAACACACTTCCATCTGTTTATTGTTTATATACAATACAATACAATACAATGCAATTTATTTTTGTATAGCCCAAAATCACACAAGAAGTGTCGTAATGGGCTTTAACAGACCCTGCCTCTTGCTAACCCCCCAGCCTTGACTCTCTAAGACGGCAAGGATAAACTCCCCCAAAAAAAACCCTACTTGGGGAAAAAAAAATGGAAGAAACCTTGGGAAAGGCAGTTCAAAGCAAGACCCCTTTCCAGGTAGGTTGGGCGTGCAGTGGGTGTCAAAAAGAAGGGGGTAAATACTATACAATACACAGAACAAAACAATGTAAATATAATTATTAGACAGTGCAAGTAATATATAATTTTATTACTAATTTTCCTTTGCAACATAGCAAAATGTGAAAAAAGTGAATGGATCTGAATACCTTCTTAATCCATTGTATGTGCATATGTGCTCTCCACAATGTTTGGAAGCCAACAAAATCTATTATAAATTGTTAAACTATAGCCAGTTAACATGGGGGGAATGACAAAAACTCTATTCAGCAGTGTGCCTGAAGAAAATAAGCCTATGGGGTTTACATCTTGCCTGAAGAAGGGGCCTGAGTTGCCTCAAAAGCTTGCATATTGTAATCTTTTTAGTTAGCCAATAAAAGGTGTCATTTTGCTTGGCTTTTTTCTACAATGGTAAGTGAGAAATCAAAGACAAGGTTTCACAGTCCTTGAGACCTTGGTCAATCAGCCACCTAATACCTTGTGTTCATTCTCTACTAGAGCCTGTGCTGGGCTGTCAAATCTAATAAATAAACCTTTCTATCGGATAATTCCAGTCCCCTTTTATCTGAGATGACTTTTTTCATTGGCCGTTGAACAGCTGGACAGTAAAGCGGTGGAATCAAGTGTTACATCTCAATATCTGGGGGAAAGACAATGACAGTTTCTAATTATTATATTAAGTATATTTTTTGTACAAATGCCTGGTTGCATTACAGTGAGCAGGCTTAAAAATCAACAATGTTGCATTATGTACAGCTAATCAGCAGCAATAATCAGGGCATGCTAGAATAAAGTAGTGAGTCTTCACCCTGGATTTAAAAGCTGAGACCACAGAAGGCATCTCTAAGCAGACAGATTGTTTCATAGCTTCATGGCCCTGTAACTAAAAGCTTGAGCTTCTACTATACTGTATATTTTATTAATCCTTGGAGTCTTAAGTAGGCCAGCATCTTGAGATCTTAATGTGAGTAGGCTGGCATCTTGAAATCTTAATGTGTGCTCTGGTTTGTAAGTAATGATAAATTCAGAAAAGTAAACAGAGCCTTGGCCATTTAAGGCTTTATATGTAGTGAGAAGTTAAACAAAGTGACACCATTTATTGTATTATGTAATCTTGCCCAAAGAAGGGGCCTGAGTTGCCTTAAAAGCTTGCATATTGTAATCTTTCTAGTTAGCCAATAAAGGGTATTATTTTGCTTAACTTCCCGCTATATCCATAATGGCTAACATGGTACAACACCCTAGTACTACAGGTTTTATATATTAAAAGGAGGAGTTTGAAATAAACCTTAAGCTTTATTGATAGTCAGTACAGGAATTCGAGAACTGAAGTTACAGTATGTTGTCATACTTACTGGTTCATGTAATGATTCTCATAGGAGTATTTGAAGAAAACTGCATAAAGAATGATTTGAACAGCAAGTGAATAATACCTTGCAATAGGCAATCCTACTAGAAATAGGATAAACATATTTAAATTTCTCCTGCATATTTAGAGAATGACTTCATTCATCAAAAAACCTCAGATTGTAAAATCATATTTTAATTTTGTAATTTCTATTTTAAATGACATGCAAATGTCAAGATAATGCCAAAATTGTGTGCTGATTCAGTAAAACTAACAGTGAGTCCAACTGAGTTAAGAAGTAATAGAATATTTTTGCAAGCTGCATCATTCCCCCAATAAACACATATGTTTTTTGACACCACTGGAGAAATATCATTTGGTCTAATGGAAAGATAATTGTTTATCAGCTGCATATGAATGAAAATTAAGGTTACATTGGACCATGTAGGGTTTGAGTCTAGTTAGTAGTGTCAAGGATCTTGATTGTTAGTAATTATAGTAAATATTAGGTGACTTACCAGCATTTGCAACGAGAGGATGTTATGCTAAACACAATGAGTCTAGTGTCCTAGAAGGCATAACCATCTAAAGCAGGCAACATAAATACAACCATTGATTCCATTCAGTACAGAGTGACTGGGCAATCAACTCTCAAATAACATTACTAACTGTGTCAACTTCAGAAGGAAATGTTAATAGATTACTGCTAGATACTGTTCATGGTCTCAGAAAGAAGGCATTAAATTCTAGTTCTAGTTTTAGTTGGTTATATTTAATTCTGTGCATATTTTACATTTTTATTTATTGCAGTTTGCCTGTGCTATCCACCTACAATGATCTCAATGAAAATGTGTCTATGAATATTGTATTTTTCTAGAAAACTTTAATTTTTTTAATATTCCATCTCATTGGCGTGTTTTTAACAATAACAAAAATAACAGACTAAAACAACCTAACATCATGGTTTTAGGCTGTTGAAGGAAATCCAGTCAAACATGGGATTTTTGTTTTTCGGATTTCAGTTATGAAAAGTACAAAATAGAGTATATACTTGTTAAAAGTCTTTAGATAAAGGATTTTCTTTTTTTTTGTTAAGGCCCAAGTTGGCATATTTAGCTTTGGAGACAGTCAATGGGGAGAAATTCTTTTGGGCAATGCACCTCTTCATTGACTGTGATGATTCCTTCTTGTATAAAGGTGAGACCTTTAAAATAACCTAAAACATATAGGCAAGAATCTGCCTCAGGAAAATGGCATGCTTAAGGCCTGACTGGGCCTCAAAATGGAGACAAGCCTTTAAATTAAAAAAGAATAGCAAAGAGTCTCAAAAAATATAAAGTATTTTCCCCTAGGGTGGGAAAGTGTAAACACTCTGGCTGGGGACAGAGACAAGTCCACTGGAATCTTTGTAAAACTTCAGATATATTAACAAAAAAAATTTAACTAAAGAACAGAAACTCACAAAGCAGAAAGAGGCAAAAAGGACCAATCCTCAGCAAACAAATTCCCAAAAACAATCCTTTAACAGAGCAAAAAAAAAAAAAAAAAAAAAAGCAAAAACAGAAAAATCCAGCAATAGGGTAACAATTCACAATACCCACAAGAAAGACCAAAAAACCTTTAAGAGCAAGAGCACATACAATTTACAATACCACAGGGAACTATAATTCCCATGAGCCTTTATGGGGCTTATAACAGTCCCTCCATAGAGATAAGACAGGTGGCCCTGCCTCTTGGGGCACCACCCACAAAGCGCAAGGAACATAACAGAGGAATACATGGACACAATCAAATAAAAAAAAAGCAAATAATAAACAAACGTAACCTCAACACAATCAAAAGAATTGAAAATGAACAAAGAAGGCACAATACAAAAATTTAAACCCCAGTCAATGGAGGTAATCCTAACAGAAACGTAACATTTTAGTCTTTTCCACACTTGTATTTTCAACCTGAGCAAATCCCAGATAATTCTGTAAATATTAATTTTGAGATATTCCTTGAGGCAGCACTCCACTCAGTCACATGTCCTCTCTCGAACCTGCAGGATGTGATCTTGTATCATTGAATTGAATTGCTGAATTAACCAGTTCAGATGAAGGAGAACTCGCTTTTCCCTAGTGATCAATAGGGAATTTGATTGTGTTGTGCGTTCTTTTCATAACAGGATCTGTCCATTTCAGACTGACAGCCTGATATTTAGCTCATGCATCACACTGGAATATCATTCTGCTTGGTTAAAATTTTTTTTTCATGGCCAGAAAGCTTTGCTACTAAAACATACTCTAATCCAACACACATTACAATATATATTATATATATATTAGACTGTAATTTGCCTGTTTGTATATTTATTGTGAGGAATGTGAATATAGTGATGGCTCCATTCTTACAATCTGAAACATACAATTACTCACTTAGCCTGAATCACCATTATACCAGCTGAAACAGCAGGGCAATGACTAGTAAATTATAAAGTGTGCCAAAAAATCCCGCGAAGACACATCTTGACATAATCTAGAGTTGAACAGGAGAAGAAAACAAAACTCTATTACACATTAAACACACAGAAATTCCACATTGCAACTGTAACATGACAGGATTGTGTTCAGAATCTTCATTCTGTGTTTATCTTCCAGGCATCGTGTGTCTGACTTGCTGCCTTTAGTTAGACATTCAACCAGAGTGTATGAGGTATCATGCATTAGTATATTTCATGAATGTTACTTTTAGGCCAATCTGGCAGTTCAGCATCCACTCATAATCTTTAACCAGAATCAGCTTCTTGCACAGATCATGTTTCTCTGCTGTAACTTCATCACTTGTCTAAGCAATAGATCCATCAGTTCTAGCTTTATACTGCACCTTTTGTCATAGCACAATTTTAAAAATGACATAAATGGCATTTCTAATGTACATTCAACAAAGAAAACTCCTAGGCAGGTAGGAATTCCCTCCATTTAAGATGCCAATTGATGCTCATAACTGGGTTCTAATCTTAATGAAAAAAGTGTCAGAGGTGGCTACCATCTATCTATTAAATTCTCAGGAGGTTTTCTTTTACATATCTTTGGAAGTCTGCACTGCATGAATCATTTGACACTTTATCCAGTATTAGACTCAATGGCCATTCAGTGATCGCATTCACACTTTTCCAAGATTTACACACTTGCTTATTTCATTTTGCTGTAATATTTTGTTTAAATTGTCATTGGTACTAAATGACAATGAAATATCTGCTCCTTTTGCAATTGCTTTGTCATTAGCTCTTTTGTCTGCTTATTCATAACTGCAAAATTGAAAGACAATACTATAAATGAATTCAAAATACTACCAAAGCTTAACTCTGGAGCCTACACCAACAGCACTAACATGAATCTACATATGACAAGTAGTATGTCTCTTACAGGTTATAGTCATTGATATCCAGCCAACTTAGAGTCTCTGGTTAGCCCAATGTGCACATTTTCAGAATGTGGGAGGAAACCAAGGTCCATCAATACATTATCAAACCCATTAATTTCAGTTCAGAGTCACAGAGGCTGGAATCTATTCCAGTGGCTTTAGATAGATAGATAGATAGATAGATAGATAGATAGATAGATAGATAGATAGATAGATAGATAGATAGATAGATAGATAGATAGATAGATAGATAGATAGATAGATAGATAGATACGTTATTAATCCCAAGGGGAAATTCACTTACTCCAGCAGCACCTTACTGATACAAAAAACAATACTAAATTAAAGATTGATAATAATGCAGGTAAAAATAGACAATAACTTTATATAATGTTAATGTTTATTCCGCCAGGTGGAATTGAAGAGTCGCATAGTTTAGGGGAGGAACGATCTCCTCAGTCTGTCAGTGGAGCAGGACAGTGACAGCAGTCTGTAGCTGAAGCTGCTCCTCTGTCTGGAGATGACACTGTTTAGTGTGTGCAGTGGAATTTCCATAACTGATAGGAGCCTACTGAGCGCCCGTCGCTCTGCCACAGATGTCAAACTGTCTAGCTCCATGCCAACAATAGAGCCTGCCTTCCTCACTAGTTTGTCCAGGCGTAAGGCGTCTTTCATCTTAATGTTGCCTCCCCAGCACACCACCGCGTAGAAGAGGGGTCCCCAACTCCGGTCATGGAGGGCTGCAGTGGCTGCAGGTTTTTATTCTAGCCCTTTTCTTAATAAATGACCTGCTTTTGCTGCTAATTAACTTCTTGTGAATTCACTTTAATTGAATTGCTTTTTTAAGATTTGTTCCCCTGAATTTCTTCACCTTTTCTCTGAATTGCTTCATTTCTTTCTTTAAATGGCACCCAAACAGAAATGAAATGTGATGTGAGTGAACCAACAGAAGACCAACTAAATAGTCAAAGCCTCAAATTCCAACTAATTTCACTCCAACCAGTTGCTTAATTAGGCTCTGATTCTTGTTGTTAATTAAACCCGTTTTTTAATGCTATGGCTTGTTGCTGCTCTCATTGGGCAATAGCAGACATTTCCAAAGTTGTTGATTTTCTCTTTTGTAAGAGCACTGGTAAAATATTTTGGCGAACAGAGCAGATCGACATTCCTGAGAACTTCATCATTCCTTATTTTCAGATATTGTATGATGAACACAGTTTGCTGGTCATGTTTTGGCTCATTTTGTATCTCATGATTGTTTGGCTGCTAATTAAGGAAAAAAGAAACAATTAAGGGGTCTGAGTCTTCAAGAGCAAGTCAATTACAATTAATTCAAAAGAAGTTAATTAGCAGCAAAAACAGGTCACTAATTAAGAAAAAGGTTAGAAAGAAAACCTGTAGCCACTGCGGCTCCCCAGGACTGGATTTGGAGACCCCTGGCGTAGAAGAGGGCGCTCGCCACAACCGTCTGATAGAACATCTGCAGCATCTTGTTGCAGATGTTGAAGGACGCCAGCCTTCTAAGAAAGTATAACCGGCTCTGTCCTTTCTTACACAGAGCATCAGTATTGGCAGTCCAGTCTAATTTATCATCCAGCTGCACTCCCAGGTATTTATAGGTCTGCACCATCTGCACACAGTCACCTCTGATGATCATGGGGTCCATGAGGGGTCTGGGCCTCCTAAAATCCACCACCATCATTAGACCAAAGAAGGAACTAACCCTAGACTGAGGAGTACACCATCACCACACATCGTCATTCACTCCTTGCAGGACAGGTTAGAGTCTCCAGTAACCTTAATGTATAGATTTTTAGGATGTGTCAGAAAATAGATATACCTGGAGGTAAATAACATGAAAATATGTTTCAAAATTTTCAGATTGCAAAGGGGCAGTAACCAGGCTGGTATTTGAATCTACTGTAGGAATCTAAAGCTAGGAGTTAACACAGGTAACCATGCCAGTATTTGAACTACAGTTATTATTTTCTTGAGTGTGAAGATAATGACTGCCTTGTAGTAGAGTCCAAAAGACAATAGATATATATTCATGCTATGCAATATCATCATTATGCAAAATTTCATAGAGTTCTCAAGACTGGTTCCTATACCTGTACTGTACCAACCTTTAGTAACAACCCAGAACACATTACAAAGACTTGTATGTTAGCATATTTAAAACAATCTACATTTGCTAGCTTAGGTGGGTCCTGCAGTGGTCTACCTCATCCGGGAAAGTTCCTTTCTTGCACCCAGTGATGCCAGGATATGGTTCCAGATCTCTAAAACCACGAATTGGATTGAATGGGTTTGATACCTAATTACCTTAAAAAGTAATTCTCTCTCTCTCTCTCTCTCTCTCTCTCTCTCTCTCTCTTTAACAATGTGTGCGTGTATATCCAAAGTACATGTTGCATGATATTTTGTGTTTAATCTAATTGGTATTTTATATAGATATTGTTATCAAACATTTTCAAACGATGGCTAGAAGGTTAGGCAAGCAAAGCTTTCGGTCTTGTAATCAGAGAACTCGTCGTTATTTGCAGAGATCTCCAACCCCCTTCACTTTCAACGCCTCGGCACCCTCGGCGCACTGCCTTTATTGTCAAACTGAGCAGGTTGCTGTATAAATTGGCAGCACGTGCGGGACTCTAAGAGGTGAAACTCCTCACAGAAAAGGCGCTGCAAGTGTTTGTCGAAGAAAGTTTGCCCCAGAGCACGGGCACCACGACTTTTGAGTCTTGCTGCGGAGGATGATTAATAACGGTTCACGCTTTCTGACCCCCCCGCATCCGTTTGTACTTTTTTTTCTCTTCAGGTGAGTGGAACTGAGGGACTCCTTTAAAATTAATGTGTAGCTTTGTCTCAGAGCAGACCGCAAAGGCCACGTGGGAGAGCGGAGTTAATGCCTGATCTGCGCTTACTTGTGCATGCTATTGCTTCATTAATTGTCCGTCTCTGACATCTGGTACAAGCAGTGCTTGTTAACCTATTAGTTTGTAAAAAGGGAACAATAACGGAAGTGCTTCAGTTTATCATAAAAAAAAGGAGTTACTGAGTGATTGATTCTCATTCTTTAAACATGTTTATGGCGTTAAGCTGTTCATAGCTTTTAAATGGAATGACTGGTGTGCCTGTTCTGGCTTAGCAATGGACAACATTCTTCGATACGATTGCAGCTTGATGGATGGATGGATGGATGTGCGTGTGTGTGTGTGTTTATGTTCACAGCTAACATTAGCCCATTTGCTCTCTTATGAATGAGGAAGGTCTGAAGCTGTCTACCCCGCACATTCCTTCCAGAAAACTAAATATCCATGATTTATTTCTAAAGAGGAGTTTCTGAGTTACCCTTCTTTTCAAAGCTGGATCCAGTAACCCTGAACATTAAATCAGCTCAGACGCACACACTCTTAAGTAGAATTTATTAACAGATGGCATCCCTTGACAGTTCTCTAGCACAACATGAAATGTGCTCTGGACAGTTCTAACTAGGCCTTGTAGATTGTTAAAGGAGGAATTGAGTCACACATGGCAGTCTTAAGGTATACAGGTAGGCACAATGGGCAATGGTCGACAGCCCCAGAAGCCTAGGGGCCAACCATGTTTCTGATGCGTATATATGTTTCTGTTTTGCTATCAAAATAGGGGCCCCACTACCTTGCCCAGGGGCCTATAATGATGTTAAGATGGCCCTGAGTGAGTGCACAGATGATCTGTGTCTTTTACACTTTAATTTCAAACCTCCTAATAAAATATTTATTTTCCCCATAATTTCACTTCATACAGAGTTTTTTTTTTGTTTTACATTCCTTCACTGTCACATGCATGGTAGCATATACTATACTCTTAACATTCAGCCTCCATCCTCAATAATTCAATTACAGTAATAACCTAGTTGTTTTAGACTCTATTTGAGCAACAAGGCTGGACCCAGGTATGGATGAGGTGTCGGTACACTGCAGCCTGAAATGATGCATACACCCACAACTAAACTCCAAATTTAGAGTTGTAAAATAACCTAACATATGTGTATTTGGGGCGTAGGAGGAAAACCTATACTGACATAGGAAGAACAGACCCCATGTAAAAGGGCTTTATGAGACAGCAGGACTAAACTGAACCACTTTTCCAACCCTATAGTTCTGCACCAGATTATTTACTTGTTTCCAGATAATTCCTCACCTGCTTCTCAACTGATCACCTTATTGAGTAAAATTAATTGAAATCAGCAATTTAAAACAAATGGAGCTAGTTAAGGGCTGCACCACCATGGCAAATGTTAAAGAGGGATTTTTTTCTCATGCTGAAAAGTATAGAAAAGAAATTTAAAGGTACCAGATGCCGCATTCACTACCAAAATTTCAAATATCCACAATAAGTAAAACTAATCTAATTAACTGGCTCATTTAATATGGTAATGAACTCATCATTCAACTAAGATTCTTGTTAAAAGATGTCAGCTGTTCTGAGATCATGCACTTGGTTAGTACTTATAAAATGTACAGTATACCTCTTATAGTCTATTGCTCAGTTTTGTCTGACTCTTTGTTTAAGCATGTTTTAATAATTTTGATGGATTTTAATGTATTTTCCTCAAATGATATAAAGAAAGTTCTTCTTATCCAATGATTCACAACTTTATGTGCAACTATGAACAATCAGTACTCATTTCTTGAGCACCATGATAATTCCCTGCTTTATCTGTACACCGCATTACATGCTACTCTGTGCCTGAAGATAGTTTGCTGCCTTATTCAAACACTTCTTGTTATGTTACATAGAGTATACCCTAGAATCCATCTTTGAGAGTCTGATTTATACTCCCTTTTTGGTTCATTGTAAATGTGAAGGTGAACCCAGCCACCAATGCTGTTCAATTCCATATAATTTAAATTTGAATTACAGTATCTTTCCATGTACAATGACATCATGTGTTGGTTTATAAATGCAATGTCATAGAGATTGTTTTAAAAGGAACTATATACAATAAATATGCATACATATTCACGACAACTTCGAATATGTTAGGGAGGTATTTCTTTAATACGATGGCCTCACATTCCATCTAGGGTTAACTCCTGCCTTATGCTTAATACTGGCAGGATAAATTCCAGACCCAGTATACATTTCTTTAATATTGTCTCATTTGTTCTTTCATTTGATAAACTTTTCTGAAAACAGAAAATGTAGACATATTCGGAGGGGCACTACAGCCTGGTACTCGGTTGCAAAGCCTTGACTAATAATTAGCATTAAGTATGCAGCCAGCAATATGAGAGTATCCACCATACAGTAAGCACATACAGCTGGATGGACAAATGTTCTTTTTTAACTAAAGAGACAGTTTAAGCATTTAGGCCAACTAAAATGGTGTATTGAAGGGAAGAGGTTGGGCTTAATGTCCTCTCTTTCAGTTCCTTCCAGTAAATGTTTGCTCCTTATCAGCCAGAATCGCTTCACAGTTCCTAGCTGCCATTGTCTTTTATTTTGTTTTTTCACAGTGAATTAAAAAGCTTACCACTGCATGTCTGTCATTAACATGGCCAGTGTGATGGATATACTCTTGACTGCTGGGCTTGTATCCATAATAAACATGGGTATTTGAAGCGAAATTAACTGCTTTCTGAGATTTTAATTATACATTTTTCTTTAAGGGCATAATTTGACTATTGCACAAGTCCCTTAAACACAAACTGTATCAATCTGAAGAAAATACAAATGTTTTGAAACAAAACTGGCAATATCATTCAGTGCAAGTATAGCCACAAACTAAAATAGTGACAGTGGTCTGACAGTGGTCAAACTAGAAAAAAAAATCAAAGTTAAAAAGAAAGCAGGAACAGAAAAAAAGGCAAAACCTAACAAACCAACACCCACCTGAGAGAAAGAGAGGAGAGCCAAGAGCATGGGAAAAAATATGAATGCCTATTACCCCAATGTGAATGCTTATTCTAAAATTTTATTAGTTAAATCTTGTCATATTTTATAAAGGGTTTGAACATAACCTCTAGGTGAGAATTTTACTTTTTCCAAATTCAAAAGCACACTTTTATTCAAATTGATTTTGAGTCCAGATATCTTTTGAAATCCTGCTAGTGCATGAAGGGCTAATGGTAAAGATGTTTGTTGGTCTGATACATACAGTACCATATCATCTGTGTATACTGATAATCCCCTTTATCTCTAATATAGTCTAGTTCTAGTTTGAAGTTGTTTGAGATCATATTCTTAATACAGACATGCATCTGGACTGATATGAAGTAATTTTATCTATGCACATATCTTTGGGACAAAATCAAATTTGTACAATGTGGTGAATTGGTAGTCCCATTCGACTTTGTCAAATGCTTTTTCTGTATCCAAAGATAAAAGATCTCTGGTGTGTTAAATTTTATGGGTGAGTATATTACATTAAACAAACACTGAAACTAAATATCTGTTATTAATAAATCTGGTTTGATCATATGATATTACAAAAGGAAGCACTTTGTCAGTCCTTCCAGCTGGGAGAGTATTTTAACATTGTTATTCAGAAGTAAAATTGATCTGTATGATGCAGATTGAAATAAGTCCTTATGTTTCTTTGGAATGACTGTAAATAATGCTTGGTGAAATGTCTGAGGTAAATGCTGCTGTCTTTAGTCTCTATAAATATTGCTAAAATTAATGGAGCTAACTTATTTGAAAAATTTCTGGTTCTTAAATATAGTGTAACAAACGTAAGAAGTAGTCTGTCAGTACTCCTGCATAGTACAAGCTCACAAAAACTAGGAACCACTCTCAGCAGGCATATGCCACCTCTTCAGTGGGCACTGATGCCAACATCTACACTTACTCTTAATGAATTATTTTAGAACAGCCAAACAGCCTAACTTTGCATTGTTGGAAGAATTTGTGAAGGACATAAGTTAACATCACAATGTGTAGAGTACAATTCAAGGGGGGGGGGGGGGGGGGGGGTTATCCTTAAGTTATATAACTCATTAGTCTGGGCTCATCTGGAGTACTGTGTACAGTTTTGGTTCTCATATTGCAACAAAAAACATAGAAGCATAGAGAAAGTCCAGAGGAGAGGTATGAGCTATAAAGAGAGATTGAAGGAGTTGAAACTTTTTAGCTTAAGCAAACAGAGATTAAGAGGAAAAATGAATCTAGTGTTTAAAATTCTGAAATAATTAAAAGAGTGGATCCCAGTTGTTACTGGGACCTTTATATGTTGACTTGATATTATTTTGGATAATCTTCTAGGTGAATAAGAATGACAAGCTTGTTGGGCTGAAAGGTTTGTTGTCGTCACAATTGTTCTAATGTTCTTGCACTCATTCTATGTACATTCAAACATACATTGCTCCAGAGCTGGTCAATTCATGAGGCAATGTTGGCGGCCATGAAGGGCGCCATTTATGAAAGTTTAAATGCGTGCACACCAAACTGTGAAGGGTGATGTTTATGTAACTCAAGTGTTGTGGCCCATACCTGTCTGTTGCTCCCACTCTTTGGACACAGAGGGGGCATCATTTTAGTAACTTAAGGGCTTCATATGGGATTTGACCAGCACTGCATTACTCGTTCAGTCCTTCACTTGAATTTGGCACAATGATAATGTAGCTCAAGTACTTTAACCAGCACTTGTAAAAGTTGTTAGGATCTCCACTTAAACATTGTGATTAGCAATCAAACTCCCTCCACCCTCTGATTGAATAAATCATTAATTTGTATATCAGTCTTCAGCAAAATATGGTTTAAGATGGTGACTTCAGGTTCAATAGATAGATAGATAGATAGATATAATGGTGTACCACAGTGGTTGTAGGTTTTTACTCCATTCTAATTTCTTATTTAGAAGCCAGTTGTTTCTAGTGATGCCATTATTGTTCAAGCAAATGTTTTGTAGTTCATTTTGCTGTATTGTAAACAGTGCTTAGGGGGCTAACATCTTTTTTACTCTTCTACTTGATTCCATTGTTTTTCATTTTCACCACACTCCTAGTTGCACCATGGCGAACCTTCACGTGACCAAATTCACTGAACCCATCATGGTTTTTTGACCATACAATATGCATTAGTTTCATTATCTTTGTCAATATCTGATGACCAATTCACATGGTCACCACTGCCATTTGCTTGAACTAATGGTTCAGTTTCAGTTTGTTCTAACTGGCTTTACAACTTCTTGTTTACACGTCATTGTGTTTTGATTGAAGGCTTTACCCCACTAATGAATATTTCTGAGTTGCCTTAGAAAGGCAAAACACATGGCAAATATTTGAATTTTGGAGGACAATGTTTTTTTTTTATCTTCTGAATGTCAGCAAATATATTCTCCAGAGAACTATTCTGGCTTAACATTCTAAAATGGATCATTACAGAATTCTGACTTGGCATAATTATATTTTCTTAGAATTCCAAGCCCGAGTCACACTTGGAGTTAATGCCAAGGAGGTTGTTAAATTATTTGGAAAGAAGGTGAAGGTCTGAATTGCTCCAATCTAATATGATTTAGATTCTCTGGCTTTGGCTTGTCTGAAGTTTGGGCAGCACAATGACACAATGTGGTAGGTAGCCTGACTTCTGATGAAATCCTCAGAGCCATTGTCAGAACTTTCACTGGTGCAGTGGGCCTGAGTTCTTCCTGGTACAGAGCAATGCCTGGCCTCATATGGTCAGAGTGTGTAGGCAGTTCCTGGATTAAGAAGGCATTGATCCCATTGACTGTCCCACTTGTTCTCCAGCTCTTCTCGTGTAACAGCCCATCTTCTGGTATCTCCTCCATGCTGTTGAGACTGTGCTGGGAGACATAGCAAACCTTCTTGTAATGACATTTATGGATGTGCCATCCTGGTGAAGGTGAATTACCTGTGCTTCCCGAATTGGCTGCAAAACTAGAAAAGAATCGGTCAGAAACTATAAGTAAAGAACAATTGTCTGTGGCCACCACCTGCTAAACCATTCCTTTTTTGGGGGTTTCTTGCAATTGCCTCTCCAGTCCACCCGTTGTTACTATCCTGTACACAAAAGCAGGAGAAGTTGATTCACAATTGCTATGCTTCCTAACTGGACAGGTTAATATCCCTGAAGGTTAATTGATTTGGTGTTAAACTGTGATTAAGTGTTCCCTTAATTTTTTGAGCAGTGTATTTTTTAAATAAATACAAAGTATAAAATGTTCACATCAGTGCACAAATGCAATATTCCTTGAAATCAGTCCACCCGAATTGTTCAGCTGGGTTTGTACTCTGCAATGTCATCACAAAGGATGGAGACTAGAGTGTGGGTAAAAAATTGTCCAGAAAACTTGTCAACTTATTAAATATAAGATTGTCTGGTTGGTAAAAGAGTATCCTGAAGATGGAACAAATGAAAGAACAGCTATTTAGAGCAACTTCAAAAATGAGTAAGCCATCAGATGCCACAGGAAAAGTCCTGTTTGTATAGAAGATGATTCTATAAGGACTTCAGATTTACAGAAAAAACACTTTGCCTGGAAAGACATCAGTTTAATTTCTTAAAAATGCAAAATGTTGAGAAGGTTGCCGAGGTGTACCTGTTTAAAGATATACACGCCTCTGCAACATCGTATGAACATCGGGGACAGTACCTTGGATTGGCAGACCAGGGTGGTGGTCCCCCTCTTTAAGAAGGGGACCGTAGGGTGTGTTCCAACTACAGAGGGATCACACTCCTCAGCTTCCCTGGAAAAGTCTATTCGGGGGTCCTGGAGAGGAGGGTCCGTCAGATAGTCGAACCTCGGATTCAGGAGGAACAGTGTGGTTTTCGTCCTAGTCGTGGAACAGTGGACCAGCTCTACACCCTTGGCAGAATCCTGGAGGGTGCATGGGAGTTTGCCCAACCAGTCTACATGGGCAGCTTCAACTCTCTCTGGATCAGATCGCAGCCAAGTGTGAAGTGGCTGGGATGGGAATCCGCACCTCCAAATCCGAGACCATGGTTCTTAGCCGGAAAAGGGTGGAGTACCCTCTTAGGGTTGGGAGTGAGTCCCTGCCCCATGTGGAGGAGTTGAAGTATCTCGGGGTCTTGTTCACGAGTAAGGGAAGAATAGAACGGGAGATCGACAGGCGGATCGGTGCGGCATCCACAGTGATGCGGGCTCTGCATCGGTCTGTCGTGATGAAAAAGGAGCTGAGCCGAAAGGCAAAGCTATCAATTTATCAGTCGATCTACGTTCCTACCCTCACTTATGGTCATGAGCTATGGGTAGTGACCGAAAGAACGAGATCACAAATACAAGTGGCTGAAATGAGTTTCCTCCGCAGGGTGTCTGGGCTTTTCCTTAAAGACAGGGTGAGAAGCTCGGTCATCCAGGAGGAGCTCAGAGTAGAGCCACTGCTCCTCAGCATTGAGATAAGTCAGATGAGGTGGCTCGGGCATCTGATCAGAATGCCTCCTGGACGCCTTCTTGGTGAGGTGTTCCGTCTAACCGGGAGGAGGCCCCAGGGAAGACCCAGGACATGCTGGAGGGACTATTTCTCTCAGCTGGCCTGGGAATGCCTCGGAATTCCCCTGGAAAAGCTAGTAGAAGTGGCCAGGGAGAGGGAAGTATGGGCATCTCTACTGCCCTGTGACCCAATCTCGGATAAGTGGAAGAGAATGGATGGTTGGATGGATGAATGGGACTAGGCTGTTTGTGGTTGAAGGCATGATGCTCAGGAACAGTACTGGGTGCATAAACTTTTAAATACAGTCAAGGATTCATGGGTATAGTAAAATCACTGATCACCAGAGGGCAGTCTTCAAAAACAGCCCCAGGGTTTTGTATAAAATTTCCTGACCTCCCAGTAATTCATCCCAGAACAGGGAATATGAATGGATCCTGTCTAGACTTTAAGACTAGGCTCAGTGTGATAAGTAAGTGAATCTGAATCTACATGAAGAAATATTAATTGATATATTGTGATAGACATACAATTTTGTAACTTTTTAATGTTTTGCAATGCAGTTCTAAGTACATAGATAAAAATTCTCCCATGTATTAAGTTCATTTTTCTAAAATTAATTTCTTAGGTCAGGAGTGGGCAGCTTCGGTATTATAGGAAAGTACTCCCACCACATTATGCAATTATAATAAACAATGGAATAAAAATTTATTCAAATTGTAAAGAATTAATGAGTAAAAAGTAGTGACGGCATTAAGAGACTTTCTAAATTTCATGGAGATGTTAATTATGGAGACACTGATTATTTCTGGGACTGGAAAAGTAGAACTCAATTAATAGTTCAAGGAGAGGATAAATTAAAGATGAGTTAAGAGGTGAATGAACTTTAACCTGCTAACAGTTCACTATTCTGGGATCTGATCCCAACCTGTTCTCATCTTGCTCTACCGCTATACATTGTTTCATACACTGAATCTGCTAAGGCCATAATGACCAGAAACTGTACCAGGTGCAAATCGGTGCCAAGCATGAATCGGTCAGTTCACTTCAGGATGCACTCACATATCGTACACACCCAAACTTGCTCATATTGTGACAATCACCAGTTAACTGTACACACATGGCTTTGTGTGATTTAAAACCTACACAAACATGTCAAGAAGAAGCAAACTTTACACAAACAGCCACCATGCCAGATTTTGAACATAAGACTGTTACTGTGGATTAACAATGCCGGCCAATATATCCCCTTACAGTCCTTAATTCATTCATTGAGAACAACAGCAAAGCTCTTTCATCCAAATGTTTAAAGTAGGATCCTAAGTCCAATTGTCATAATTTAATGTCCATATGAAGATTCCCATTTCATACATGTAACTGCATATTCTACTGTAATTTTGTCAGAAAATGTATTTGATGGTCTGATGTTCTGAAAGCCATACAGTATATGGTCTAGAGTGCCTTTAGTTGCCTTACCAAAGACAGATTCTTCTGAATTCCCTTCCGGTGTGAAATGTTTCTTGTTATTTAACTTGGTATCATCTTCTGTTTGTCAAGGATCCTTATCATGAAACCTGCTATGAAAGGCACCTAATAAACTAAGAGTTGATTAACTGTAACTCTTAATTTAAGACTTGCTCCAGAGACATGTCTGCCACCATTAATCTTTCAATATCTTTAACATATCTCTTGATTGTGAGAAATCCCTTTGAAACATTTTATAGCTTAATTTAATTCTTATTTTTGTTATTAAAATATGATTGGGGCATGGGGTGGAGAACAGTGGAAAAAAAAAAACTTTCATTACTAGAGTAAATTTCTTTGGGCTCCCAGATTTGATTAATAAGTGCCTTTTGATTTATAAGTTTGTATAATCTAGGTAAAAAAAAGGCAAATGCTAGTTTAGGAACTATCCATCCATCCATCCATTGTCCAACCCGCTGAATCCGAACAGGGTCACGGGGGTCTGCTGGAGCCAATCCCAGCCAACACAGGGCACAAGGCAGGAACCAATCCCGGGCAGGGTGCCAACCCACCGCAGGACACACACAAACACACCCACACACCAAGCACACACTAGGGCCAATTTAGAATCGCCAATCCACCTAACCTGCATGTCTTTTGGACTGTGGGAGGAAACCGGAGCGCCCGGAGGAAACCCACACAGACACGGGGAGAACATGCAAACTCCACGCAGGGAGGACCTGGGAATCGAACCCAGGTCCCCAGATCTCTTAGTTTAGGAACTAGTTTGAATATTTAGTAGGGAATAAAAACATAAAGTTGGAGTAAAATTTAACATTTCAATAGTGTGACTACAACAAAATAGTCTTCAGTCAGAAATGACAGGAACATAGTGTAATTATTTTTTTCACATAATGATCTGTCCAAATGGATGTGAAAGTTAAATAACTGAGATAGAGTAATGTGCTTGTATACAGAAATCAGAAAAGTTGTCCAAAAACAGCCATAGGTCATTGCACAGAGATCAAGAAAACTAAACAATCAGTGCCAAATTGGCAAGTAAAGATAACAGCCAAAATTTTATTCAAAGTCAGAAGCATAGAAAACATTTTTTTTTTTTTTTAAAGAACTCTTGTACTGGAAATCTCATGTTTGTTTACTTTGTATTTAGAGAAAATCTGCATGCCAGTCTGCACAAGCCAGCATCTTTTCTAATAATATAACCTTACATGTCATGTTGCTACCTTCGACATAATAGCAACTGGTATCACTGCCATCAATAATATGACAAAACCAACGAGAAACCTTTCACAAAATGATGGAACCCCTAGAAAATATTAATTAAAATTTTGAAACTGTGCCATCAGGAAAAAAAAGTGATAAAATAAAAAATCTAAATATTTAACATCCCAATTAAGACACTATTTAACTGGATCCCGATGTATGGAAGAGAGAGTAGAATGTGAAATGTGGATAAGTTGAGTTGTGTTCTTCTCTCTCTGCTTTGTTTCATCCATGCCATGCAGTGAGCCATTGTCCATATCTAAGCTGTAACACTCTTTCCATTCTCAAAAACATGTATTGTCTGTGGGCAGCCAAAACATATTAAAACATAATGGTTCAATTTTTTACCCTTAAAACACCAGACAGCTAGAATGATTTCTAGGTTACCTTTGCCCTAGATTTTCAGGGTTTGTGTAATTTGTTTTAGATTCTCTCAGCTTCCATATAACAGGGTGGAAAGTTGTTATGCATAGGGACTGTCTAGTTCCAATGGTTCTTGTCATGGAATATAAGGATGGTGAAGAGAGGCTGCTACTTTTATTAAAATCTGTGCTGATTCTCCATGCCCTCCCGTTAACCCAAAGCACCTGAAGAATGCTCCTGAATGCACTTTACAACCACCGCCTGCTAGAAGCACACCATTCAACCCATGTAGCAAAGACCATTTTCCCTATGCTTGAAACTTCATCCTAAGTGCTTAATTGGGACCATGGGGTGAATTTCAACCATACTAAATATGCCTTCCTTTCTGAAAGCCAGCGTTTGGGTCTCAGCAAATCTGAACATGTTTAGACAGGCAGAATTTCTGACTTGTTAGCAGTGGGCATTAAACCTACATCCTTGTTTTTTAAACTGTACATTTCTACCTACAATTTGTGTATTTTAATCTGTGCCTGTGTAGGATATGTGTATTTTCTAAACCTGTAATAGCCATGAGAGGGTAAGAAAAAGCACACTCACTTGCTGTTTATTTTCATCACTGAAAATCAGAAATCAACCTTAGTTGTGTGGCATCCTGTTTACAGGGCACACTCCTTGCACCAACACACTCATACTGAACCAGTTTAGAGTTACCAATCACTCTAAACTGCAAACCTTATGACATGGAACAAACCTAGAGGACTTGGAGAAATCCCGCACAGACACTGGAAGAATTTCAGTGCTGCACAAAGGAATGACTTGAAAGGACCTAAAAAGAATCGAGCCCAGGTCTTTGAAGGTGTGAGGCAGGAGCACCAATGTCTGTGCCACACTTTTGACTTATATACTCCAATTTCAAACACTATTTCAGATCCAGGCTCATTATGGTAACTTAACAGACTTTACAGTAAACTGAGTCATAATTCATAGTTGACTGTTATCCATTCATTTTCAAATCTGCTTAATCTAACCTCAAAGTCATATATTACTGATTGCTCTTCATTCTAAAATTAAAAAAAAATAGGAATTTGGCTTATAATAGTAGCACACTTTGGATATGATAAAAGATCGTGATAAACAGTTCATAATTGCTAGCAATAATTAGACATTCTACCTTTTATCCATTCTGGATAATTTACTACTAGAACTGCAGCAAAGCTGGCTGTACACTGACTGTGAGACTCTTAAACTGATTATTCTTCTATTTCACTCTTGTTAAATCTGACATATTATGGCCTTGTCATTTCTGACAGCTGGTGAAGCCAAAATAAAATATAACGTGCAGCCACTTCCACTTGCTCTTCCTGCTGCTTTCTCACTTTTGTCTACTTTTAATTACTGTTAGTCTGCAGATTACTTTTCTATAATAAATCCCAACTCTATGGAGAATCTGCTTCTTTTCTTTTATATGGGTATTTTCAACAGTCTTTCCTTTTTTTCATATAAGGGAGGAAGCGTGTATGCATGGCAGCTGATTTGATCACTGCTATGCAGAACAATTCTCTTCCATTCCACTGAAAGGGGTGATTACATAACTTATTATAGTTCTAAATTAAATCAGAACACATACACAGATGAATGGGTAATTTATTGATTTTTGTTTTTACATTTCTTAATTGACGGTTCTAATCCCCTGCTGGATGTTATCAAGTGCATGGCCTGCATTATGCACATGCTTGCTATGGCTGCAATTTGTGGAATGTAGTTTGGTCTAAAGGCTGCAGAACCAGTTGAAAGTGAATGAGTGAGGCAGGCAACGCCAGAGGGTTCAATAAAAAGCGAATGCCTGACAACAATTGCCACTTTGTAAACTGAACAGCTCTTCAATGAGCTGCTGTCTCCTGGTCAAGTGGCTGAAAGTGAAGAAGAGTAGTTTTTTTTTTTTTTTTTTTTCTTCTTATGCACACCTGAAAAAAACAGGTTAGTCATGACTGGATGGATGGATAGTTAATCCCCCACCCCACTAAGCTGCTAACCCAACTTCTGCCAGGTTGTAAAAAGCTTGCCTGAAGCTACAACTGAGGCAGGACTACTGCTCTTGGGCTGTATGCTTCTTTAGGCCTGTAAATGGTTAAAGTCAACATGGCACTGCAGTTGCATCGGTTCATGAGTTTCCTCCTGATTTCACATTTTCCATTATGAAATCAATATCCCAGCTGCATTGTGTACCAGTCTGTGCGACTCTGTGCCCAAATCCATCAAAGGACACATACCCAAACTTACTCCGTCCATCCATTCATTTTATAACCATTCCCTGAACAGAGATCCAGCTTCTCTCTGGGTGAATTCACCCACATCAATGGCCAGTTTTGCATCACCAGTCCACCTAACCTGCATGTCTTTGGACTGCGGCAAGAAACCAGAGAACCTGGAGGAAATCCATTCAGACACAGGGAAACATGTAAAGTCCACCTAAGGAGCATCTGAGATGCAAACCCCTTATTTCAAGGCAGCAGTGCTATCACTGCACCACCATGTAGCCCTCCCACACTCGAAATTTAGACCATTAGATTTGCATAACACATGTCTGGCATGTGGGAGTAAACCAGAATATTAACACGAAAACCTTATATCCACACTAACAGTGTCTAGAACAAGGTTTAAATCCTGTTATCTTAAGCTTTGAGGCAGCACAGCGACAACCACTTTGACACCAAGCTGCCTTTGTATACTGTATATAAATATATTATTTCTAAATACACTGTTTAGCTGATCCCTTTATCCATAGTGACATCCAAGAACAGGATATGACTCCCCACCATGTACAACTGACTAACAACACCATGTCTAAACAAGAAGCAAATTTACCAGACTCCTAAGATGAAAGAATGTGTAAGATGAAGTAACCGTGTGTCTAGCAACAATATTGACTCTTCTAAATCCTTCATCTTTACTGCAATAAAGCAATGTACTGCACTCATAATTCTGTCCAAGCATTATCTGCACCACAAATATGAATAATTATGTAATAATGAATGAATAAAGACATTACAGTGGCTCTAGAGTCCTCTGTTTAAATCACAATCATATGAAAATGTGTGTGTCCTTCTTGAGTGTGCATGGCTTTTCCTCCTACATCACAAAGACATGCAACTTACATTAATGGGTTGCACTAAACTGGTGCAATATGAGAAAATGTGACTGTGTGAGTGTGCAAGTGAACATCCTGTGATAGATGAACACTCTGGCTAGAATTCTTTCTATCATGTGCCTAATGCCACTGGGATTATCACTATTTTCTCATTATGCTAAAATTAGTAAGCATAGAAGAAAATTAAGAGATGAATGAACAAATGAATTTTAACACTTAATTGTAAAATCATTGAGTTGGTTTAATTGAATAAGAAAGATATTTTTTATATTCCTGTATTTTCTGAACTTACATTCTTCACTCCACCATATATGAACATTTATTGTCACTTAATCCTAAAAGTGCTGATGAATAACCTTTAGAGGTTGATTAGGAAGCTGTGATTTTTCCGACATTAGACTAACACTGTATTCAAGGGTGGCTCCTGTACTGTGCTTCCAGGATAGGTATTAGTTCCCTGTAACCTTGAACCTCGATTAGTGGGTTAAACATGAATGGGTGGATGGAAATATGCCAAATGCCTAGAAAATGGGAAAAATGTCACCTTCATCCCCATCCATTTGACTTAGCCCTTAATGTTTAAATACTGCACCCCTCTCCTTATCCATTTTATTCGGTCCTCTCCTGTATATGCCTGGATGCCATTGTTATGGGCTTGGGTGAAATTTGTGAAGTCACTTGGGTGATATAGCAAGCAGTTCTCCCCTCTGCCAAGGTCTGATTCATTTTTATAAGTTACCATTTGTTCATTCGTTGTCTTCCTCAGCTTGTTCAATCTGGCCTTGCCATTTACTTCAGATATAATTGCAACAGACACAAACTCAGCCAAACTATGGATTTTTAACATCCTTTCTTCAAAAACTTTAATTTTAACTGTTCTTTTCTGTTCATTGAGGCAGTTTCTCAAACTTCTTGTTTATTACTGCTTTCTTCCATATTTTCATACAAATGGAGTGCAGTCAGATTTTGAAGCAGAGTCAACCAACACCAAACGGTTTCCAGTTCATCTCAACAGCCATTAGACCACAACTCTCAGCTAACTGAAACAAACACATTGGCCTGTTAACTGCAATTACAATCTTCACTTTTCTGATTTTTGTGTCCCTGAAATTAATAAAAAATAAAGTAAAAGCTTGTTTTTTCTGATAGAGGTTTTTAATAGTATAGATATCAGGAGACTATAAAAAAATATTTAATTTGTCACAAAAAACAACTGTTAATGAATTTGGTGAAGCAGTAACCATTTCATAAAAGTTCTTCCTTCTTTAGAACTCTAAGAAATGTAAAATCAGGTGACTGGCCCTGAAATTTTAATATTTATAAATCAAATCAAAATGAACGATGAGGCAATTGCTTTCTAAACTTTGGGCTCCTTTTGTGTTTGACCAAGAGCATTGTACAAATCCTTTAAAAACAGAGGTAAAGGAATGAAGGCAGAGGGAGACTAGAGATGACATGATTGGAAGGAAATATGAAAAGAATCATTCTCACCCTGCTAAGCTGGCCAGGACCGTTGAGAGTATAGGCAAAAATTATTTGTAGGTCAAATACTGTATCTGTCAAACTGGAAATGATGATTATCTTAAAGCTGTTTCTGCACCCAATATGATTTAAACTAGAATAATCTAGAAAAGTACTTTACTACCAGTAGAATTTAAGGTTTAATTCCCATCCTTTTCCTTTAAAGAGACACTTGTCTCTGCTGATTTCTTGTGTGGCTCTAATGCTATCATTATTAAACATTTACATGCTATATTTTTTATTCATTGCCATATCTTCCCCATTTTCACTTTACATTATTATTATTTACAAATATCAAGTCATACATGAATATTCTTAATCCATTTTATACATGCAGTATTTCAGAAGCATTGAGTGCTGGGCTGGACCAAACCCTGAACTGATAACCAGCCTGTCACAGAACATACTTACTCTCACAGGGACTAACTAGCAGTTAAATGTATACGGTATGTGTATGTACACTTTTTATATGCACATATATAGGACCTATAACTCATGTATTTGTTTCCAGTTACTGAATGTTTCTGTCATATAGTATTGCTCACAATAAGCAGTGTCACAGGAAGATTTCCAAATTCTGTTGTAAATTACCATATTTTTGGGTCTGTTTAAGTGAAGATTATACAATATTATATTTTTGGCAATAGTGAATATCATGTCATGTCAGTGAAGCCCCTTGCACCCCTTATTACTAAACGTGTGCCCAACAGTCTATCAAAAGTGACACTGACATGTACATTTTATCACTCGTCCTACTAAACAGCTCATTTTCATGCATTTTTCCTGAGGTTTCCCAGAAAAGAAAATTCCCCACAGCTTAATTCCACAATGCCAACTGCCATTTTCATTTCATTCAGATATTCTCAATTGCTTGCTCTCTTTTTTGATTTACTCTTCTGGGTGAATCTGTTTCCAGTCAGTTAACTCCTGAGGTAGATCCTACAATGTGTCTGAAGGAGATGACTGTTTGATTGCTAAATGCATGGTGCTTGTCTCGTTGGGGCATTCTTAATAAAAAAACACATAACATGATAAACATGACATCCAAAGTATATTAGCTTACGGGAGCCAGAATGTCACTGAAGATACATTTTTTACATTCTCATCTCAACTTTTTTCCACCAAATCTAAGCGATGTCAGAGATGAGCATGGGGAAAGATTTCATTAAGATATAAAGGTGATGGAAAACTGATATCGGGGGAAAAATTCACTCAGAGCATAATGGGTGACTACTGTTGGTTCTTGGAAAGAGAGATGGATGTGCCCCCAACATTTTTGGGCACGCTGACCTCACTTTTATATTGAGGTAAATTGACATAAATATGCTTCAACGTGTCTCTGGTATCGTCTTCTGGTTTGTTTTCAGAATAAACACATCAAAACAATTTTGGTGGGACGGAGTCCAAACTCCAGATATCGTGTTGATATATTATATTGATTTTCAAAATTGTCAAAACGTCAATGATGTGCATTTCAAAAACCTGACATGCTAGCTTAATTCCGATTTCATATTTTGAATCAGTGTAAAAAACTTAATAAAAAGATGTTCTGAAGTTCCCAGAAGCAAATAAAAAATATTTTTTTGTAGACCAGTGTTTTTACTCATTGTATTAGGCATGTTCACAAGATTACTAAATAAAAAAAGTTTATGGTGATTGTCATGTAACCAATGCACACTCTACTGTCCGATATGATGGAGTGGACTGCCTCGTGGATCAGTGTCCCTCCCAGAGTTGGTTCAGATAGGCTCTAGCCACTTGTTGCAATATGCTTGATTAAGGCTGTTGATAAAAGCTACATGGGTAGACAACCAGAATTCTGTGCAAGTACAGTGGTTGCACAAAATTGACTTTTTCACAATTTATTGTCTTGTAACATGGAACCATGATGTATTTAAATTAGATTTGTTTCCACTCACACACTTAACACTTTTAACATAAAGTACTCTATCCTTAATCTAAATTAATTTAAAAAAAAAAACAGAACATGCTGTGATATAGCAAAATGTGAAATAGTCCAAAGGAGTGAATACTTTTAATAGGCTACTGTAATTGTCTCTGTTTTAATCATTCAGTAAATCAATATTTAATTAATTGCCTTTTACAGAACACATTATAAGTTACACCACAATCAATTTCAAACTATAAGAATAAAAAGTTAATTTAAAATTTGACAGATCCCTGGGAAATAATAAAACAGTGGGAAAACCTTAAAATGATCAGATATTATAAATGAATTGCTGAATATCTAAAGACCTTGCAAGAGTGGACTAATACAAAGTTAGTGAAATGCAGATCAATGTGTGTCTGTAGCACAGAACAGGACTGAATTCACTTCAAGGTGCTTTAGTTGTAAAGTTTGAAGGATATATTTGAGTGGCAGCATTCATTGTGCTGCCTACTGGCTTAGATGTTGGACTTGAAACAGATCAGCTGTGGGTTCAAAGGTGACCAGGGCTTCGGCCCTGAATTTGATATTTAAATTATGTGGAAACTCAAGTTGTGTGAATATATAGCTCTACAAAATGTTTTATACTTCCCATGCATAGTATAATGGGATTGGGATGGTCAGCTTGATTCATTAATGTTTTGCCTATAAGCAAACCAAAGATTTGTGATTTTTTTCAGGTTGTACCTTAAGTGCTCAATTGTAAGTGAGCAATTACTAATGACTAAAACAGGCCTATCAAACATTCTCAAAACTACACAATGTCATTGTCAAGAATGGGGGCCGAAGCCTATTTCAGCAATAGTGGGTGCAAAGCAGGAGACAAAACCGAACAGTGTGGTGACAGTCCATTTCAAGAACCACTCACTAACACAAGGTATGTTTGGAATCACCAGTTAAGGTAACTGACATACTGCTTTATTATTGTTAGTATTGTCATGTGCACAGAGTGCAGTGAAATTCTTTCCTTGTATATCTGACCAACAGGCAACACATCACCACATTTAAGTTGTCTGATAAACAAGCAGAATGATAAATGAGAAAGTATTAAAATATATCACTTCATTTTAATCAGTAGAAAACAGCAATCAACTTACCAGATGTATTTCTTACTAATGCTTTTATGTTCCTATTACCTGAGTAAACTTTAACTGTTTAGGAGGATTACAACATATGGAGATTACAACATCAAGCTGATACTTGAATATCCCTAAAGTCCTACACTCTACCACTCACACTTGGCAAATGAATCCATGTGTCTATGGTTCTCTGTGTAAAGAAAAACTTTTCCAATGTTGAAGCGAAATTTACCCTTAACCAACTTCCAACTAATTCATTTTAAAGTAACGGCATGAATCCACTGTTACAGTTCCTTTCATAATTTTAAACACAAATACAAATCAATACAGTGTAGTATATAAAATCAGTCAAACTGTTTATTTAATATATTGAAATTCACAATTTGGTCATAGCAATATGTTGCATGTTTTTTGTACTCTGTATATATGACAATACTATGACTGTGCTAGTAAGTGCCTTGAGCATGGGAAAGGTGCTATATAAATGTATTATTATTATTAATTTGTTTTCTTCACTATTGGCATATCAGAACAATTTTATCAAGAACAGGTCAGCATCCTAACAAATCTCCCCAATCTTATTCGATTAATTTTTCCAAAATAAAATAAGTCAAGTTTAAAAGGTTCATAAAGTCCTATTCACAACACAATATTTAGCAATTTATTCCATGTGTCTCAAGGTTTTCTCTGTGAACAAAAACTTTTTACCATTTGTGTGAAATTTGCCCTTAACGAATTTAAATCTGAAGAGTTTATTTATCGACCATGAAAGTCAGGGCTATTCTCCACACTTTAAATTAGTACTTTAAATTCCTCCAAAAAGTATTTAGACTTCAGCTGCAATAGATATCGCTACTTTTTAATTCTCAAATGCCGCTGGGTTCGGGGGGGGGGGGGGGGTCATGTTTTGTTTTGGACGTGCTGTGTCTCTCAGTATGTCAGAGGACTGGGACATTGTGAAGTGGGGTCTAGTCTCATGTGGGGAGGCAAAATAGGGGTGTGGGGGATATGGGGGGGGGGGACAAAGAGAGCAGGCTATATTTAACCTATCCTTTTAATCCTTATAATTATAACTATCAATGCAACAATAAGCTGTATGGCAATAACTTGTGGGGAAATTGGAAATTAAGATTAAAAGTGACTCACTACCAGTTAAGACTATAAAATGACATCAAAAATTGATGATGGGACAGTTAATTTTGTGAGCTGGAATGTTAAAGGCCTGAATCACGAATTAAAGAGAAAGAAAGTATGCTCTCACTTAACAGGCTTAAACACTAAAATAATATTTTTATAGGAGACCCACTTACTAAGCAAGGATCAGTTTCTGCTGCAAAAAGACTGGACTGGCCAAATGTTCCATTCTAGCTTTACAAAGAAAACTAGAGGTGTGGGAATTCTCATACATAGAACAGTCCCATTTGTAGCATCAAATGTAGTATCGGATCCTGAAGGGAGATATGTGATGGTCATGGGCAACTTATTTAACTGTAAAATGATTTTGATAAATGTTTATGCACCCAATGTCGATGATAAGGAATTCATGCAAAAACTATTTGTATCCATTCCCAATGTGAACATTCATAAAATTATAATGGCTGGGGACTTTAATTGTGTTTAAATTCACTCTTAGATAGATGCAGTCCCCCCGTGACAGACGTCCTAACACTGCAAAGACAATTACACAGTTTGTAACTGACCACAACTTATCAGACCCCTGGAGGTTTCTAAACCCAAACTCAAGAACATATTCATTTTACTCACCAGTGCATCATAGCTACTCAAGAATTGATTATTTCTTTATAGATAATAATTTCTTGCCTACGATTAAATCTTGCAAATACGACACAATTGTTATCGCCGACCATGCACCTCTGGTCTTGGAGCTAAAATCATTATGCCCCTCACACTCACCTCGCAGATGGCATCTTAACCCACTTCTATTAGCAGACGAGAACTGTTTAGAATTTACTGTATATCCAAACAAATCAGCTTCTTCCTAGAGACAAACACACCCTCAGTGGTTTCTGCAGGAACACTCTGGGAAACTCTAAAGGCCTTCTTAAGAGGACAGATTATTTAATATCTTTCCCACAGAAATAAATTAGAAACCAAGAAAGTGTCAGAGCTAAGAAGCAAAATTACTAGAACAGATGAAGAACAAGCAAGGCGTCCAAGTGAGGCTCTTCATAGGAAAAGGCAGGCTCTGCATACAGAACTCAACATCTTGACAACTAAAGAAACTGAACAACATATTTATAAATCCAGACATCATTACTATGAACATGGAGAAAAAGCTAATAAGCTTTTAGCTCAACAAATCCACAAGCAAGAAGTTCGCAATGCAATCCCAGTAATCACCAACACAAATGGAGATGAAATCATTGACCATAAAAATATAATGCACACATTTAGAGACTACATAAAACCTTATATTCTACTGAGTTTAAAGAAGACAACTAACAATCTAATGCATTTCTGGATACATTGCAGATGCCACAAATAGATACTTTTAGTGCTGAGGAACTGGATAAACCTCTGACGCTATCAGAATTACTAGATGCTATAAAGTCACTTCAAGGTGGGAAATCAGCAGACTCTGATGGCTACCCTGTAGAATTTTATAATAAACTAGACATTAAGCCTGTTACAATGGGCGCTAGAATAGTAGTGCATAAACATTAGTAGGAACAGTCTATATTAAATGGCAAAGGACCGTCTATTTTCTGTTACAGTAATACTGGCTTGTATGTGGCTGTAATATGCGTCACTGTATTGTGTGCCTTTAATTTTCTCTCACAGCAATATGTCTCTCCAGCAAGTATTTTAATCTGTGCTGGCGTGCAGCTGATTATTGTATGTATGGCGTCTCCCCAGCAATGGATTTTATGTGCTTGAAAATAAATCTACTTTTAAAAGGCATCCTATTGTAATATCATGAAAATTCGTATATTTAGGAAAACACTTCACACTTTACCGGGCCAAGTTTGTTAATCGCAAATCTGACATCCTCAGAGTGAACACTTGCACAACAACAAACATTAATCCCACCTCTTTGGGGAAGCTGGTATCCGCGTCTCAGTACCTGATTGGATTTTTCGTGCGTTATGTTTTAGGTCATACCTCATTTACCGAAATCCGATTGGATCGGCCTCGCGATATTTTATAGGTCCCGCCCTCTCTGTCTTGTAGAATGCATCAGGCGGCCTTTGAAGCATCGCACCGTGCACCGCGCATGCGCACTTCACCAGAAGACACCCACACATGGACACATGGACGCACACAGGGATTTTATTAAAGAGGATTCTCCACTCAGCTAGTACCCCTCTTATTGGCACCATTTACAGAAGCTAGAGACAATCAAAGTCTACCTCAAACCTTTCGTCAAGCATTAATCACCGTCTTTCCTAAATAAAATAAGGACTTGTTACAATGTGCATCATACAGACCAATTTCACTTCTGAATAATGATGTTAAGATACTCTCAAAAATTATAGCTAGAAGGATGGAGAAAGTGCTGCCTTCGGTAATATCACAGGATCAAACTGGATTTATTAAAGGCCGACACTTATCTTCCAATCTTCGACGCCTGTTTAATGTAATATATTCACCAGCAAAGTCAAACACCCCAGAGATATTATTATCATTGGATGCAGAAAAAGCATTTGATATGATTGAATGGGACTACCTTTTCACTGCATTGGAGAAATTTGGGTTTGGCCCGAATATTTGTGCATGGATCAAACTACTGTATACCAATCTAGAAGCTTCAGTTTGCATTAACAACATTTGTTCAGACTACTTTAAACTAGAACATGGCACCTGACAAGGATGCCCCTTGTCACCACTGCTGTTTGCAATCGACATTGAATCACTGGAAGTCCAATGTCGAAATTCTTATCAGATAAAGGGGATTATCAGAGAAGGACTGGAACAGAAAATTTCTCTATATGCAGATGATATGGTTTTATATATATCAGACCCAGAAAACACTGTACCTGCAGTTTTAACAGCACTCACAGAATTTCAAAAGATCTCTGGTCTCAGAATTAATTTGAATAAAAGTACTTTTTCCAGTGAATTTACAAGCATATATTACATTGGACACCCTACCTTTTTACCATAGCAGATCAGTTTAAATACCTAGGGGTAAATATTACAAGTAAACATAAACCTCTTTATCAACAAAATTTTGTTGTCTGTATGGAAAAAATAAAGCAAGAGTTGCATAGATGGTCAACCCTTCATCTCACTCTAGCTGGAAGAATTAACGTTGTTAAGATGAATATCCTTCCTAAGCTTCTTTTTTTATTTCAAAACATTCCAATATACATCAATAAATCAAGCTATAAAAACCTGGACACAAATAGATGAACATACACAGGCTTGGTCCTCAATAGAAGTAAAATCCTGCAGTACTTCTTTATATTCCCTGCTCTGCTCTCCAATAAATGCAAGTTATCGCAAATATACTAATAACCCAATTGTGCTTCATTCACTCAGAACATGGAACCAATTTAGAAAGCAATTTAAGATGGAAAATCTTTTATCTGTGGCACCTCTGCAGGAGAACCACCTCTTTCAACCCTTGCAAACATATCTAGTTTTTAATATCTGGAAAAGATTTGGGATTAAATTGATCTTTATATAGACAGTATCTTTGCATCCTTTGAACAATTACATTCCAAATTTAACCTTCCAGCTACATATTTCTTTGACTATCTTCAAATTAGAAACTTTGTTAAACAGAACCTGCCCGATTTTCCTCATCTCGTACCCTCCACAATGCTGGAAAAAATACTGCTCAATTTCGATGACTTAGACACCATTTCTGCATAGAATTATTCAACTCAAAATTATATACCGAGCTCATCTGTCTCGCTTAAAGCTGTCCAAAATATTTCCAGGACAAGATCGAACCTGCGAATGCTGTAACCAAGCTCCTGCCTCACAGGGTCACATGTTTTGGGCCTGCACCAAATTAACATCATTCTGGACCAAAATTTTTTAAGTGCCTTTCAGACAGCCTTGGTGTCACAATCCCTCCTAACCCACTAACAGCTGTGTTTGGTGTTCTTCCAGATGGATTTGAAGTGGAGAAGGACAAGCAAACAGTGATTGCATTCACTACACTTTTGGCACACAGACTTATTTTGTTAAATTGGAAGAATCCTAACTCTCCTCTTATAAGTCAGTGGGAAACCGATGTTTTATATTATTTGAAATTGGAAAAATCAAATTCTCAGTTAGAGGATCTGTACAGAACTTTTTCAAAACCTGGCAAGATCTAATCAATAATATTTTAGAATAAGAAGAAATAATTATTTCTGCATTTCTTTTCCTTCTCCATTTATCTTTATTGCCCTATTAAACTCAACAATTTAGGTATGTTTACAAGCTTTAAGTATTACTCCTTTGGCCATGCTCTCCTTCTCAGGGGTGGGGTTTGATTTGTTTTCAATCCTATTTTTTGTAAAAATTGATCTATTTGTCTGGAATGATTACAATAAAATGAATAAGGTGAATGTTGGAGGATTTTTTTTTTAACAGATTCATAAATGTTCAAGACAACGTACTTACAAATGACAGAGTAAATGTATTATAATATGTGTAATATCCACAATTTATAATTTGCAGATCATGTTAACATACTAAAGAAACAATACAGACTCAAAACAAAAATAAAATTACCAAGAATGCACTTCACTCCTTACACAAACTTTAATAATTGACTTTAAATTGGTTCAAAAATTACTCATTTTATTTCCAATTGTAACGTATAATTTACAGAACGAAGATTGGGGTATGAATTCGATGAACGAGCGGCAAGTTACAGTGGCGTGTTGCATTTGGTGTCCACTGACAACGTTCAAACCCCATTCATCCAAAACTGAGGAGACAGGACAGTTTGGTTAAAGGGCCAGCCAACCTGCATCACATGTTAGAAAATTTCAAATCTAAAGGTCTGGTTTGCTTCATTATTTAATATACCATGTTCTAAAATCACTTCAAAAATGAACTCAAAGAAATGTTTACTTTATATATTTAATTTAAACTAATTACACTAAAAATGATCATGTTTGCTTGTATAATAAAACTGTTATAGTTATTGCCATAAATTATTTTAATTGTCACATTAACATAATTAACTTAAGGCATAATCATCCACATATGACATACTTTTTGATGCTTATTGATGTCTAGGTTATGCAAGACGTCAAAGGTTTTAGGGTTCCCTTCAATTTTTTCACCCTCTAGGTATGAAAAACCCTAATTTTCATGCCATGTCTGGACCTTATTGTGTGCAAGTAATTACACCATTATGATGACGATTAAACCAATAGGTGTACCCAGCAAAATTGATTAGAAAGACTTGTAGTTGTGCATGCCACATCAGCTGACCCCAGGGATTCACCCACTCGAATGAGGGTCAAAAAGTTACTCTTTTTCACAAAACATTAAATAAATTGGGATAATACTGTTACTGTATTTGAAGTGTCATTTTAAAGTTGGAGTTGATGATCACAAATATGATATTTTTGATATTTTATTCTTTACTGGCTGTCCAAGCCATCCACGAGCCTGTCCCAAAAGGTTAAAAAGGACAAATTTCAAATGTAAGCATGTGGGGTATCGTTTTACACCACCTCAAGGTCTGTGATAATGACTGTTATGTTATTTTTTTTTTTATCATTTAGGAATCTCACCCTGGTTCCTTATTAACATTTTATTGGTCTGTGTGGTTCCTCATGTGAACCATTGCTTGACAAAGAACCATTTAAATCTATAAAGGGTCCTTTGCCTACAAAATTGTTTTTCTGGGCTTTGAAAAGGTTCCTAATATGTGGACGAAACGAAAATACTCGATGCACAGCAGGCTACCGATGGGAGAGAACTGATCAAGGAAACCTGGACTTAGCCTCTCCTTTTGTAAGCAGTGGCAGTCATTTTAAAATGAAGAACCCATTAGTACTTCATAAATCTGTTATCATTTGTTTATTTTACAAGTTGCTGACATAAAAAAAAAGTTCTTTCTGGAACCATCATGTGAATAGTTTTTTGGGAAACAAAAATGATTCTCCTGTGACATCGCTGTTTAGAACCACTTTGACACCTTTACTTTTAAGAGTGTCTGGACCTGTATCTGAGGGAGAAAAAATGATAGATTTGTGACAATCGAGGATATTTAGCCTTTAAACATTTAAACTGAAGCACAACTTTTAATCCTTCAAATACTTGATGCAACTTTTTTTTTGTTTATTTCCCGTCATTAGTTTAATAATTCAGTTTCTAACATCTCAATATAGGGCGGCCTAAGTTAATGCAACCTGTTGTTTATACTCAAAACATGGTACGCCCATTCGCTATAGTTGCATTAGGTTGATTTTATTTAAAATAAACAAGTTTTATGTAGATGACTGCATTGCATAAAGTGTTATTTTGAATAGTGATTCGCTTCTTTTGTTGCACTGTGGTCCAAGGAATCCTCACACCTTTGTATAATGTGAAATAAAGTTAAGACTTTTAGTAAACTGATTTTTTTCTGAATGGTGTGGTTTTTGTGTGGTTGTGGAAGCTGACGCTTTTTTTCTGATAAGTTAGTTGAAAGGGAACATGTTTAATTAACTGAAAATACACATGATTCTTATAAATTTGAGTAAATATTGTACTTGTACAACAGCACAAACTTACACTATAACGTAGGTTCACGTGTAACATTGCAACAAAAAAAGCGTCTTACAAATTAATTATTCTATAAATAATGTTTGACCTGTTGACATATAGATACATAATTCCGACATTTTTTCAGAGCATGACACGCTGCAAAAATGAGTTACTATTTTCTATCATCTTATTTTATATATTTATTTTTGCAGACACTATATCGAGTCATGCATGTATTGGACGCATTTATTGGATGACAGCTCAAAGAGGCTAGGAAATCGGAGTCGGCTTCTTTGTTCCATTAATCACACAAACTCGTAGACGCGATTGAAGATGAACTTAAGGTTTTTTTGAATGAACGAAGAAAACTGGAGTACATGGCGAGAAACACAAAGACACACGCTTTACCCCTACTTCAGAATGAGGCAAATCAGCAAATGCATGTGAAAACAAACAAAAGCAGCCAGGCTCCTCTAGTAATAGATTGCTAATAGATTGCCTCCTGTTGTTTTCATTTGCCGTGTTCATTTTCTGTGTGTAGAGCTGCGACTCGTCCAGTATAGAGCGCCTCCGCAATCTGTTTGACATCTGCGAGGGGGTTTACCTTCTCATTAAAAACAGACGACGTGTCTTTTTCTGGGATAAACCCAGGTCGGACACTGGTCCCAACCCCTGGTTTCCTATGGGACGTTCCCTAGACACCAGGAGAAGGCTCCACTTCATCGGCTGTGTCTGACACACAGGAGAGCTCTGGGGACAAACGCAGCGGATTAGAAAAGCAAATAGGTCCCGGGAGGGTGGGGGCTCCTGACCCGCCTTCTCTTTTAAGAACTGATGGGAAAGAACGGAGCGGTGGGTTTATGTGCAGATAGGGCAGGTGCTTCATTACCTGAAAAAAGTGAAAGCAGAATGATTAAAAGGCAGGCCAGCCATTCACGTATCAATAATAGTATCTGATCAAATAGCCACGTTGGCATCATTCTGCAAGCCTGCCTAACAACTGATGAGAATCAAAAAGTTACAAGGCAGCATAATATGAGCGCTCCGCAATAACTGAAGTTTGAGACATGGCGCATACTAATCTATGAATGATTTGCTATACACCCAAACATTGTAGTCTGGTAAAGTATTTACATTACATCTGTATTTGCTTGCTTTTCAAGTGCTTTTACCCAGAGCAACTTGCAAATGAGATCAACATAATCAAGTAACATCAGGGACTGTTTTGAACAAGTGTAGCAGGAGAAGTTAAAAAAGTTGATCAGCAGGTGTAAAGAGCTATAAACTATGAAGGTGGGCAGCTCATTCCACCAACTAGGAGCTATGAAAAGAGTCTGGACTAAGACATGATACCATGCAGGGGTGGCATCACCAGACACTGTTCATTGGCAAACCTAGGCAGGTTCCAAGGAGCATAGCACCTCACCAGTGCCTCCATATACAAGTGCATACCCATTGACTTAATCTGTCAGTGTCCTGCAACCTAAAATACATCAAAGATTTCAGGGGTTTTTTTTGGACATATTAGGAAGTTTTTCCAACCTCAAAGAATCAAATGCAAAAATATCATCCCAGAATGAATTGTTCTTTGTCAAGCCATAGTTTTGTGAGGAACTACATAACCAGGTAATATAGTACCATTAAAGAACTGATATTTTAAAGAGTGCACCAAGAAGCCCTGCAAACTCGAAGAGTGATCTAGGGATTTGAAACAGCGCGGGGCAAAGTTCTAGATGTAAATATTTATTCAGAAAATCTAACTTCTATCCATCCGTTATTTTCAGTCTGATCCAATGAAAGCCTATCCAATTATTAAATGTCTTTCAGGTCAATTAAGCGCATGAATAGACAGGGCAAAACACATTTTTTATTAGGTCGAACAACAATGCATTGTTGATAACTGAGTCAAAACCTACAATACAGGCTCAAGTGCTTAAGTAAATGTTTTTTTAACCTTATCTTGAATCGGAATTAAGTGTTTAAGTCGGTCTCGTGGCCTGGAACCCCTACAGATTTTATTTTTTTCTCCAGCCTTCTGGAGTTTTTTTTTTTTTGTTTGTTTTTTCTGTCCACCCTGGCCATCGGACCTTACTCCTTTCTATGTTAACTAATGTTGTCTTATTTTAATTTCTTATTTTGTCTTTTATTTTTCTTCTCTTCATTATGTAAAGCACTTTGAGCTACTTTTTGTATGAAAATGTGCTATATAAATAAATGTTGTTGTTGTTGTTTAAACGGGGCTCGATGAGACCAGTGCTTTGTCAAATGGATGATAATCTTTTCCGTTTTCAAATAAACAGTCAATGAACACTCTCCTAGCCCCCACATTGCACTAACACTAGCATCTCACCCGCATGCAGTTACCAGCATACTGGGCGTATACGTGTAATGTGCAGCTTTCCTTCGAAAAGAATGAAGTGAAGAATGAAGATTTTTTTTTTTCACTTATCACATCAGGTTATCCATCAAGTGCCATTTTCAAAGCATTGCTGGAGGCTATAAAACAGCACACCGCTGGAAATTCAAAACAATAGAGCTGGCGTTAAAGGTGATTTGACTATTATAGATACAGAATCTGACTCATACTTGGATACAAAAACGTCAGTTGAAAGCAACCAAACAGTGAGAAAAATTAATTTGGCCAGACTGACACGTCTAATAGTATTGCACCGCCATCCAAGGTCTCAGTGACAGGTGTAAAAATAACACATCAGTCATAAACAGATCGCACAGTGTTGTATATATGCGCATACTCTAATGGAGAAGTATGATAACTATCACCAGGTACACACAAAGAAGAAAGACTGAACTTGCTTATTTCGATTCAGGGGTGGAATCGAAATAAGCAACCACCCCTGAATCGAAATAAGCAAGTTCGATCTTTTTTTATGTGCGTGTATCTGGTGTATATCGCTCTTCACTGAGTTCAAGTATCTACGTGTAATGTAACAGAGGTAATTAAACTATGCACCACTTGAATTCGATCGATCACTCTTTATTTTATATAGTGACTTTAATAGAAAGCACAATCGATTTATTATTATTATTATTATTATTATTATTTGTTTCCTGCCTTGCGCCATGTGTTGGCTGGGATTGGCTCCAGCAGACCCCCGTGACCCTGTAGTTAGGATATAGCGGGATGGATGCATGGATGGATGAATTATTATTCATTAATTTATATAGCGCTTTTCTACTCAAAGTGCTTTACACAGAGGAAGTACTTTAAACATCATCAATGTGTAGCATCCACCTGGATGTAGCGACGGCGGCCATTCTTGCGGCACTACGCTCACCACACATTAGGTGGAGAATGGATGAAACCAAGGATGGGTCTACAATCTTAAAAATAAAGGTGCCAGAGTGGTTCTTCAAAGCGATGGTTGCTGTTGGACCCATCCATATGAAGGTTCAAAAAAGAATCTTTATTTATTTAGATCTGTAACAAGCTCCATACAGTCAACAACCATGAATAGATGGTAAGAGATTTGTAAAATACCAGTGGTCATGATTTTAAAAGGACTCTCGCTGCATACATACAGTAACACAAGCTAAGTCAAGGTTTTTTCTAGTCTGTTAATGTCCGTAGGTGACGTACAATACATTACAGATTTACGGTTTTCTTATTCATATTAGAAAGCTTTAATAATACAGAAGTGTTGTTTACAGGGAGGAGCGGCAACAACATGCGTGCGCCAGCGTCCCCTCACCAGTAGTCAGTTTTACACAGGACAAAGAACCAACTTCATATGTGAAGAACCCTTCAAGAATGAAATGGTTCTTTGAAAATCAATAGTTCTGCGAGGAACCACACGATCCATTCAAGAACCATATTATGCAAGTAAGTCACCATTATTTTTAGAAGTGTAGGGAGTGCTACATTGTCGTTACATTGTCCGCCCAACCATAATGCAGACTACTAATGTTTGTGCCGCTCGAAACGCCGATGCTGTAACCCCCCAGCCCCGCACTTGATAAACACCTAAAGGGTTACTCCCCAAACCCACCATTTCGATCGCTCAGCTTTAAATGCCAAGGGGAAACACGCAGCATGTTTATGTACCAGCCTAAGCGATCTAAAAGCGGCCCTGGCATGCACCCTACACCTTTCGAAAGATGTCCAGGTATCTTTTACGACCTCAGAGAGTTACTTAGGTTTTCATCCAAAGGACGGCGCCAGTTCTTATAATGCAGCATTTATGTCACTGCAGTGAAGCGCAGGTGGGATTGCTGCTGACATTTTACTCTATAGCTGTCCTTCACAATGGACAGCGTCACAAGGGAGATGTGCAAAGCAAGCAAAATTAACATTTTAGCATGGAGTGTCTATACAAATTCTTCCAAATCATCCACGATCTTAAAATGACTCTCGCAGAATGTACAAGTGTATATGCTAGACTTTCGTGTACTGATAGCCTACCATACATTAAAGATTTCAGTTCTGTTTTGTTTTTCCTACATATTACAAAGTTTTTCAAAGCATAAACAACCAATTTCATATGTGAAGAACCCTTCCCAGAATTAAATGTTGCTTTGTCAAGCAATGGCTCTACGAAAAACCACACAACCCAGTAAAGAACCGTATGATGCCATAAGAACTATTATTTTTAAGAGTGCACGTCCTGAGTTTTCTCTTACTTTGTGCCCAGTTCTGCGCCCCTTCTTTGGGTTAAGCGAGTTTCAGATGTTTTGAAAGATCTATCATTTACATTAACGACTAGCGCGGGATTGTAACCATAGCTGACTGGCGTGCTTATTGTCTTCAGACCGCTGCGCTTAAAGTATAGGGTTTACAGGATGGACAGATAGCGATCGAGAAGTACAAGCTGCCCTGTACACAAGGGCACGTGTGACATCTTAGGAAAACTTTACCGCGGCGGCACCGCTGCAGATCTTGCGCTTAGATAAGCTGGGTACACCCCTATGGCGGACGGTCGTTCAGTGTTTTTTTTTTTTAACCAGAGACAAAGGAGGATTTTTTTCTGAATATTTCCTGGTGAGGTTACCTGAAACTTCTCCATCAAAAGTCAGGATTAACCCCTATAGCTGCCGGGCGTGCGCTCCCGGGGCTTATTTAGCAGCACGCGTGGGCGCGTGTGCTTGTGCAAAAAGGTTATCGCGAATGCCAGAGCCTCGGAGCAAAACATCAGGTAGGAGCCGTATTATCAAATTTCAGTCGTCTGCCCAAGAGCTGCGGCGCCTTTTGAGAAGATGGCAGCGCAAATATAAGAGCACACTCGCTGCGTTCCAGTTCTACATCATTCCAGTCCAAACTCCAGATCTACAACATTTACGAGCGCTTGTTAAGTCCACGTTCCGCATTCCAAGCAAAGTCCTCTCTCGCTGAGCCTTCCGAAAGTCCGCACATGCACCGAGGTCTGAAACTCCTTGTTTTCATTCATGCATTTCTGTTAGCTGTAGATCGTACTATATACCTGTTGGAGGAAGGATAACTGGACAAGGCCCGCCAACCCTCGTTCCGTTGCATCATTGACCTTGCCGTAGCACATGGGCGCGTGCGGGGTTCCTTTCACAAGTCGATTCGGCAAAATTAAGAAAACTACAAAGCATCAGTTGACACTTTTTAATCGCTTTCATATATTGCTGGGCGCTGAAAATGGATGGATCATGTTTCGTACTCTTAGTGCTTATTGTCACTCTGTGCATTGCCTAGTGAGACTCGCTCTCTCAAGACCTCCATTTTCTGAATTTACTTTGATCATCTTCTTCTTCTTCTTCTTTCGGCTGCTCCCGTTAGGGGTTGCCACAGCAGATCATCTTCTTCCATACCTTTCTGTCCTCTGCATCTTGTTCTGTTACACCTATCAACTGCATGTCCTCTCTCACCCATAAACCTTCTCTTAGTCCTTTCTCTTTTTCTCTTGTCTGGCAGCTCTATCCTTAGCATCCTTCTTGCAATATACTCAGCATATCTCCTCTGCACATGTCCAGACCAACGCAATCTCGCCTCTCAGACTTTCTCTCCCAACCATCCAACTTGAGCTGACCCTACTCATTTCTAATCCTGTCCATCCCCGTCACACCCAATGCAAATCTTAGCATCTTTAACTCCAGCTCTGTCTCCTGCTTTCTGGTCAGTGCCACCGTCTCCAACTCACATAACATAGCTGGTCTCATTGCCGTCCTGTAGACCTTCCCTTTCACTCTTGCTGATACCCATCTGTCACAAATTACTCCTGTCACTCTTCTCCACCCATTCCACCCTGCCTGCACTCTCTTTTTCACCTCTCTTCCACAATCCCCATTACTTTGTACTATTGACCACAGATATTTAAACTCATTCACCTTTGCCAACTGTACTCCTTGCATCCTCACCATTCCACTGACCTCCCTCTCATTTACACACATATATTCTGTGTTGTTTGTACTGACCTTCATTCCTCTCCTCTCTAGAGCATATCTCCACCTCTCCAGGGTCTCCTTAACCTGCTCCCTACTCTCATTACGTATCACAATGTCATCAGCAAACATCATAGTCCACGGGGACTCCTGCATCTGTCACTCCTACCACAGACCTCACCATAATCACACTTCCCTCGTACATATCCTGTACAACTCTTACATACTTCTCTGCCACTTCCGACTTCCTCATACAATACTACAACTCCTTTTGAGGCACCCTGTCATATGCTTTCTCCAGGTCCACAAAGACGCAATACAACTCCTTCTGGCCTTCTCTATACTCAACACCCTCAGAGCAAACATTGCATCTGTGGTGCTCTTTCTTGGCATGAAACCATACTGCTGCTCACTAATCATCACCTCACTTCTTAACCTAGTTTCCACTACTCTTTCCCATACCTCACAGGTGGTGCAGTGGTAGTGCTGCTGCTTTGCAGTAAGGAGACTGTGGAAGATTGTGGGTTCGCTTCCCGGTTCCTCCCTGTGTGGATAGCGCTTTGAGTACTGAGAAAAGCGCTATATAAATGTAATGAATTATTATTAACTTCATGCTGTGGCTCATCAATTTTACCCCCCTGTAGTTACTACAGTCCTGCACATCCCCCTTATTCTTAAATATTGGCACCAGTACACTTCTTCTCCACTCCTCAGGCATCCTTTCACTTTCCAAGATTCCATTAAACAATCTGGTTAAAAACTGCACTACCATCTCTCCTAAACACCTCCATGCCATCTGTCATCTGGACCAACGGCCTTTCCATTTTTCATCCTCTTCATTGCTGTTCTTACTTACTCCTTGCTAATCCGTTTCACTTCCTGATTCACTATCTCCACATCATCCAACCTCTTCTCTCTCTCGTTCTCTTCATTCATCAGCCTCTCAAAGTACTCTTTCCATCTTCTCAACATACTCTCTTTGCTTGCGAGTACGTTTTCATCTTTATCCTTTATCACCCTAACCTGCTGCACATCTTTTCCAGCTCGGTCCCTCTGTCTAGCCAATTGGTACAGGTCCTTTTCTCCCTCTTTAGTGTCCAACCTCTCATACAACTCATCACATGCTTTTTCTTTATCCTTTGTTCATCAAAGGATTTTAATTTAGTAATTTTTGGCATGGGGATGATGATACATCAAAAATCCATCACAGGACACACCTGGAATTGCCACCCCTAATGCGTATGTGACAGAAACAGTACTGGAAAATGCCTAAAAAATGGAGAAAGCACTCAAACTTATGAAGAAAGTTAATGAGCTGGGAGTAAAACAAGGATTGCTGGGAATATAAGGCAGCAACATTGACTACTGTGCTATGCAATGCCTTACCAGAAAATAGTACTGGGTACAGAATAAAGTACTCAGTTGATCTGCTGCTTGAAATGACACACACAGTATACTGACAAGTACCCCATACTGCCAGCCAACAGACCTCAGAACTGCAAATAATGTGTAAGGCTGAGGGGAATTAGTACTCAGTGGTTATACACTGCTTTACAATAGAAAGTATTTGTTGGTAGTCGAACTAATAATGTATTCAATTCACCATTGCTCACAAAACATCTTTGACAGAAAAGTGTGGTTTCAATAACTCAAACCTTTTCACTTTCCTTAAATGATTCATACATTTAACAACTTTTGTCTTGTTTTTTTATCTTTTCTTTTAAAAAACAGAACATTACAATGGCATGATACACAATCAAACATATTAATTAAAGGGCCACAAACATTTACTTCAAAATAATTTTCACCACTTTTGTAGCAACATTCAAAATTAAATTTGTAAGTTATGGAAGTGCTCTGGTAACAGTAAACCTCTGATGGGGTATAGCTGAGGTCAGCCTAGGCAGGAAGGGTGACTAAGTAGGCTCAAGAGCAAATAATTAAAGTCTTCAATTCCCAAGGCATTTTGAATTCTAGTGGCTATAGAGGCCCGGATAAGTTTTTATAGTGTGTAAATAGGAATTAAATAGGAATTTAATTTTCTTATCTGTAAGAATCCTGGGTGGGCTTACTAATTAAGAAAAAAAAAAGTCTTTTCACTTGGCTTATTTCTTGTAAACATGGAACAATGTTTTATGTTTGTACATGCCTTCTGCAAACACATTTCCAACTGGCCAATGAATTCTACCTATACCGAAGCAGCTGGACTATGTAATTTGCAAAGCAAGTTGTTTCCTTCCCACTACTGCCTGACTATGTGATCCAGACAAGTCACTTCAGAATCTGTTCCCAAAGTGTATATTATTAGTGATCAGTGAATGGCAGCTTTAGGTAGTGATGAATGAATGGCAGCTTTATTAGGCTGACAGTGTATCTACCAATTTGTTTCTTTATTTTTCTGGACAATCTTAACTAAAGTATTCAGGTAAACTCCCACCAATCTCAAACAATATATGGATTTTATTGGTAGGTAATATTTAACTGTCAGTTTGTACAAGTTCCAGACTTCTAAAATAAATTCTACTCCATTGATTCATGCCATTTAGCTATAGTGCCTGAACATAAAAAGTTCTTTACAGGTTTATTGATTGAATTAAAATGAAATGCAGCACACAGGAAATTTTTTAATAGAGGAGCTGCTAATGAAACATCCCTTCTTCTGTGTCAGTAATAAACATATATTTAGAAGAATTTAGCCACTTTCTGTAGAGGCAGTGCTAAATAAACGGAGAGTAATTACTACAAATCTTTAATGTCCAATAAAAGATATGACAAGCAGATCACACACGCAGATTTCATCCATTTAGTCATAATAAGAATTAATAATCCCACAATTAATTGATATCAGGCAAATGACCACACCTGTTAACTTTACTCTGTATAATTACAAGACAAGGCACAATTTGACTTCTGTTAGGCAGTTTTAATTATTGTACATTAATAATAATAATAATACAAATAAAACATTTTAAACAATCTATACTCTTTAAGGCTCATGAAATACAAAAAAATTAATCTCTTTTTACATAAAATTAGAATATATTACAAAGGGTGAAATAAGGTTATCGAAAAAATTAAATTATATTGCATGTTACTGTGATCACACAAAAAAGATTTAGAGTCAAAAGACAAAAAATGTTGAAGTATTATTTCAACAGCAGCATATGAAATAAGGAACATTTTTATAGCAGCTGGAATGCTCTTTGCAAACTGCTCTTCATTTAATGTACAGACAAGTAGGCAGATGTTCCTTATCTATAAGGCAGTAAACACTTTCTCTTTACACCTGCAAATCTCAGTGCCAGAAGCTAATTATTATTTTCATGGCTCACTGTTACCTTTTCCTCTCCATTCTTTAGGACTGATACAGATAAGTGTTTTATCATTGCACAGCAGCATGCTGTATGGCTGCTCCTAAATGCTAATAAATCCTTCATTAAGATCGTTTAAATTATATTTTCAGTTAATTCAGCTTTGTGTGAGTTAATTTCTTTTTACACCATGTATTAATATCAGTGTCAACTTATTTTTTTCGCAAATTCTAGAGATATTATTTGTTTGAAGTACAGATAGAAATGTGTATGGAGCTTTACTTGCGCACTGATTACAACACCTTTTTGACATCTTCGAGCTTAACAATAGTAAGCTTTTCAGTCAGAATGCGAAGGCCCATCTCCTGCATTACATACAGTATGGATATCTTGGGTTTAGCTGAAATACATGTAATCAAGGTGATAATGCAGCTACTATTCTATTTGAATACTTAGACTGAAACTTCAAACCAGTTCAGTATGACATTTATGTTCTTCAATTACCAATACACTTTTAAGTTCAGGAAAAGAAAGAAAAATTTGCAGCTATAAACACGATCACTATACTTTTTACACAACTGATAAAATTCAAGTGCATTTATTAGCCTTATACAGAGTGCACTACCAGCAAAATAACAGTCCAAGATGGCAGGTGCGACGTGCCTGGCATAGTCAGTTATTTAAACTGGGAATGTAAAAACACAATGTACTAATACTATAAACTTCCTCAATGTCTAACAGTATAAAACCTCTTCTGTGCACTGCTCAAGAACCACACTTGTGGCTTTCCTTCATTGATTGTGCTCCTTGGTCTGGACTACTTGTTTCACAAGGTTGGCATAGTAATAATTAAATAGGAAGCACATAGCCTTGCTCAGCAAAGACTTCATCAAGAACAGTCAGAAATAACTGCTCATCTAATTTAAAGTCCATCAGTCACACAGGGTTTAAAACAGACTGTCTATCATTTTCCTTCTTGTGCATCCTTCCATATTCACATGTTGGAAGACTCAGTAAAATTAAATAACGTTGAAGAGTGGCATTAAAGAGCAGTATGTATTACCATGCTGAAGGAAAAGTACTGTGGCAGGGATTACAGTACTGTAATTCAGGCAACCAGAAGGCTAATCCTTCAGTTTCTACATACTACTTTGTAAACAGTGTAAAATAGAGTCCTCAAGTGGCAGTGTACTTAGTCAGACTGTTTTGGGACCCATGTAAACTTCCATCCTCCATTCTCATCTCTGCGCACAAACGCTTGTCCTTGATCGAAGCTGTGTGTTTTAACATTCCGGTGCGGATTGAGAGACATCGTAAAGGCAACGTCCGGTTTGCTTCTTGTCACTTCAGGGCTGTATGGGGACTTAAAAGGTGAAGACGCGGCTGAATCAGTCAAAGGAGAAGGAAGGCCCTGCGAAGAAGCAGGTTGGTGACAGCAACTGGAATTCAATGGTAAAGTCACGGCAGTGAAATTCTCATTAGCTACACGGTCAGGACAAAAGCCCATTGCTGGTGTGACACTGTTACTGTCATTATAGTCCATTGGTCTAGCAGTGGGAAATACATTCTTTTCCTCTAATGGAGGAAGGAGATTGCTGGAAATGGCACTGTAGTTAGCTGATTCATCAATGGTATTCAGGTCTTTTAGACCCAATGTCTGAAGCACCCAAGAATCCACTGGTGGAGTGTTTGCCACTTCCTCAGCAGTGCAAAACTCCAAGGAAAGATTTCTTCTGGTCTTCTTCTGGCAGCTTCCTGGCAGAAGCTGACTGGCAGTAAAGTTATGAAGAGCTTCATCTCGTAGTCTCCGTTTTCTATTCCTCACTTTCACATCATCTGTGTTGACACCATGGAACAGCTTCTAGGAAGCACAAAATAGTAAAGTCATTAAAAAATATTCCACTAAATTAAATTTGAGGTTTATACTGTGTTTTTCTCCATTGTTTAACAGGTTCTGTTTAAATGCTGCACACAGATGCAGCCTCGGGCATGTTGTTATTTTGACATGACAGAATGGCATTTTCAATAACAAAGTGGTTTACCAATTATGGATTGTCAATTTAATTTGATAAAATAAGTAATATTAAGACATGAAGAGTATTCAAGGGCAATAAGACTGCAAGTAATCTTCACCTCAGAGACAAGACATACTTGTATGAAAATCTAGCTAAGTACACTAAATCACGAAATAGCACAATTAAATGCATTTTACATCTGACAAGATAATGTTGAATGATGCCCATTAAATATTAGAGAAAATATCACCATAAACATCAAGTTGATGCAGAATTGTTCTTAAATGTATAAAAGTGGAAAGTTTACAAAAACAAAAAATGAGTTTATCTACAATTAAAAGATATATGTGAATGTTATGTTAATTTCATATTTGTGTCAGATTCACTCAATCTCATTGCATCATTTTGTATTAAGATTGCTTGTTCAATTAAAACTCCTTACAACTGTCTTTCTGATTTGTCCTCACATTAGCACAAGGACTTTGTGTCAAAACTGTTTCAATAAGCAAACTGGAAAAAAATAAGTATAGTACCTTGGCCTTTTCCTCCAAACATTTTACTAAGGTAGAGTTCAGGTATTCTTTTAGCTTGTTGTTTTCATCATGCAGCCTTGCCAGTTCTTCTTCTCTCAGAAGTAGTGTGTCCTGCAGCTGAAAGTTAAACGGAGGAATCATGGGTTACAAGGGTAGAGATGTAGCAGTCATCTCGTAAATCAAATGTGCATTTGTCCGCAGCCTCGCACAACATGGCACTCATCAGCAATCAGAATAACAAAGTCAACTATTGATGATGCCGGGGCTTAGATCGATCTATTCTAACAGCTGCCAGATGCACAGTGCGCAGCGCTATTTTAAAGATGCGCCCATTGCTCACCTGCTTGTTTCTCTGTAACTGCGGAGATAAATGGTCAGTCCATCCAAAGCATTCCGGGTGACCCGCGTCCACCTGGTAATAGTCTGAAACGGAGGGATAAAAACACGTTTAATTCAAATAAAATCCACTGAAAGGTTTTGTTTTGGGCAGAATTGTTGCCATCGCCGTTAATAAGCAACGTGTGATCCATTGACTAGGCAAGCGTTTCGAAACAGGCATTGGAAACTGACACGAAAGCGCGAGTAGCCCTCTCATTCAAAAAAAAGGAAAGACAAAAAGTCTTACATTGAGGAGACTCACCCTGTTGCTGTGGTTCACGCTGGCAGGCGGAGTTGTCCCGGAGACCAGCGGCCCAAAAAGATACCAGAGTCTCCGTGGAAACGTCAACACTGGCCGCTGACGTTGTAATCGAATAGGGGCCGCCATAACCATAGCCCAGGCCTCCTGCGAAGTACTGGTCTTGGCAAGGAATAATGGTGTTCTACAAAATCAAAGCACGAAGACAGGTGTTACCAAGAAAAATAACACGGGTGTTAAACAAGATGCAGCAAAATTGAATATTGTTGCCAGACAGGGTGTTAAAGTACTGTATATTGTGCTCTTTCAGCATATGAGATTTTCACGTTCACATTTTAACCGATGCAACACAATACCTAAGCGCATGAAGCAATCGGCAACTCCACTTACACTACTCAAAGTACAACAGTTTAACAATGGGTAAAGAAAGAACGGGGACAATCCCTAGATTCAACTGAAATAAAATCTCGCCCGTGTACTAATTTCAAGCAAAGAACAGTTCTAACACAAGAACGACCGACGCCTACCAGTAAACGATACTCACAGCAAATGAAAGAAATGCGTCTATACAGTTACTTCGCGCAATTCTTCATTCCACAAGCAGTGAATAGCAAAGCGGGTTTTTTTTTTTATCTGAAAAGTAAAACAGTATTCCGCTCCCATTACAGATGTCAAATGTGGTGCAATACTGGATGATTTCACGTTTAAGCAGTGATAACTGGCACGAAAGGCAGCGGTTTTCTTGTAGACACTCAAGTGTTCGGCGTGTGCGAGTTAAACTTGCTAATGCACTAACAGAATCACGCTTAGAAATCAAGACATATAGTCAGCTAAATACAACATCTTTTGAAAATCATCATTCACCTGTTGTCTTTTTAACACTAACGAACACGTCGAAATTCTGAAAAGGGACAGCGGTACATAACATAAAGGAAAGGCAACATTTCTATAGTAGCTCAGACATTCACTGCTCACTGGCAGGAAACTGTATTTTCCACTTGTATTTACTACAACCGTCACAACAGAGTTTGAAAACTGCATTATCAGTTCAAGAAGTAACCTGAAATGAGTAACCAGTATAATATCCCGCCACTGTAACATCCAATGAATAAAACATGCATTCCACGAACGCTGACTGAACTCCAAGGTACTGCAAGCAAATCAAGTGGTCAGTCCACTAGAAACGAAACAAAAAGCACGGCAGGGTGCAGGTTTACCGAACGGTTAAAAAATCGTTCATCTAACATTTGATTTACACTGTAGTGCGCCCCTGGCACAATGTCCTTTTTGTTCAATTCACTAGCTTTGAATTGTATATAATTATCCTATATTGCACCCGTTCTTGTGAAAGAAACAAATTAAAAAAATGTAACAAAAATAGGCAATCGCATTTCAATAATCGCTTCTGTAAAGTGCCAGGTGTCCCTTTACCTTAACAAAAACAGAACATCCATATGTCATCTAACACACGCTGTAAGGTCACAAAGGTTGAGAGCAGACTAAACTTAAACTTACCATCGTGCAGAGGGACGTGTATTCATTAAAGCCTCCCAGACCTTTAAATAGCACTGAGCAGTCTGAGGGAGGTGAGTCCTAATCTAAATCAACTCTCAGTGACGCCTTACGTTTCTCTTCAGTGGAGCAATCTGATTTGGTGTGAAGCTGTCAACCTTGTGACGTGATCAAACAGCCCAACAAAAAAGCTCAAATAAAAGTCATCCTCCACATAAGTAACAGAAGTATGTGTTTATACCAGCAAGACTGAGGTACAGGATAAGCCTGCCGCGCACCTGCACAGACAATAAACACCGTACATTGACCTGTGCGCAAAAAACGAGAGAGCCAGTGAAACTTTTGACGTTATGCCATGAAGGCGCCGCCCGTTCCAGTTAAATTCTTTTGAAAAAAATAAATGACTATATAAATAAATATATACCTAAGGGCGTTAAATATAGGCTAACAGGTGCAGGACATGCTAACAGTGCACGCTTTAGCTGCTACTTTGCAGCTTATTATCTTAAACGCTTTGGCGTCATACTGACAAAGCAATTAAACACGGTGTCCTAAACAAGAGCTTACACTTGGAATCAGAGTGAACTGGTGCCATAGGCGGAAGACACACCATATTATTAAATTAATAAAAGACGATGAGATGTATGTTTGTTTAAAAAGCGTACTCCCTGATCAAATGGAAAAAAGGACACAAAGAAGGGTAATATGACCCTATGTTGATATCTACGTGAAACCTGAAGTGCCAGTAAGTGGAAAAAAAAACAAAAAAAAAAACTGACTGGCATATGGAACACCCCAGTGCTGCTCCACCCTAGAGGAGAACTTCATTCATTGGCGATGAACCCCGAAGAGGGACGTAAGGTTTACTTTGTTTTAATGCTCATTTTTATATATTGCAAAAGTAAACACATAAACAAAGGTAAAAATAAATATGCGACTAACTAATGTATTTGTACCAGATGTGTACAGTAATGTGTGAAGTACCATTATAATACAAAAGGATAAAAATTGATATTAATCCATCCATTTTCCAAACCCACTTAATCCATGTATAGGGGTCACTGTAGGACGGATGTCGTCCAGTTAATATCGCACATATATTTTAAAATGAACTTCTACAAATAAGTTAAGGAACACGAGCTCAGAGCGAAAAAAAAAAAACTCCTAAGGTTTTAAATAAGCTACCGCCCATAAATAACAAATTACTATAAATTATATACGGAGCATGAAATGCATTAAAGACCAACATCTTTATATATTTTTTGCATCTCCCAAATACATCAATTACAGTTTTTATGTTTTGTTAAAATTAAGTGCATGCACGGCACAGTATGTCCAGTTTTCGTTGGTACTGCACTTTATTGATGAGCTACAATATAAAACAGTGCAACACACACAATGTTGGGTATTAGACAGAAGTAATATAATGAATCATTTTTGATCTAGGCTCAAAAAGACTGCAACCTTTTTTGCTTTTTTTTTTCTTCTTCCAATAAGTTGACACTTTAAAGCGCAGTCCAAGGTAGGATGTTCATCTCCTATCTCGCGATGCGTGGATTCGTCTGGTACCAAAAAGTATTTTACCAGACTTACTCACAGCTGTTCGAGTCGACGCAAACACAGTGCTCTTCTTCTGGAACTTGTAAACACCTTGGAAACCATACACCACAGACACACGGCGGAAGATGCTTCAGATAGGGAAGCAACCTACAGCTTTCTGCACCCTGCATATTTTCATCGAAATGCTCTGTTTTTTTTTCCCAGAAAATAAACAAGACAGCGGCCATGTTGAAGAGTTGAAAGGTTAAGATTGAGGTATAACTTACGTCATCACGTTGCGTCCCATTCAATGAAAAGTACAGTATACCTAAATAAAATAAAAAGGAGTTCAGAACGATTTCAGTTTCTGTAAATAGCCTAACCTCCAGTCAGCAAGACAGGTCACTTTTGTCCGGTTTCTGGGTTAAGGTACGTTACAGAAAACGATGGGCAAAAATACTAATCTAACAGCACATTGTGTTAAGAAAAAGTATTCATAGGCATCACTTTGGCCAGAATACAATGTTAAGAAATAAAAACGTCGACAAGACAAACTGCGAAATACTTAAAGCAGTTACTCTGTTTACATATTTATCAACCCCATCTTTGAGAAGTTGAATTGATTTACCCACTGGAGTTATACATCACCCTCCAACATCTCAAAATAATACGAGTTAATTTTATGAAAGCTACATTAAACACCCTATAGGTTACAACAGGGAAGTTCGACCAAAATATATTATATCGAGAAATTTAGTAATTGGTTTAATTTGTAGTCATTATAGCTTTTCAACTTTTTCTTACATTGTAATTCATGTCAAAGTGTAATACTAGCTATGTTTATACAGTCTTTAAAATAATGGTTATTTAATGGCACATTACTGGGCTGTGTGGTTCCACGTAGAACCATTGAATGACAAAGAACCATTACATTTTGTGAAGGGTTCTTTGCATATCAGATGGGTTCTTTGGACTTTGGATAGATTCCAGATATGTGGACAAAACAGAAATCTTGAATGTATAGTAGGTTACCAATCATGATAATAACAGATCAAGAACACCTGAATTATGTGTTATTGAATGCAGCGAGAGTCCTTTTAAAATAAAGTACCCATTGGCATTTTGCAAATCTGTTGCCATCGACAGTATTCATTGCTATTTATGGAACCGGATACAGATCTAAATAAATAAAGGGCCTCTGTAAACTTTATGAGAATTATTGTTTTGGAAACCAAAAATGGTTCTTCTATGGCAAAAACCATTATAGCACCCTTATTTTTAAGAGTGAACGACATCGCCTCGTCACCTTCTTTCATTAGATGATACGGTAAAGACCTATATGAATCATATACGTTTTAATTATTATTATTACTATTAATAATGTATTAATATATAATTAATGATATAATTAATGATACATATTACAGTTAAATGAGAGACACATACAACCTTTCCTAAGGCATTTTAAAAGCTGTATAACCACTATGCCATGGTGTATTATTTTTAACAAAGCCAGTCTAGGTATAGAATTTGTAGGGTGGCCGTTGTTAAGCCCACTTTATGCGCTGATTGGAGTGCACGCCAGGAAATAACCCAATGCTGTTCGACACTACATCACAGACACCCACACCCTCATGTGGTCACAGTTCTGAGTTGTTAGCGAAAAAGCGCTTTATGGTGCGCGCTGCTGCTTCACACTGTACTGTCCAGGCGCCCGTCCACGTCCATTCTTAGATTGGCTCTTCAGAGCGATGTCATTGGGGAACAATTTTTGGTTCCAAAAAGACTCATCCGTTTGAAAGTTTCAGAAAGAACCATTTAATTATTTAGACACGTAACAGGCTTCCAAGTGTTAATAACCATGAATAGATGGCAACAGATTTGTTAGATACCAATAGCCATGATTTTACGAGACTCATGCTGCGTAAGTCCAGTAACACAGGCTGTATGTTTTCGTAATCTTTTAGCGCCCTTTAGCCTACTTTCATTAAAGATTTTTTTTTCCTGTACATATTAGGAAGTTTTTCAAAGCACAATGAACAAACTTCATATGCAAAGAACCCTTTCCAGAATGAAATGGTTCTTTGTCAAACAATGGTTCAATGAGGAACCACACAAATTAGTAAATAATCATATAGTAACATTAAAGAACCATTATTGTTCAGACTTACGTCCACATCTCAAAAGTGCGCGTTTTAGGTTATTTGTCAAAATTGGCTCTAAAAACTCTAAATTAGCCCCATATGATTTTTTTCGCCCCATCCTGACATAAATTCCCTCCCTTAAACCTGATACTAATCGGTAATTGATGGATATTCCCTCGGTTACTTAGCTTTCTTATCAAAACTTTATACATTACATATAAAAACATTGCCGTAATGTTCACCTTTTAGAACCAAACAGTTACTGATGGTCTTGTCCATTCATAATTATTCTCTTGCCCGTATTTGCAATAACCGGGGTCGAAAAATATACATAGATGAAAAAGTGTAATTGATTTAGGAAATTGTTTAGGATTTGTACTGACGGTTTGCTTTGACGACCCCAGTCAGAACATGTTACCAGTTACAGATAAAAACTGATTTTGTAGCTCACACGTGGTACATTGTGGGCCTTTAAGATATTGTGAACTTTTATAGTAAAATAGTAATGTTTGAAATATTAATATAATACCTCTCATGAATGTCAGGCTATACATTCAGCCAATACTGCTGCAATGAGCACGCCCTATTAATACCATACTTTTGAAGTCTAAATCGCAAATGCAGTTCAGATGTTTTTGACTGTGTTTATTTTTGTTTTTGTATGTAACACAGGCATATACAATTTGAAAATATTACACGTGAAAGTATGTGATACTGAGTTTACAAGCATCATAGTTTATATGGCATGCATTGTAAATTTATGAAGATCCTAGGTTTTCAGTGTATTTAACAGAACGTGCCGTGATTAGATTTGATTAGATGAGAATCCATAATTTTTATTAATCCCCGGGGGAAATGTCGATGCATGCAGAAACATTACAAAAATACAGATTCACAGGACAAATAATATAATCGACCAGAAAAAAAGCAAATAACAAAGAAGTGAATATTTTGCGGAAAAAGAGTAATCTTTAAGTCTGGGACGTCAGGAAGCAGTATTGAATTGCCTGCTAGCAGCGAGCGGAAGAGATCCCGGTAGGTGCCTATTAGCAACACCGGGGTGAAATTAGTCTGTGGCTAAATATGCTCCAAGAGAGCGCCTCCTGGAGGGGAAGGAGAGCGTTTTTCATGATAGCATCCCGTATTGCCACCATATTCTTTTCCGTAACAGATTCCAATGTGTACAAGGTTAGCCCAATGATGGAGTAAGCTTTCATGATTGTTCAGGAATGGAGCTCATTTTTCATGATGGCATTCAATTTTGCCACCATTCCCCTTTCCACAACAGCTTCCAGTGTGCCCAGAGTTAATCTTATGATGGAAGTTTGATGTGCGTCTTTTGAACTCGAGTTGCTTTAAGTTGTGATCCATCTTTACAATACTTCGCCCCTGCCTTGCGCTCTTTTTAGTTTGTTATCGCAGTGATTTTAACTTTAGCAGCATCCGGTGGAGAGATCGAGAACTGCAGCAAAACTAAACCGAGGTTAATCTCTCCTGTCTCTCTAAATATCGTTTTGTAATCAAGTATACACGTTTTATTTTCCTAATCAAACGATTACAAACACAATTGCTACGTGGAAACCGTACCATTTTGGTTAAAAACCGTATATTCATTTTTGTACATCTGGTTCCTGCTGCCCAGATAGCCCTCCCGGATCCGACTCACACCATCACAGTATTGCAGGGGAAAAATGTGAAATGCCTGCATAGACGGCTTATTATTATTTTTTTACAACTTCACCAATATCAAACGCGATAACTTTGTTGTTTATTGAAACAGTTTTTATCAGGTTAGTAATTTGAAAAACTGTTTTGCTCGCTTTAACTCATGCTTCCCCAAAGGCGAGTGCGTAATTACAATTACCAATTCATTTTTTGCTTCTCTCTGCTTTAAATGTAGTTATCAATCTTGACCATTACCATATATTTGTGCTGCTTTTGCGGAATGGGGAATTAGTAAAAAACAAACTATATTTGTATAGTATCTTCCTATTGAAGACGCTTGACAATATATCTTAATAATTTAATAAACAATTTTCCTTATACTATATCATCAATTCAAATTACTAGTAATTTTTCAGCTTCTACAGTGCCACTGAGAGTCAGTTACACTACTTAACCATTATGGTATTTAAGAAGACAGAGAGGAATAATTATATTATTGCAGGTGAAATGCACTGAAAACTTGCTAAAGATTTCAGACATTTCTCATGCTGGGTATAGTTTAAGATGAGCCAGGAAATGACAAGGAAGAGGGTACCTAACCCCCCATGACTCTTTACTGAGACGTAACTGTAAGACACTCTGTCATAACATTGATTCTGAAGAGATCATCTTTTTTGGTTTTACAATGGGATACCTTCTGAGGTTTATATGGGATCGTAGCAATAAATAAGATAATTCACTTAATGAAGAATACAATTTAAGTTCTATAATTGTACAAACTCGGAAGATTCTATTCATTTTCTAAACCCATTATTTTGCATTTCAAGGTTGAAAGGCACTTGAAACCTTCAATGCTGCCTCTAACACACAAATGAACATGTACACTGAATACAAACAATGAGTCGGTGGGGAAAAGAACCCAGGTGCCTTGACCTATGTGGTGCCAACTCTACCTTCTGCATCACCACGTCATCTAATTCAATTTGTTTATTTAATTTTCTTGAATTCTATTTAGGTAGCATTAGTTTTTGGCTTCATTTTACTAAAGGGTTAAATGTCCACATTCCTTGTAGGATTTCCTCAGTTGTTTTAAAACCTGTTCTGTGCTAAAAAGGTTTGGTTTTGGCATTATCTACAGAATTCCAAAGGTGTGCGGTGTCTTTCTTCTCCAAAATGAAAGCCTATATATTTGCTTTGTATTGCTCATGGCCCTTTTGTGTTTGTATACCACGTGAGTACGTGCATTTCCGAAACTGCTCCAGAATCATGGTGGATTTTGTTATTAGGTTCATTCATATATTTAATGGCATGCTAATTTTAATTTTTAATTTAATTTTTAATTTATGAAACATTTTGAGAATATACTTAGTGTGAAATGCGTTACTGTATATGATGCAAAGAATAAACTACTCACCTATTTGTTGTTATTCTGTACATAAGGCAACATTATAGTCTGGCAAACTCATAAATGGTTGGTACATTGCTATGGTGCTGTACCTGGGTTCCTTATCTGATGCTGGTGTTTGTGCCTACTCATTGGAAATTTGAACATTTTCTCCCCTGGTCTGTTTTGTGCTTGTGTGCCCTAACATCTACTGTGGGCACCATCTTGAATGTCTTAAATTCAAACCAGTTCATTCTTAATTGTAATACAATAAATAATACAAAGATATTTTTATTTTGTAATCCGTTTATCTTGTTACTTTGTGTTGCATTGTTTTCTTTGTATAGTTCAATAAGCTGGAAACTATTGTAAAATGTGTAATACTGTATGAAATAAAACTGTCAATTACAAAGAAGACAATGAAAATAAAATGGGTTAATCATATTTCTCAGATTAAATCAAGCCAACTTCTTTACAGGTCATGTATGTTTCTACTTAAAATCCTCCACATATTCACTAAGAATTAAATTTAGATAAAGATTGATTTACTGTATGTAACAATTATGTTAGCAAAACAGATTCCTGTAAGGAGCAAATCTGTGGGTGATTAGAAAACAATTAACTGAAAGAGAAAAATCTCATTCATCCCTTTGGGCTATCTGAGCATGGGTAGTGACTACATCAGTTAGTCAGGCTGTCACTAGTGCTCAAGAAGACAAAAAGAGCAGCACACCCTGAGTCAAAATCAAACTGAATGTTGATTTAGGATGTGAAAACAAGCCAAATCTTGATTCCATGTGAAATCTGGACAGCTCCTGTTTTACAAGAACACATGTGGCTAGTGTCTCATTTTCTGTCTCACAGCAGAGATGCTAATTTTATTTATGCAATGAAGGACATTACCTTCCTTATATTGCAGATTCGTGTTGAAAGCAAGATAGCTATCTGCTTTGTGGCTCAGCTTAAACAATACAGTGTAAATGGTGACATGTATACATGTGAAAAGACCTGCTTGGCTTAATTCTCCTCCTTCATGAAACAGTTTAGTGCAATCTGACACCACAGTAGAAAGGGTCACAGGTATCATTCATTTTATTGTTTGTTCAAGCACAAAGAGAGTGATTAGCAACTTCCATATGGTATTTCAGAGATGCAGACAATTTGCATAGATGTTATAAGTACATAGTTTTGTAAATGGACAGTTTTATTGCTAGTCTGATTTTTTTCCTTGTAGAAAGTTTGGATTTAGATACACAGACAGGCTCCAGCTTCCCTGCAAACCTGCTCTGGATAAGTGGGTGTGGAAGATGGATGGATGAACATGAGAAGTGGCTTAATGTTTAGATGTGTTATGCTTTCTTGTTTAACAATATCTCCAATCCCCCAAAGGTCACACAAAAAGATAATTTCCCTGTAGATTAATGCAGTGTACGCAAAAAAAATGTGTTTGTCTAGGTGTCATTGAAATGATCATCAATTAAGATTACCTCAAGAAGACAATCATTTGGTTAGATGACGTGAAGTTAGGGGTGAATTAAAATCTTGCTAGAACCTTAAAATGTCATAATACTCAATTGTCACATATTATGCAACTTCATCTATATGATAGATAGATGTACAATTATAATCACAAAATGTTAACCTTTTTTTGTTAAAATGCTTTGTATAATGCAAAGGCATATCCTGTATTATGGAAATTTTAAAGTTTGCATGTATTGTAAGCATAGGTATAAAAAGTAAAAGTATGTTATTAAAATTAAACAAATATTAACTGAAAAAATGTACTTTCATTCCCTTGCATATTCTGTTTTGTTTTTGGTAGATTCTCTTTTCATAAAATGCATTCTTTCTAATTATTTAATTGTTTAATGAGTTGTCTATTTTGTCTTGCAAATCTTTTAAATGTGCATTTTCTCAGTTGTCATTGTTGCAGACAGTTGTTTTGTTACCCATTTTTGCCTTAGACTTTATTTTTTGATAAACTTATTTATTTTAAAATGTGACTTCCCACTTCTGGGGGTAACTTTGGCTCCCAGCAGAGATTCTAACTTCAGCATCGTTGTTGAAATGAATGAAAAAAAACTCCACAAAATGGATTAATAAATACCTGTTCACTTAAAAAAGTCATCATATTCACTTAGCTTCTAATATGCTCTTTTTTGTTTTCTGGTTTTAACATTTATTCAAATTTTATAATTTTTTTATTTATTTGAACTATCGATTAAAAACGTTGTTTGCTATTCATATTGTTTATTACTTTTTTATATAATTGCTTGTTTTCAAAATGTTGAAAGTATGAATGTAAAGAAATTTTCTGTTTGAATAAGTTATTTTGCTACAAATGTCAGTCATTTTCCAACTCATTTTGCCCTGAAAATGATTGCGGAGAGCTTATCCCAAGCTAAAATGGGGCACAAGGCAGGGAACAAACCCCAGACTGGACTTCAGTCCATGCCTGGAGTATATATCAATGTACTCTCACCTTTTCTCTGTTATCATTTACATATCTTTTGCCTGACATAATGTTTTATGCCATTGCTCAAACTGGTTACTTATGAAATGTTTTGTTACTGTAGTTGATGTGCTAAATGTTTCTGTAAACAAAGTCCTGCAATTAGATTGTCATAGTAGTGCAGTATTATGCAGGATGACTTTTCATTATTTTGGTTTATTTCTTTACATTTTACTAAGCAGAATTAAAATAACTTGAATGATACTCTAAAATAGGGACAAATAAATATGAATCAAAAATCCCTCTTGAAGTATGTCTTTAAGTCTTACATGCATACTCCTATCTACCTCAGTTACCCTTTCATTATCTGTCATCTGGCTTACAGTTATTCTCACTTGTAAATGATTCAGAATGCTAATGTTACTGTGGTGAATGGTGATGAAAAACATACCATTCAGCTTGGCCTGCTTCATTGGTTAACATGTATGCACCAGTATCCTTAATGAAACCTTTTTGGCTTTTATGTTGGGAAATTAACCCTGCAGAAAGCCGAGTGATGGCCAACATACTGGGAAACTATCTTTAATCCTGCAGGCCATGCTCATCTTTCTTGAGAAAAAACTTCAGCTTTACAGTGTCCACTCTCCAGAAATCTGGGCACCTATCTTAAGACCTTCACACTTTCTCTCCTCTTTATTCTGTGCTTAACCTTTTTTTAGTCATTTAGATTTACTATTACATGTGGTTTTATGGTAAGATGTTATTTTACAGTTATTGAATACACTGTCATATTCAGCTTGCTTTGTTATTATTCTCTTAACTGCTTGCGAATATGATGTGCTGGTGCACCCCATCAAAGGTACCAGATTACATCAAGATGCATGAATGGATCACGTGCCTTTTTCAACAAAGCAGATGCATATATTGTATTTAAGGGCTGCATTTACAAAGCCTTTTGCAACTTATTCATAGCTTTGGAGATCCTCATCGACTGAAGCCTGCAGTCAATGACACATAGACATTTATAGCTGAGTTACAATAAATCTACAAATTGGCTGCATCAAAAGCAATCTTCTGTTCATCACGTGACTAGAGGAATGTATTGCCAGAAGAGATTCTGAGTTTCACTGTCAGACATCGTGCTAAAAATAGTGCTAAAATTTAGTTGGGGGTGTTAGTTCCTTATGTGACATTCATGTCATACAGCTATTTGCCTCTAAATTTAGGAAATACTAAAAGCTCAACCAGCACCCACAGGGGCTCATTAATTGCACAAGTGTGCAACAAGGCATGTTATTGACAATGTGATGGAACTCCTGTGAATGCCACTTGCACCCAGAAAAAAAATTGCATTGGAACAACAAAGCTTTTTTGTTGTTGTTGTTTTAAAAGCAAGCAAAGAGTGTAAAACCAACACATTTTGAAAATGTTTTGTCCCATATAATCATTTGTATTCAATAATTCCCTACACTTCCGCTCTGTGACCAAGGTTTGTTAAATATCAGGTGGGCATTTGTACCCAGGTATAGCAACTTCAAATTCAATTATTTGTTTAAATTCAGGTTCAGGCATTACCACAACCACTGGGGTATCTGACAGCTCTTATCCAAACAGCATCTTTAATTTCAAGGATTCGTGCCAAGGAAACTTAGATTCCATGACTGCCAACTCTATTACCCTTATCAGCAGAATGTCAAATCACATTTGCCTGGAGGGAGGGAGGGAGGGATTAGGGCCCAATGACAGGCACCAGTGTATTTCCATTAGTCCACTATCCTCCTTCTCTCAGGACCCCATTCTTGCCACTTACATGGGTGGTGTCTTTTTGGCAACACCAATATCTGAAGTGATTTTTCCCTCACCTGCAGGACCCTAACAGGACCCTGTCAGATAAGTGAACTCTGACACTTTTATCTTGATTCTGTTGTTGCTTTGTCTTGATGATTTATTTTCCTCTGTTTCTTTAATGTCTATATCTACTGTTACAGAAACGTTGGGGTTTAATTTTACTTTTTAATCTTATTTTTTTTAAAAAATGCCCTTTGTGAATATCCTCACTGTGAAATGTGCTGTGTAAAATAAAGACTGCAAATCACGTTAAAAATACACATATGTGTCCAACATTCATAACAAAGGTCCAGGTATGTCTAATATAGAGAAGAGATCTACATAGTGTCCACCATTTCAGAACTAACACTGTGATGATAAGTGGTTACCAGTGTAAAAGAATGATTGTGGTAATATGTTGCAAATAATAAATGATGCCATGTTAAATATATTAAATAAAGTCTGACTTAAGGACATAACTTTAAAATGTTTTATTTGGTAAGAAGAACACTAAGAGGGTTAATTATTCAATGTCAAGAAACCAGGTTGTAAAGGCAAAACACTGGCATTTTTTTTCTTCACTATTAGTTCTCACCCAGAAACACCCCTCACCTAACCTTTCATAATATTTAGGAATCAAACCGAGAAAGATCAGATTTATAATAGTTTGACAAGTACTGTATGTGGCTTAATGCAGGCCACTAACATTTTGCTGGCTGCAGTTGAAGAACTTGTTATTTAAAAAAAATCCAGGATAGAGGAAAGAGCTTTCTTTAACATTGTATTTTATTTGTTCATATAATAAAAAAATCACAAATGTATTCAAGTTACTTAGCCGGCTCAATTGCTAATTAAGCAAAGATGGACTGAGTAATAGATTGACATGGTAGTTACAGTATCTTTCTTTTCTTTTTTGCTTTACTTGGGTACTTGGGATCTGTGGTATCTACGGTGAACTTCTCCAGGCTAGTGGTAAGGATGTCCTCCTGGCATTCTGGAATCTTTACTTCCATTTGGGAGACAGGTGTCAACCCAGCTGACTGGAAAACAGGACTTGTCATCCTATTAGAAAGGGAAGGGTTATTGCCTTGATTGCAGCAACTAGGGGGGATAACAATGCTCTCGGTGCCGGGTAAGGTCCTTGCTAGGGTCATCCTGAGTAGGATCCATGATCACTTACTCACCTACCCAGTGAGGTGATTTTCACCTTTGAAGTCTACCATTGACTGCATCCTGGCACTGAGGGTTCTCATCGAGTGCAAAGACTAATATCAGCAGAGTTTCTTTGTAGCGTTTGTCAATTTTTATAAAGCGTTCAGCTCAGTTGATCAAGCTGCCCTGTGGGACATGCTGAGACTTTGTGGGATTCCCCCAAAGTTACCAGCCTGGGATGAATTAAGACAGTTGATAATTGATAATTCCATGTCCTGCAGGATTGCTTAAATTATACAAAAATAAAAAAATGCAATAAGGAAACAGTTTTAAACATTTTATAAATGCATGTAAAATCCTATACCCCAACTTATACATCCAGAAACAAAATCTATCTTATTATATATTCTTAATTAAATATAGGTTGTAGGACTAGAGCTTATTCCATCAGCATCAAACACAAAGTGGGAACCAAGGCTCCTATCCATTGCATGGCATACTCATATAATTTGCTTGCCTTTAGGACTTTGGGGTATGGGAGGTAAAACATAGTACTTGCAAAAAAGCTCATAAAAACTTGAACAGAACAAACAAATTCAACACAGTAATCAGGCAAGGATTTGAACATAATCTTCTGAAATGGCACCATTATACTATTCATAAAACATAACAGAAGGTTATAACTAACATAGAAAGTGACCCCACCACATTTAACACTAAGCCCACCATACCCATGTATAAGATATTGTAAGAGAAAGGTACTAGAAATAAAAAAAAAAAGTATAAGGCACACGATGATAGTAACATCCACTCAATCAGCATGATGGAGAAAGGCCATGATTATCACACACAGACTTTTCCCGCCATTTATTAGAGAACAATAATAATTACCAGGCTTCCAAATGGTAAGAGGTACATCATACTAAGCTAACCATACTAATTGGTTAGCTCAAGAAACATTTGCATGAACTTTTATGTTTCTCTATTGTGACTGGCAACCTTATCCTGTCCTCCTTCCTCTGACCCTCTTGACTGATAGATTGTTTTTCTTGTTTTCATTGTGTTTTGAATTTTTTAAAAATGCCAGGGTGTGCATTCTTTTACTAAGAGAAAAGATCAAAACTAAAGATTGGAATGCCAGAATCAGCAGATGGTCACTCTTTCTGCTGATTGAAATGCTAAACTCTTGATTTTCCTGTTTTCCTGCAAAGTATAATACTATTTGATTCAGCCTGTCCAAGGAGGGCACATTATTTTCTTAGCAAATTCTGATCTTTGCAAAACATTTCCATTCAATGAAAAAGCATGAGTATTGAGTAGAATGCTATTTTGTCACAACTACTAAGGATTTCGTTCAATTTTGCAACAGATTTTAATTTCAACTTTTTTAATTAAAAAAACTAAACATAATAATTTTCATATTTTTCTTCTGTAAAGAAACAGTGGACAACTGGCAGCATAAAGAAGAAAGGAAGCAGTAATCTGTTTACTGAGCTAGCTTATGCCAACACAGGTCAAAGGGTTCACTTGGCATTGGATATGGTGGGCACTCAAACTGGGCCAGTTTAGAGGTGTTAGTTAACCTCAAACTCAAATCTATGGAATTTCAGAAAAAGATGAGAATCTTGGAAATAAAAAGAATATACAAATTCTGCACATTTATTGTTGAGGGTGCAATTTGCATCCTATTTATGGAAGATGTGAGGCAGATACCCATCAATATAGTGGCGGTAACTGGTAGCATCAGTTTGGACCTGAAATGCTCATTCTCACTACTACATTGCATAAAATGGGATGATTGCTTAAGGATAATCCAAATGAATTCCAATACAGTAGGCAAATATAATTTAAAAAAGCAAAACAACAATGATATTTGATAACCTAAGCTCAAGATAAAGGGGGGCACTTTCCATGCTGTCAGCTGGTCAGTCAGATGGCAGACATAATCAGACAATTGATTCATAAAGGCTAACTCTAAAAAACAATTGTAAGAGTATATCTCTAAAAGAATATGGACAGCAATAATGAAGAATGCAATATAAATATTCTGTAAAGGGTTTTCAAGTTATATCTGAAATACAGCATGCCTCATTAAAGAGCATTCTTATTATGTAGTTAATTTTAAGTGATTCTCTTATAAATCTAAAGCCTCTAAGCCCATAAGATATGGAAGGAGCATACTCCGCACTGTTGCACCCCTCCAGCCCCACCCAAAATAAGACGATGCACACCACCATGTGTGTTGATGTCAACTTTAAGAGATGGGGAAATGGACAAAAATCAACTCCAGCACATTTTATTTTCTAATGTAACTGGAGAATGTTTAAAACAGAACTAGAGTAAAATCACCATCAGACTGATTAAAATAAGATCTTCCAGATTTATTGACCTCAAAAGGCTGCATGAAACATAATTACTGAAACAAATGGAAAATGGATTACAAGAGCAAAAAAGGCCATTTTAGAATGTTAGTAAATAACTTCTTATGTTATTCTCTGAAGTCAAAATGGCTAGTTTATGTACATAGCTCCTATTATCAGTGCCAGTAACTTTAAGAAAAAACCCATAGAAAAAGAAGGTTCAAAACACAGTAGATCTACAAAGAAAAGCTTTTGCTCTTCTCTATACTCTTAAGAATGGAGTAATCTCACACAGCAAGTTTTCATCAAGAATACCATAAAATAATTTTTAAGAAATTTAATATGGGGAGAAGAAACATTGTGAATTTTGTGTTTAATGATTGTATAAGGCCACAAGTAAAAGGTTTATTCTTAATCAGGTTCATCAAATGAAGCAACCATTCCAGTAAAACAAACAGTTCACTGAGGATGTAAAATCCTTCTAACAACAAATGGATGGAGTGCTTAATGAAGTCAAAAAAATCTTCTCCGCCATTAAAATTTATAGTGTTAAATTCTATAGTATATTTTAGCTAAAGATGACAGTGCTAACTGAATTGACAAACAATGATGCTTGAACTGACATCAGTCATTAAGCAGACTGCAGGGGAAAAAACAAAGAAACAAAAAAATCATGATAACTGTATAACTCCTGGCCCAGATCATTTTTAAAACTTCTGAGATAACTAATTCATGGCTCTGAGCCAATAATTAACCACAACAATGAAAAGTGCTATTAAATAGTGAAAACATATTAATAAGTTCTTATTTTCATAAGGCAAAACACAACACAAATAATTCAGGAAACTACTGTCCAAGCTGTATCTTGCACAGTAGGTGACAATATAATGAATGCCATCTGAAAAGAATATATGGCCAATTACTAAAATACAGTATTCAATTGGATGAGTAGAGAGGTTGTTGAAGTGTTTTCAGAGTTTGCAAGCATTAACTGTTACTGAGAAATATTGCTGTGGTAACAAAATCTAGTAGACTCTGATAAAGAAATATATTACTAAAAAGTGCTTATCTCATGTCTGATAAATAATTTAAGAAAACACTGCCATGATAAATAGGTGATGCCTTGTACCTTATAAAGCTCTACTATAAAATGGCAGGACTGGATATTGATATTAAAAAATATATATATAAAATATGTAATTTTAGAACACACTTTTGCATGGCAAATGCATATCTATTTAATAATTTTGGCTTGAAAAATACTTAACTGATCCTTTAATACTCTTGATATACTTAATTTTCTAAATTTAGTGCCAAAACTTTGGTTCTTATGAAGTAACCTTTTAAATTTTATCCAGTAAAGTAATTCTAAACTCCCTGGTTGTTGTAAAGTAATCTTTGTATTGATAATCCTGGAATATTACACAAAATTGTTATTGATAGAATTTTGCTTTTGTTTTGTTTCATTTTTGAGTTCTCAAGTTTTTTGTATATCTGTGTTAAACAATATCCCCATTGTTGTAATACTGTGAAGAAAAGCTCTGCTCACTATAATAAAATGTTTATGATGAAGATTAATAAAAGTACAAGAAAGATTTAGAGGACTTCACCATTCTAAATTGTACATCCAAAGATTCTGTAATTAGATGTAATATGTTGGCCACAGACTCACAAAACTACAGTCTGCATACAAGGTTTCCTTAAAGACTATACTCAACAGGGTAAAAATAAGTTCACTAATAAGTTTGTTAAAATGAAGAAAAAGAGGCATTATTAAAGACTAAAGTGAAGAATGTAGAGTAAATAGGCACGGCACTAAGAAAAATAAAAATGAGCTCATCAAGAAAAAGCCACTCTTTGGACAACTCTTTCAAGATCTGGAAATACCATTCAAATATAGGAGGTATCAAAAAAATGTGCTATTTAAATTTCAGCTCAAAAGAAAAAATGAAAACTTCGTAATGGCAGCAGAACTATTATATCAAATACTAATTAGCATTAGAAGATACTTTCTGGAGAAGTATGTTAACAGCAAATAAGCACTGCGGAAAAAAATACATAAACCATATCTAGAAAGCTGCATGACATTGTCCTTGTCAGATTACATACCACAGATACAGTAAGAAGACTGGCTACCACTACTGTTCATGCTAACGCATGCAACTAAAAATACTAGTGCTAGACCAATGACATGTGCATGAATCTGAGAAGGTTGTGAACATCAATAACTACTCTTTCAAGCGGAGCGTTCTCATCTGAAGATAAGCTACCAGAAACTAGAAAAATCAGTTTGTGTATCTTAACACAAATATTCTCTGAAAGAATATGAAAAAACTCATTAAATGCTCATTGATGGATTAGGAAATCAGAACATAAAGACAAATGTAGCACCAATACTAGAATAAGCACCTACTAAAATCAAAACATGACTCAGCAAGAATCCAGTGCTGCTTCCTAGCCAACCAAATGCAGGCAACATGAATAAAATTAGTCAAATGTTATGAATAAATTACATAATAATAATAATAATAATAATAATAGAAGTTTGTGATGGTGCCTAGTGTGGGTACCAGATAACTCCAAAGTCCTAGGTTTGAATCCCCATTCAGTCATTGTCTAAGTATGTGTTCTTCCTGTGTCTGCATTGTTTTTTCTTCTGGGTATTTTTGTTTTCCTCCAGCATCTCAAAGATATGTGTTTAGTTGATTAGTGATCCTACATTGGCTCAGTGCAAGTATAAATGTGTGTCCATGTACCATGTAATGGACTGACACCAGACATTGCCAGGATCTGCTTCAGCACTCTGGATTAAGTGGATCTGACAAAAGATGCAGGGATGAATGGATAATAACAAGATCAGTAATTAATGAATAATGTGACTATCTATTTAATACAGAAATTCACTTAACCTTGACTCCTACGCCTACTCTTTCTAATAGGCAGTATAATGATGCAGTAGTTTGTACTGGTTAGGTACCCAATTGGGTTTTAGTACCCAGATTTTGTACGTTTTCTCTGTGTCTGCATGAGTTTTCCCCAGAGAGTATAATTTTCTGACATTGCTAATTCAGGCCTATATGACTGACTACAGTATGGTTGTGTGAATGAATGTGCCCAGTGATAAAGTGGTACATCATTTAGTACTGCTTTCTGCCTTATGTCAAATTTTTCTAGAATAATGTTTTGATAAGATGACTATACATAAGAATAAGTGGTTATGAAAAATGACTGAATAAATAATTGTAGGGATCATGCACTGATACAGTGCACTGCCACAACCACCACCTGATGAGCCACTTCAAAATCCCAAATTAGGACCTGAGCACAGCCATGGGTGATACTGCAGCACTACACTAATTTGAATGGAAGAAACAGTGTGAGTTTTATTTTTTTTTTTTACTGCAGTGCCAATCCTGCCACCAACGCCCAAGTTCTCCCTGCAAGAAGTTAAGGGCCCAACAGAGTGAAATTACTTCTGGCATTTATGAATTTTGAGCTGGCATCCAGTTGTTGGTGCAGATCCCTAGCCTCAGAGCCACCACTCCACCCCCATAAATAAGTGTAATAGCAAAAATATATGAGTTATTTAAAGCAGAATGTCTCCACACTGAAATTTGAATGAAGATTTGCAAAGGCATAATTTTTGGTGTACTTGTTTATCATGTCAACAAAATACTGTCATAGTCATAATAATATTGCTTATTGTAGACCTTGTTTTTTAAAGACAGGTAGTCTGAACAAACTACTGCAATTTTCATTGTATTGAGAAGCCATACCCTAAGTACAATTAAACAGCCAATTGGAAAACTATGTTAACATAATTCACAACTTTACCCCCTGTTGCCTATTCTTGGGGTAATATACAATAGTCTATAAGAACATAATGTTGATATTTTAAGAATTTCATGTTTGTTCTATGAGCTTTTACAATATTTGAAAGCTAATTCAACAATCATTGATCCCATAATCTTCCTACCCTAGGATTTAACTGATCGAGGCTAAAGAGAAAAATGTATTACATCCATCCATCCATCCATTATCCAACCTGCTATATCCTAACTACAGGGTCACGGGGGTCTGCTGGAGCCAATCCCAGCCAACACAGGGCGCAAGGCAGGAAACAAACCCTGGGCAGGGTGCCAGCCCACCGCAGATGTATTACATTGCATGGCACATTTAGGTCTTCCAAATAACTATATAACAATATACATTACTAAATAAAGTAGAAATTTCTGAAATTCAAAAAAAATGACTTTTCTTAAAATTATACTGTAAATAATATGTACTGTTAAATCAAATTAACTGTGCAAATCAAATACATACCATTCTGGATCAATTACCTACTTTTTAAGTTTGTTCCATTTTTTACATAGGCTTACAGTTCTACATAAAGTTCACATAATTGTCCATTCTAGCAAGTATTTTTATTGCCTCATAATCCACAAGCTGTATTTACCTGTCTTTGTTAATGCACCTCTCTTGACATTACAATAGCTTTGTAAGAACACTAGTGCATTCAGGACATAAAAATTCAGAGTCATAACCCTTTCTTAACATGAGGACACTTATTCCCATTTTATGTGAATTTCAGCTTTCTTATCCTTTGCATTTAAATGTTTGACAGATCTGGCATGGTCAATATCTAGCATAGCTCTGTCTAATTTTGGTTTACTTTTAATCAGTGATCAAAGTATTATACGATCAGACACAGGATGTAAAATATAAAATGAACATTTATCATAGTTAGAAATGGTTTGTTAGTTAAATAATTGTAAGCAACACATTTAAAGTTTTTTATTTTTATTTTTATCAATATACCTTATATATTAGTTGTCAACATATACTGACCTCCAGGTCTTCACCCAATATAGAAATTAGCAAGCAAGAAACAAATTACAGCTAACAAATCATTGTCAAGCCAACACTTGATATCTCCAGTAGATCCACATAAACATTATATTAGTAAGTATAGATTTAACTCTAACAGTTAAACATTTTTCTCTAAGCAGCTTACAAATATATTGTCAGCAAAAAATGAACGGTGCGAGATTTAATGTTTCAACCTGTATACAGTACCAGAAAAGTGTAATAAATACATCTTTTTTAGTTTTCCTTAATAAATTAGGTACTGATATCTGACTCATGTATGTACACCCTACAATTTACCTTCAATACAGAGAAAAGTCATGGTAGATTTTTTGATTTGTGCTCATTTCAGCCCAATGGCCAAAAGGTGGATAATGTTAGAGATACTTACCTGTCGTAGATTTGTTTGAATGGATTTGGCTGACATGGTGGATTTCTACAGTGTAAAGAAATGAATGCAGATGCACAGTATGTTGTATGGAATGCCAGACAGTGCATGTAAAAACGCAGTGTTAAATAAGCCTTTTTCTCCCTGCTATGACAACATCATTGAAGATAGTCTCCATTTGACTCTGACGAGCTGCAAGCTTTTTCAAAACAGGGTTGACTTTATTTAAGGAGACCTGTAACTTCTGTTGCTCTGGTAACTTCCTCTGGGTCCCTTACGTTAGTAGTACATTTAATTCAGTTAACAATGACACAGCTGGAACCTGCAAAGTCACTCCTACTAAGGAAAGGGTTGGATGTCAGATTTTTAACACCCTCGAGGTTTTGAGCCTACCTTTGGCACTGCCGTTAATGACAACTAAGAAGTTAACTGCTTGTGAGCATATGGTTGAAAAGAGAGAGCCACAACAGATATAGAATTAGCTGGCAGAGTGCTAGGTGTAGCAAATCTCAGGGAGTAAAGGCAAGGTTAAGGTGGTGGGTGTGACTTGGAGTACTGCCTGTAAGCTGGGGGATGGTGGTTGGGGGGCAGCCTCAAACCTTTCCAACCCTCTTTGTTAGAAGGCTGCATGCTTCTGACAGGAACAGCTTGGTAATGACAGAGATCAGCAGCCATTACGTTGTGGTTAAAGTCGGCACACGCCGCTTAGTTGGCTCTGACCCGAACTAAGGCGCATTTAATTGGCCCCACTCTCAGGGGCAGGCGCGAGACACATTAAGGTAAAGGTAAAACACATGGCTGTACCTGGGACTGAAACCCAAACACAAGCACAGATGTTGCACCTTAATTTTTCAGAGACCACAGGAGGAATTAAACAGGGGCTCTTACTGACATATCCTTGAGATCTGCAATCTGCTGGTAATTATAATTGCAGAGGGAGGTCTTGGAGATCACATCAAAAGGATTTGTTGGGAAACATTTTTGACAGACTGGCAATCTTTACCCTATATTTAAGAGGTAAACATATTCCAAACAGATACCTGAGAACAGTTTATTTTAATGTGGGGTCTCTAAACAAACAGCCATGTGGGGATATGAATGCATTTCTCACAAAGCAGATCTATAGCTCGACACAGTGCAGCTCACATCACTGTATTTATAAATGGAGGCATGGCTGAATTCATGCCACCCAATAGAGATGTGATACCGCATTTAGGTTTTTAACCAGTTAGGCTGTTACATGTTGGGTTTTTTTTGTATCGTTTGATTATTTTTCCAATAACTAAACAACAGTTTCTCTTTTTATCATGCCCCGATTTGCAGTTAAACTTATAGTACACTGCTCACCCCACTGAGATTTAATTAACAATTATAAAGCTATAAGTTTCTGTTAAATGCAAATTTCCAGCTATTAAAAAGAGAACTCTGCTATTATTTTTTGAATAACATTTCAATATTAATTCTGCAATTTTTCACAAAAAAACTTCCTGAATATTTCACATTTGTTTGTTTTTTTTTAATTTAATATGCTCTTCATTGTTGGAATGCAAAAAATTAATCACAATTAAAATATGTGCTCCTGCCGGCAAAGTCGGTTTTGAAAGTCCAGTTGGTTATGAATGCTAGCCTACCGGCTGTGGCTATCTCAGTTTTCAGCACTTGTGTCTTCTAAGTAAAATGATTTTTACAGCATATAACAGGTGACAGTGCTTGTAGATCAGAGATGTCAAACTCATGTCCTAGAGAGCTGCAGGATTTCATCCCAGCCATTTTTTAAAATAATAATCGGTTACTAACAGTCAGTTACATACACCTTTAATTTGGTAGACATTCATTAAATTTAGGTTTAAATTATGATTGTGGTATGATTTTCAAATCCACATACAGTATGTGAAAACTAACACTGAAAACAAATGTTTTACTCATCTGTTAAACTCTGTTAGAATACTGAAAACCAGAGCCTAGGTGGAGAGCAACAAAGTTACAGGTCTTCCAAACTACATGGACAGAAAGTGCTGAAAAGTATCAAAGGATCTTTTGCTAGCCCATTCTGACTATTATTCTTTGTTTGCAGATATCAATAGTAATAATCCACATGTAATGTTTAGAACAGTTGGTAATCTACCAAATAGGAATTCTGGATTGCAATGCAAAATTCCTACAAATAGATAAATGATGATTTTATCAAAGTCTTTAATATAAAATTGAAAATTTCCGTGTCATGTTTCAAACTGAATTGCATTGTCAAACCTCCATGCACACTCCATGCACACACCACTTCAGCAATTTTAACTTGATAACACAAAAGGAATTCATAACTTAAATTTCAAAATGAAAACCAAATGCCTTTCCCTTCTCCAGCAAAAATAGCAAAGTCTGAATCACCCATTCTTAACATTATCAATTGTTCATTACTGACTAGCACAGTTCCTAATGCACTAAAAATGTTAGTTATTAGACCGTTACTGAAAAAAAAAATCAGAGCTAGACCCGCATATGTTTAATGATTATAGACCTATTTCAAATGTACCAAGTCTTTCTAAAATACTTAAAAAAGTAATCATCATGCAGCTTTATTGACAGCATACACATCAAAATTTATTTCAGAAATTCTGGTCTGACTTTCACAAACGTCAGATAACAGGAATGGCACTGACAGGTGTTGTAGATGACATTCTAATTTTATCTGATGAAGAAAATTCAACAGTAATTATGTTGTTAGATTTAAGTGCAGCCATTAACACCATTGACCACTGTGTTCTATTACACTGGCTGGAAAATTATGTTGAGTCCTCAGGCACTGTCCTTGCGTAATTTAGTTAATTTCTGTCAGATCATTTTCATTATATATAGAAATATGCTGACTGTAGACTCTTAATATTTTCAGACGTTAACTAGTTTGTCTGCTCCGCTCTGCAGAACAGCTAATGTAGCAAAAATTGCTGAAAAACTTTGATGATAACCATGAAAGGATGGTTTCATATTACACAATGCATTGTAGCTTGCTGGGTATGGGGCTGTGTAGTTGCAGACCAGTCAGAGTGCCCATGCTGACCCCTGCCAACTACATAAGTGCCAATAATGGGCTCATGAGGGTCAGAACAAGACCATGGAACAATAGAAGAAGGTCAGATGAATCAAGTTCTCTTTTAGATTATGTGGATGGATGGGTGTGTGAATGTTGTTTACCTGAGGAAAAGGTGGCAGCAAGATACACTATGGGAAGAAGCCAAGGCGCCAGAACCAGTGTGATGGTCTGGGCAATGTACTGCTGGGAAACCTTGGGTTGTGGCATTCATGTGAATTATTACTTTGACACGTACCACCTACCTAAACATTTTTACAGATCATGTACACCTCTTCATGGCAATGGTGTTTAATGATGGTAGTGACCTCTTTCAGCAGGATAATGTGCCCTAATGTGCCCTGTCACACTACAAAAATAGTTCAGTAATAATCTGAGAAACATAACAGAGAGTTCAAAGTATTTACATGGCCTTCAAATTCGCCAGATCTCTATCTGATAGAGCATGGTGTGTGATGTGGTGGAAAAGCACGTCCCATACGGAGGCCCCACCTCACAAATTACAGAAATTAAAGGATTTGCTGCTAATGTCTTGGTGACAAATACCAGAGGACTATGGAATCCATGCCTCGACAGGTCAGAGCTATTTTGGTGGCACAAGGCTATACAATATAGTAGGTAGTTTTAATGTTGCGGCTGATTGGTGTATACTGCTAGGTGCAGTTCTCCAGCTGAAATATTAAGTGGCCATGCTTCCTTAGGCTCCATATACAGGAGAAAGAACAGAGGACAAAAACATACATTAATAACATGCCACAACACTTTAAAAATAAACAATACAATATAAACCACATACATTAAAACATACCACAACACTTTAAGAATAAACTATACAATATAAACCAGATAAAACACACAAAAAACAAAAACAGAATTAATAACATCCATTTATCCCATCCATATAATCATTTAACTAACCTGCTTATCCAGGGCAGACTCACGGGGACACTGAAGCCTATCCCAGCAAGCATCGGGCACAAGACAGGACCCATCCCTGAACAGGCCCACCATCCCAAAACAGGGGGAATACACACACACACATACCCTGAGGCCAATTTAGCATTGCTAATCCACCATCTTCTTTGTGTTTGGACTGTGGGAAGAAACTGGAACACCCAAGGTAACCTGCAAAGACACAAACAGCCAGGACATGATCCCCAGTCTGACTGTCAAGAGACAACAGCGTAACCACTGTGACACCCTTGACTTAATAGCATAAAACACAAAACAATATTTAAAAGATAACAAAAAGATTAAATAAACAAAAAATACACCAAAGTCAGGGAAGTGGTTCATGCTGAAATGTAACAGCCTTCAAAATTAACATATCTTTATAAATCTTTAAAAGATAACAAAACGTTCACAAGTCAGGGAAGAAATTGTGGCTAAAATATATCCAGAGTCAAAACAGAGAACACTCCAGAATGAAACAAAGTATTAAAATTCTTAGCATTGGGTGTAGCACTGCAGTGCCTAACTAACTCATACTACAAATTGCTAGTATTTTAACCTGCAATTAAACAGGATGTCCCAGCTATAGCAACAGCCTCATCTTATGACTTCTGCATTCTATTAACAACGTATTTGTCACTTTCAAAAGTATATTTTATGCATATTTTGGGAAATATTTGTTAATGCTCTTTATCTCAAATTGATTCATTAGCAGGTAATAACTTATTTGGTTTGAACTAATAAAAGTATTACTCATTCACTCACTCAAACCTCCACCTCCAGGACAATTCATGACTTTTCCCTGTCCTCTCTCCCTGTTTCAAATCACAAGCTTTAAATATATGTACACTGTATTCATTCAAACACAGGAAGTCCACAAGGGTGTGTCTTATCACCATTACTGTTTACTCTGTACACAAGTGACCTGAGACAGAACAATGACCACTGCTCCATTATTAAGTATGCGGATGACACCATGATCATAGGATGCATATCTGGGGAGGATGAAAGCCACTATCTAAATCAAGTGGACTGTATGGTAATCTGGTGCAATAAAAACTCTCTCAGTCTGAATGTAACAAAGACCAAAGAAATGATATTTGATTTTAAGAGACAGAAATCTGTATGTTCACCTATTGTAGTTCTGGGAGAGGAGGTAGAAATAGTGAATGAATATAAATACTTAGGAACTTACTTAGATAACAATCTTAACTGGAATACAAATACAAAAAAATTATTTTCTAAGTGCAACCAGCGCTTATTTCTCCTCCATAAACTCAAACTATTTAAAGTAGACAAGGACCTCATGTTGTCCTTCTATCCAAAACTCAAAAAAGCTCCAGCAGATTACGAAGTATGCAGCTAAAGTTATTGGGGCTGATGTAGATGATTTGACTAGTGTGTGTCAGAGGGCAATGCTAAAGAAACTGGAAATCATCTCAACTGATGACAGACATCCATTACATGTAGAACTAAACTTCAGTAAATCAGGAAGGATAGTTGCTTTGAAAACCCACACAAATCGCTCCAGAAACTCCTTTCTTCCTAGTGCCATACGACTTTTCAATAAGAAATATCGGAGATAATGTTTAAGGTTTTGATATATATCCTGTTACCTTTTTTTTTTTTTTTTTGGTATAGATATGTTTTATCTAACTGCCTTACCTTAATCTTTCTTATTTCTATTTGTATGTTTTATTTCATTCTGTCTGTTACTTGTTATTAGATGCAACTGAGAAGGCAAATTTCATGTTTTCCTGTGTAAACATGACTAAATAAAGAAACCTAAACCTAAACCTAAACCTAAACTGCCAACCCAACTTGATCCAGTGCAGAGAGTCACATCGAGCTGTTGCCAGTATTATCTCACCAACAATATTCTTAAAGGGGAAGGTTAATCTACTACACAGTCCAGATTTAAGTCAATACAAATTACCTTTAAAACTTTAATATGACATAAAATTACATTTGAATTTTGCTGTACAGGCACTCCATGTGTGTTTTGTGATAGGATGTTAAAAGTGTTCATAAGTTTTCCTTTTTATTTTTAGCATACCATTAAAACTTCTATGCATTCTGCAAGAAAAACTTTATCTAGCACACCAGATTACCTGGTTCATCACCAAAAGCTATTTGGACACTTTCAGTGTAGTTATTACAAGGCACAATACCTAAACATGCAGAGGAATTTTTCTAAATGTCCACCAAATGAAAATTCAGCATTTTTCCCATAGCAACTGTCTGTAATGGAAAAGCCATTATTTTTTTTTTGTCAGCAGTGTGTGGCTAACCATAAAATAAGGTGTTCAGATCCACCACAAGATTTGTGTAACTCACCAAAAGGCAATTTCAGTCTTCTCAAAGGTTTATGACTTTAAGGAGAGCACCAGCCCTACCACGATGATATCCTCCAATCACCTGAGGGGAGTGAGAACAGATCTTAAAAGAAGAAAAGTAGTATATAGAAGTTTAACAAATTAATGTCCCAGAATGAACAAAAGCAACATACAGCAATACAATAAATAACATAACATGATAGATTTGGAAACACAGTCCAAATTTTCTTACACAACTTTGGAATCAGAATCAGAGTTAGTTTTATTCACCAGTACTTAATGTACAGGAATTTGACTTGGTAGATTTGGAGCTGCTTATAATTAAACATAAAATCACATGCAAATAACATAAAAAACATACGTTATAAAGAAAAACTTCAAACAAAGTTGTAGAATACTACAGTTATAAAGATTATGTGCAAATGATAATGTTTAAGTGAAAGTGTGAATGTATAATGTATATGCTTGTGCACACACATACATGTACATACTGTATGCTGTAAACACACACACCTTCATACAGTATATGACAGAACACCTGAATATACAAAGAAGTCAGGCTAAATTACTGATTTGAGAGGGCTATGACTCTGGCAAAGAAACTGTTGTGGTGTCTGTTAGTTTTAGTTTTACCAGAAGGGAGTTTTTAGAATAAATGATAAGCTACGTGAGATGAGTCTGTAATGATCCTTTTGACATGGTTAGTGACATGAGATGTATGCAAGTCTGCCACAGATAGAAGAGCATGGCTAATTATTTTCTCAGCAGACCTCACAACACGCTGTAATTTAGATCCAGACAATGGAGAATGTGATTACACTTTTAATTATGGCTTTGTAAAATTGAACTATGATTGGCTGGGAAATATTTAATTTCTTTAGATGGAGTAAGAAGTTCAATCACTGCTGTATCTTTTTTAGTGATGTAAATGGTGTTAATGTCCCAGATGAGAATGTTTGTAATAGATGTGCCCAGAAATCTGAAGGATTCCACCATATTGACTACAGAATAATTAATTTCTAGTGGGAGAGGTTCTAACTGCTGTTTGCGAAAATCAATGACCATTTCCACTGCCTTTGTTTGTATTGAGCACTAGGTTGTTGGAAGCACACCAAGACACGTGCAATTAAAGAAAAAGAAATCTCCATACGGTCAAGTGCTATGATGTAATAAATGGTATGACCGTCAGCTGGAGTGCCCCACCCCAAATACTGGTGGCGGTCTCACACAAGTCAAAGGGGGCGCAGACAGCATGGGGTTTCTCTTCTTTCCATGCAGAGACCCAGACTGTTGCTGTACCCCAGATCAGAAGGAACACCTGGAAAAGAAAGACTGGGTCTCCAAACATTGCAGCATGTGAGCCCGTGCCCACACGTGTAATGGAGGGCCTCTCTTCGCAGGGGCAGAGTGCAAGGTGGCGCAGGAATTCCCATCTTGCTTTCATTCCCACAGGTCATGGGTGCCAGGAGGGGGGTGGTGACACAATGAGTGTCATTGTCCCGCTCATGGCTGGAGGTGCTGCCCATATATGTTCGGGGAGAAGGTAAGACAGGCAATGGGTTGCAAGGATAAAGATGGAAACATACTCATAAGCGAGGAGAGTGTGTTAAACAGATGGAATGAGTACTTTGAGAGCCTGATGAATGAAGAGAATGAGAGAGAAAAAGTTGGATGATGTGGAGATATTGAATCAGGAAGTGCAAGGTGGCAGTAAGAAAGGCTAAGCAGTGGAGACAAAGTGTACTGGCACTGATTTTTAATAATAAGGGGTATGTGCATAGCTGTAGTAACTACAGAGTGATAAAAGTAATGAGCCACAGCATGAAGATATGGGAAAGAGTAGTGGAAGTTAAGAAGGAAGGTGATGATTAGAAAGCCACAGTATGGTTTCATGCTGGGAAAGAGCACTACAGATGCAATGTTTGCTCTGAGGGAGTTGATGGAGAAGTGTAGAGAAGGCCAGAAGGAGCTGCATTGTGTCTTTGTGGACTTAGAGAAAGCATATGACAGAGTGCCTAGAGAGGAGTAGTGGTATCGTATGAGGAAGCTGGGTGTGGCAAATATGTTTGTAAGAGTAGTACAGGATATGTTTGAGGGAAGTATGACAGTGGTGAGATCTGGTGATAGAGGAATTCATTTTGGAGGTGGGATTATATTAGGGGTCAGCTTTGAGCCCTTTCTTACCTGCAATGGTGATGGACAGGTTGACAGACAAGATTAGACAGGAGTCCCCGTGGACTATGATCTTTGCGGATGACATTGTGACCTGTAGTAAAATAAGGATCAGGTTGAGGAGACCCTGGAGAGGTAGAGATATGCTCTAGAGAGGTGAAAAATGAAGGTCAGTAGAAACAAGACAGAATGCATGTGTGTAAATGATAGAAAGGTCAGAGGAATGGTGAAGATCCAGAGAGTAGAGTTATCAAAGGTGGAGTGTTTAAATACCTGGGATCAACAGTACAGACCAACACCTAGTGTGGAAGAAAGGTGAAGAAGAGTGTGCAGGCAGGGTGGAGAAGAGTGTCAGGAGTGATTTGTGACAAATGGGTATCAGCAAAAGTGAAAGGGAAGGTCTAGAAGACGGTAGTGAGACCAACTATATTATATAGGTTGGAGATATTGGTACTGACAAAAAAACAGAAGACAGCCCTAGAGTTAAAGATGTTAAAATTTGTATTGGGTGTGACAATGTGACACCCCACGTACAGACACTGTGGTACAAAACCCGATCTGGGGTGCCAGTAGATGAAACTGACCAAAACCATGGGATGGAGTAAGAGAGACTCAGACTAAAAAGACTGTTCAAAAACAGGATTCTAATTTATTCCAGCTGAGCACAAAGTATTTTACAAACAAATGTCTTGCAAAAAGTATTTACAAAGTCCAATGCAAAGACTCTCCCAAAAGAAAAGTCAGTGCAAGTGTTACTTATAATATTTACTGTGGCTTCCAAATCAAAAAGTCCAAAAAAAAAAATCTTCCACCTCATTCGTCCAGCTACAAAATGGTTCACGAAAGACAGGCTGGAAAAATAATCAAAAAAGAAAAGATAAACTAAGCACCTACTACAGTATATACACAAAGGACGTTACGTATATCCACTATTCCGTTAACTAAGTAGGACAGATCTACATTAAAACCCGAACACCTGGGGCCTCATGACAACGCCGTGCGTAGAACTCACACTATAACATGGCGTAAGCACAAAAGCGGGAATGTGCGTACACACAGAAAAATCCAGATGCAGGAATCTGTACGTACGCAAACTTTCACGTTCTTCCACTACATAAATCCCGATCAGCGTGAAAAGTAACGCACGTGCACGCGCCTTCTGTCCCGCCCCAACTCCTCCCAGAATTATGCCTCTTTGAATATGCAAATCGATATAAATAGCCTTCTGAGAAAATACAATGGGAAAAGCACAGGGGAAAATATAAGAATTTGAGCGAATACCAAGTGGAGGCAAAGGAAAAATGTACTATTTGTTGGTTTAAACAGTGGTATAATCAACAAAAGGAAGTTGATCGAGTGACAGAGTGTTGGAGAAACTCGAAAGCTCAAGTTCACAAAGTCGCACAGTGCCCGAAATAAAAAAGAAATCACATATCAAAGTCGCCGTGAAAAGGCGAGTCGTAGCCCACCGTCTGAGTGTCGTATGAAAGCTTATTAGGGTACAGACAAAAAAATAGGCACACAGTGGGAAAAAAGCACGAAATGTCAACTTTAATCTTGAAATTTCCACTTTAATCACGTAGTTTATTTTGCCATTAAAGTAGAACATCATAAACTTCATCTTAAAATCGTTTAATTTACTAGTTTCTCAAATCCCATTGTAACTAATGTAGGACGTTAAATGCTTTGTTCTGTATTTGATCTTCTTTGTGCTCTGTGTGTGAATCACTACCTGCTTCTTAAACGGGCTTTCTCTTTCTCCAACAGGACACATAATCCATTACATTCGTGATATTACAGCTCTCTGAATAATTAAAATACTGAGATGTATACGTGATATCTTTTTCATGATGATAGGAATGAAAGCATGTTATTAAACATGGGAACACGGTGGCGCAGTGCTTGTTCATATCTCACGTAAGAGGCTTGCTGCGCCATGCACGACCTTCAATGAAATAATTTATCACAGCAGTACTGTCTCTTTCAAACGTACTAACCTCCAATTCCTGTCCTTACTTTTCTTTCTCCAAATACCCAATCGCCACACAATCAGCTATGTAATAGATGTGAAGCCATTTGTAAGCTTAGAACGCTGATTCTTCAAAACTTTTAAGGAACATTGAAATATCCTCGTAGTACATGTTTAATTATTCTATCCGTCTATCATTCCAGTGTCGCGTCAGCGCAAGAAAACAACGCAATGCAGGAACAATCCCTGAACTAGCTAGCACTGCGGCACCGTGTCCTCACATGTTTAATTATTAACAATACAGATTATTTAAATGAAGTTAAAGTTTTATCTGTATAATATAATCAACATATTTTGCTGTATTTCATCTTAAAAATGAATACTGTCATCACATGTAAATACGCGCTTTATAAAGTGGCGCAGGTTGTGCAATATTATAACTGTAGTGCAAGTTTACAGTTAGGTAATTGTACTTATAAGTAAACAGTTCTACAAGGAGCACTTGATGGACTGATTGAGTGCATTTATAGTTCTTGGGATGAAACCTTTTCTAAACCGCGAAGTCCGTACTGGGACGTCTCTAAAGCGTTTTGCCATGGCTCAGGCAGCATCTGCTTCATGCTGTATACCGATATTTCTCTTTCCGATCAGCTGCTGCTGTGATTCCCCACTTAGATACAGTGATATAAATACTCCGAGTGGTGCAGTGAGAGTAATATGATAAAAGATGATCTGCTGTGGCAACCCTTAACGGGAGCAGCTGAAAGAAGAAGAAGATGCAGTGAGAGTTACAACGCTAAAGCAGTTATGGTATTTGGAATACTATGGCTATTCCCTGGACCATTATATTGCTGCAGGTTAATTACAATCAGATGCATTACACTAATAAACAATATGCAGTTAGTTTCAGTGTATTTATAAAGCCGCGTCAGGAATGTGGAGCTAAGAAAGAAAGGGTGACCACGCAGGAACAGTAGCACTGCTTTGACGCTGAAGGGCCACCAGTCTGCAAAACTGAGTGGAGAAATTGCGTACGCCAAGGTATGAGTTACCGTGGAAATGTGCATGGCTTTACGCCAAGTTTAGGTTTTATACATCGCGATTTGAGCGTGGAAACGTTCGTACGCAACATTTCTGTGCGTACGCACCGTTTATACATGAGGCCCCTGGTGTTCTGACCGTGGTTTTATATAGCAAGCCTTTTTGACCATCCAATCCGCATTTATGTTACCTGCGGACTTCCAACAAACAGTCACGTCAGGACGTGCACCATTTGTCAGCACCTACTCAGGTACAGTCCACCATATTTAAATGTTCTTGCTTTCTCGGGCACTTACCCATCTGTCTTGGTGACTTCCCGTTCAGTTTCTGTTAAGTGAGTACTGTTTTACTTTCTTCTGCTTTCACTTCTATGCTTTGCCACACGTGTGAATTCTTTTAGCCGGATACTTTAAAACTAAGCTCCATATCCTTCTGACCTGTTTCTCTGACTTTAAATACAGTGATCCCTCGCTATATCGTGCTTCGCCTTTTGCGGCTTCACTCCATCGCGGATTTTATATGTAAGCATATTTAAATATATAACGCGGATTTTTTGCTGGTTTGCGGATTTCTGCGGACAATGGGTCTTTTAATTTCTGGTACATGCTTCCTTAGTTGGTTTGCCCAGTTGATTTCATACAAGGGACGCTATTGGCAGATGGCTGAGAAGCTACCCAACTTACTTTCTCTCTCTCTTGCGCCGACTTTCTCTGATTCTGACGTAGGGGGATTGAGCAGGGGGGCTGTTCGCACACCTAGACGATACGGACGCTCGTCTAAAAATGCTGAAAGATTATCTTGACGTTGCTATCTTTTGTGCAGCTGCTTCCTGAAAGGACATGCTGCACGGTGCTTCGCATACTTAAAAACTCGAAGGGCACGTATTGATTTTTGACTGAAAAACAAACTCTGTCTCTCTCTATCTCTCTCTCTCTCTCTCTCCCTGCTCCTGACGGAGGGGGTGTGAGCTGCCGCCTTCAACAGCTTTGTGCCGCGGTGCTTTGCATACTTAAAAGCCAAACAGCACCATTGATTTGTTTGCTAGAGATTGTTTTCTCTATCTATGTGACATTCTGTGCTCCTGACACGCACTCCTTTGAAGAGGAAGATATGTTTGCATTCTTTTAATTGTGAGATGGAACTGCCATCTCTGTCTTGTCATGGAGCACAGTTTAAACTTTAGAAAAAGAGACAAATGTTTGTTTGCAGTGTTTGAATAACGTTCCTGTGTCTCTACAACCTCCTGTGTTTCTGCGCAAATCTGTGACCCAAGCATGACAATATAAAAATAACCATATAAACATATGGTTTCTACTTCGCGGATTTTCTTATTTCGCGGGTGGCTCTGGAACGCAACCCCCGCGATGGAGGAGGGATTACTGTATTGCACTTTTGCCCACTCTCCTGCAGCAGGTATGGAAACGCACCTACGGACTCGGCCGCGGCCGCCAGAAACTGTGAGCGCTCATGATAAACGGCTTCACACACTTGCCTTGGCAGCGACTAGTTCAAGCCCAACGGCTTGCCCTTGGAGTACCAGTAGGCCTCCAGGCAGCCCTTTGAGCATCCCAGCGCTCAAACCGCCGGTAAAACTTTGTGCAGCTGCCATGTTACTCTGTAAATGGATGGTTAAACAGGGAAATGAAAACTTTATTTCTTTAACATTTTTTCCCCCCAAATGACCGTGACAAGCAAACCGGTTGTCTCTGTATTTGCATTATTTACAGCCACTAAGACAAGGTTGGACAGGATTAGAAATGAGTACATTTGAGGGTCAGCTCAGGTTGTACACTTGGGAGACAGTCAGAGAGTTGAGATTGCGTTGGTTTGGATATGTGCAGAGGAGAGAAGGATGTCAAGGGTGGAGCTGTCAGGTAAAAGGAAAAGAGGAAGGTCTAAGAGTAGGTTTATGGATGTGGTGAGAGAGGACATGCAAGATGTAGAGGACAGGACATATGGAAAAAGATGATCCACTGTGGCAACCACTAATTGGAGCAGCTGAATGAAGAAAATGGAGTGAGAGATAAGAAAAGAAATCCTGTGTACTTATCCGTGCAGCAAGTCCTTGAAGGAGTACAGTTGTTGATAGCAGATTACAAGCTAGAGAGAGATGCAGTGCAGAGTGACGATTCTGATGCCATCGGATCAAAAATGTTGTGGGGAGTAAGCTGCAGAGGGGCAGAACTCAGATTAGGAGGAGGAGAATGAGGGCCAAGGGGGCAGGCAACTGCATCTGCTGCACAGAGTGAAGCAGAACAAGTCACATCAACTCAAATAAGTTATTACAGAAGCAAAAGGGGACAAAAAAGAAAGAAGGTGCCAAACACATTCAGTATTACTGGACTGCAAAACAGTTGATCGCGGCAGAATGTGCCAGGAGCCATGCTGCAAATACCACAAACATTTCACTCTGGTCTTCGATTATTGTGCCAAGTATAAATATTAAAAATTAAAAGTAAGTATTACAAAATGAGATCAAGAAAAAGTAAATAAAGTACAAGGGAGAAGGCAACTTGTAGTCAAGAAGTATGCAATAATCTTAGCTGGGAATTTTAACAACAAAACATGCTAAACATTTTTTTCTTTATCCACAAAGTTGGGCAGAGTCACATTCAAAATGGTGATTATTTATAGTGTTGTATTAAATTTAAATTAGATCATAATCTATTTTATACTTTTAAAGGTAACGTCTTAGAATGTCCTTACATTCTCAATGCTTGTCCAGGGTTCCTGCTTTGTACCCTATGCTAGCTGGGTTAAGCCCCAGCACCCCATGTGACCCTGTTCAGGACTAAGTGGGTTAGAAAATGAGAACTTTTAAATATGTAATAAATTTGAAAACCTTTCTGGAAACATGTTTTCACTTTGTCATTTAGGGTTATTTGATGGGCAAAAACAGCAAATGTTGTCCATAATAAAATTAAATGTACACAATAAGGTATGTAGAAAGTGAAAGGGGTCTGAATACTCTATGCATTTGTAATAGTAGTTTGCAAGTGATCTGGCCAAAAAATACAAAACTTTTTTTTAACCTTTCTTTTAAGCCAATTCGTGTGATTTTAGCTTTTCACACATGGTTTCACACAGGAAGTAATGAACATTATTTTATACAAACCTAAAGATTCTGTCTGGTAAATAATTTAAAACTTCTGACCTGTTGATTCTTTTTATTTATCTACTTTGTTTCTATATTCTCATCTTTTTTGAAGTCACAGTTTACCTTAAAAAGAACTTAAATAAAGGAGTGAGCAGCAGTGAGTTGTGAACTGTTCACTTTTTTGTACAGTTTAATGACTATCTGCAAGTTTGTCAGCATGAGTCAGTGTCTTATACATTATAATTATATTTTTGGTGGCAGTGTGCTGCTTATCAGATCTCGCTCCACTGAAATAGAAATAGTTAAGCCTTGGCACTTCTCTTTAATAATTATGATTGCCATAAATGGAGGGATTAATAAATCCACTTACTTCTGTGCCCCCTCAGCTGCTGGCAAACAGATGGATGCGCGGAAGTTTGACCAGCACTGATCAGCGCAGGTGAGACCCTAGTTTCTGCCTGGCCAGCAGGTTATTAAGCTGCTAGACTCGCTACTGACCAAATTAACTTCTAAAAGCAAATCAAGTCAAGAATTTGAAAGGTGGTCCTCCATATGGCTTGCAAAGGAGTTAATCTGCAAGCAAGCAGCAGGTAGCACAAGCTCAGGCTGTCAGTCAAGAAAAGCACTGCCTAAACAGCAGGGAGGAAATGTAAACGCCAAGAGTGGCAGGAATGCTAGGAAGACAAGACTTGGGACTGTCATTCCTGCCCAGCCAGCTCAATTTCATTTGGATACTTGGGGTTTTTCTTCCTTATTTCCACAATTTCTTTTTGATTCTTCTATTTTAATTCCTTTTTCGTTTGAATCCTAAACTTTAATTTCACATGTATTAATAACCTTTATAAAATTATGTTAGATATATTTTTAAGTATATATTTTCATTATTTTAACATTATTGCTACTATTGATTTACTGATTTTCAAATTTTGGTTGTCTAAGCTTTTTGTAACCTCTTTGACTATAAGTAAAATTTTTAAAAGAGGATCTAAATGCCTACTACTGTAAGATCATCTGCTCTTCTGATTTCTTTTTGAAATTACAGACTTTTTTCTTGTTTTCATGTGCATGTTGGATTTTATTTTTATGAAATATTGATGTTCATATTGTCAGTCAGTCATTTTCTAACCTGCTTAGTCCTGAAGAGGGTTGCAGGAGGTTCTGGAGCCAATCCCAACCAGCATAGGGTACCATTCCATTGCAGAGCAAACACACACACACACACACACACACACACACACACACACAACACCCAATCATATACTAGGGCCAATTTAATATTGCCAGTTCACCCAACCTGAATGTCTTTGGACTGTGGGTGGAAACCAGGGCACCTGGAGGAGATTCACTCAGACACAGGGAGAACAAGCAAACTGTAAACAGGGAGGACTTAGTACATGAACCCCAGAGTCCTTGTTACAAGGCAGCAACACTACTATTTCACCACTCACTTCTATTGTGCTCTAATTTTAATGGCCCTGTAATGTTTTATGTTCACTAGCAGATGTTTGTACATTCAAGTTCTAATCATGTAAGACCATGTGAGTGAAGCAAGCCCTTGTGGACTCAAGCATGAAGTCTTCAATGTTAATTCTTTTCTTAGGCTGGAATCACATGTTATGGGTTTTTAGCACTATTTATCATTAGTCTTTCTTGTGTCTCTACCCCTGCTAAAATGAAATGAAATAGTCAGAAGCATATTTTTATGTCTATTATCATCATCTGGGTGTGTGTGTGAGCCTACCAAATTATGACTTCTAAGGTACTATTGGCTTATGAATAGCAAAAAATAAAGGCTCCAGGCAGGGGATGTGCTTAAAAAATAGTAACCATTGACAATAGCAGATATTTGCTAAGGGACATTTCCTATAACAATTGGGTAAACTGAAAGAACAGCTATATTTCAGAAAGGACCCAAAACTCAAGGGGAATTGGAACTCCATTGTACTAAGGAAGTTGGGCATTGGGCAGTTGTGGTTCTTTCTGTCAAAGGCTCCCAAACAAACACCTGGGGGAACCAGGAAATTTGTTCCAACAAATTTCACAATTAGTGACTAAGTAATGTTTTTTAACATATAAATGCTGAAGTATGGTTCAGAATAGGTTCCATCTGCTTATTGCTGAAAAAGCCTTCTGTAATAGAAAATGTTTAAAAATATGTAGGGATCCAAAACTCTTACAAAGGAAAACCTATTGTTCTATTAAACATACAAATTTAGCTCATTCCTAAGAAAAATGAACTGAATCTTTTTGCTTTGTCTAAATAATAAAAACTAATTAGATCAATGAAGAAAAAAAATACATATTTAATTAGGGCAAAAATCAAATGAAAACAAGCCATAGACCTCTCTTTATAAAATAAAGTACAACAAAACCATGTAACCAAAACTGTCACAAACATCAATACCCACATCAAATCTAAGAACTCTTTTGTAATTAAAAAGAATGCTAGTGGTAAGGTAGGAATTTGAGAAAGAGACTAAATTAAACAGAAAGCTGAAGGAAACTGACTTTTGACAGTGATTGTGGTAGGCAAGTGTATTGGACAGTTTCTTTCAGACAAGGTTAGATTGCCATACTTGTAAAACTACTGATTGTCCAGTATTTGTTCCATTATTAGTAAAAGTAGTACTAGTACAGTATTGTCATTAGTCCAGAGTATGTAAAATTCATGCTTGCTTGTGCAACCAACAGACAACACATCACCACCAGCTAATGCCATGATAAATTAGAATGTATTATGGTAAATTGCATATTTTAAGTTTGTTTTAATTAATAAAATACACAAATCAACTAACCCTATGTACTCCTTATTTCTGTTTCTATTCACCCATTACCTGAATCCTTTTGCAATAAAAGCAAAAAAAAAAAAAAACATGAAATCAATATTTGGTGTGGCCAGATTTTCCTCTAAAAACAGCAGCAATTCTCTTTGGTCCACTTGCATGCAGTTACTTAAGATATTTGCGTGGTAGGTCATCCCAAACCTCTTTGACAGCTTGCCACCATTTTACTGCAGACTTTGGCTGTTTTATTTGATTCTTTCTCTGCAAATATTCCCCATACTAGCTCAATGATGTTGACATCAAGGTTCTGTGAGTGCCATACCATCGGTCACAGGATAACCAATATATATTAATTACTCTTTGTTACATTTTTATTTCATTGATAAAGACTGTTCACCCATTATATTCTGTTGTAATCAACAATTTTGTTTGTTTTACAATCTAATATTATTGGTAGTTTGCACAATTGTATATAACTATTTTCCATGGGGGTTTCCATATTATTTGTTCATATTGAAATGTTTATCTCTAGTTTATAGGTGAGAATTCCAGAATAGATTCCAGACATCTTTTCTGTTTCACACCATCAAGATTGACACTTGGGTATGAAAACACGTTTCCTAGTATACATGTGCTGAGTCAGAAGAAAATTTAGTGTGGAGCCTTTTAACTGTTGCCTTCTAAAAATGGCATATTGTAATGGAGAGTAAGGATGGGTATTCCGGACTTGATGTTTGATGGTACCTCCCCTGGACAGGAGGCCAAAATAATGGAAAGACAGTAGTAGACTGCCTCCCAGATGCACATATTCCCCCATGCTGTGTGGCTGTGTCCCTGTGGAAGTGCTACCGTTTAGACATCAACAGGGCTTTATGGAATACGTACTCTTATCTTAATAGGCAGCCCTCCCTGGGCCTTTAATGCCACTGGAGAAAACTACTGGAACTCCTGCTATTTTGGAGCTCTGTCTGATTCAAATGTGAGAGTCAAATTGTGTGGAAGATTATCAATCACCTGTATTCTGTATATAGTATTTGTAGTATCTTCTAGAGTGGTTTGGGGCTTGTGGAAAAGATATTGTGCCAAACAGGTTTTTAGACTAAAACTTGTGTCTGAAGGAGTTGAGTCCTGGGTTTGAGGTGCGGAATTACCCATATATTGTTTCACTATATATATATATAGTGACGGATGGCTGGAGGCCATGCCTGGCCAGGACGCCCCTGCGGCATATGTACCAGGGGGAACAAGCATGGGAAATACATCATCACCCCCTGGACGCTAGATGGCAGCCTTCCTGGGTTGCAGCGGTGCCTCAGACTCCCCCAGGGCTTCATGGGGGTTGGAGTTTTGTGCAGCCCTGTTGGGTTCCACAGGCACTGCCAGGAGGTGCTGCAGCAGGAGCAGCTGGACCCTTCTGGGCACTAGTTTCGCCACACCCAATAAAAGGGGCCAGCAACCACCACTCAGTGGCCAGAGTCAGGTGAAGGAGGATGAGGTTGCCTGGGAGGAGTGGTGGTGCAGAGGAAGAGTGGTTTCCTTTTGGTGTGTTGGTGTTTTGGGACTGTGTTGTGGCTGTGGGACACGGGGAAGATGTGCCCTCCAGCTGAAGAAAAATAAGTCTTTTTATTTCATACGTGCCTCCGTGTCCATCTGTGTCAGGTTGGGTGCATATATAGCACCTTTTGTTATAATGTGTGTGTGTATATGCATATGTATATGTATATGTATGTGTGTGTATATATATATATATATATATATATATATATATATATATATATATATATATATATATATATATATATATATATATATATATATATATATATATATATATATATAATATATATATATATATATATATATATATATATATATATATATATATATATATATATATAAAATATTGCATAGTTTACTGTCAAATAAAGCAAACAGTACATGACATGTGTTTCGCCCTCATTTGGGCTCATCTGGCGTATACACTCTTCTGCTCCCCTCTCGGGGAATTGAACCTCGGACATAAACTATGCAACATTCCATGATCTGCTTCTCGCAATTGAAAGAGGGCACCGTGGCGGATGTTAGCCGAATGGCAGACCAACCACAAGCATTACCTGGTAGGTAACCACCCACACAATTCAGGTCATTGAGACTCAGACAATGAATGCAATGAATATATATATATATATATATATATATTGTGGTGTGTGGCCGGCTAAATATTCCTGCCATCACCCCCAGGCCGCCAGGTGGAGCTCTCCCAACAGCGTGGAAGTTCCCCGAATTCCAGCAGGGCCTCATGGACTTTGTAGTTTATATGCACAGCCCTGCTGGATACCATGGGGACCACCAGGAGTTGCTGTGGGGAGGCTGCCGGACTCTTACTTGCCCTATAACCCGGAGGTGCGTCATGATCACATGACAAGAGGAAACGACGTGCTTCCGGGTTGAAGAAAGGAGCTTTTTATCCGACCCGGAAGTGTTCATGATCACATGGACAGAAGGGAGAAACACTTCCGGGTCAGGGACTATATAAAGGACTCTGGGAAACCAGTACACTGAGCTGAGCTGGGAGGAAGAGTGGCGAAGTGTCTGGGAGTGTGGAGGATTGATTACTGTATTGTTTATGGATTATATGAGTATTGTGGAGTGGAGGGTGCTTTGTGCATGGTATTGTTCCAATAAAAGTAATATTTGGACTTTTACCTGGTGTCTGGAGTCGAGTCAGAGGGTTCAAGAGGACGACAAGGGCCTCAAACTGCAACAATATATGTATATGTGTATATGTATATATGTATATGTATATACTGTATGTATATATATGTATATGAATATATATGTATATGTATATATATATATGTATATGTGTGTGTTTGTATATATATGGAAAATAAATTGTTACATTTTATCTGCCACCTTTTGAACTACTATTTCAAAGTTTTTTTACGAAGCAAATATTGGCACTGAATTATTGGTTGGAAGTATCAACTTAAAGAAAAAAACAAACAGATCTTTTTATTTCCTAAGTCTGCTTTTTAAGCTAGATTGAAGAGAAACCATAGCCTATCCTGACAGCAGAAAACAATTGAAAACACTATAATGGTATAGTGTCTTTTAAGTTGCAGTTCTAAAATTCTAAAGTGGTATTTAATTTTCCTTGAAGCACAGAAAGAACACATTAATATCACTGTAGTATTTTCTTGAGGCACAGAACTCTGAGGACACGCTGAAGAGACACCTTTTTTTGGCAAGCAAATTTTGAATGACTGTGCCTTATGTTCAGTCTTCAAACACTGACTTAAATGATCTGCTCAATTTAACTGCCAATTAACCAAAAACAAACTAGAGAGAAGAACCTCCCTGAATTTCTGGCCTCTCACTTATCACTGCAGGAAGGCCGGTGGTTTTTCCACTTCATCAGCCTTTAGTCATGACAAAAAATAAAAAAAATAAAAAACAAAAGTCATTTGGTGAAACCATTTTCTTGTTCACCTTTCTTCTGTTCCCTGCATCGTTAAGCTGCTTTTCTTCCAGCACAATAAGAAGGCAATGGGAGGCTGACTTCCAATTAACGCATCGGCCCCACTCGTGTGACTCCCGCTAAGTGCCCTAACTTCTGTTTACAAACATGGGATCCCACGTCTGTTGGAGTGGGCAACTTAAAGTTCCCCCACTGGGTTGGCTTGTTCAGAGTCACAAGGCGTTGTTAAACAAAGCCTTTGTGTCTGTGAAAAAGACATATTGGTTTTAGCAGGACACGTGTCCCTTTCTTTATTTGGTGGGAATGACCTGAAAGAGGAATAAAGTGTTAAATACCCTCCAGACCTGTTGCCCTTCACACTTTAAAACATATGATTGCACTGTTATATTTTTGTGTGTCATTAGTTTGTAAATTAAAATTTAGTTTAATACCAGTTCACTTACTCTTTTTCTTTTCTTTATATTTTTTATTTTCTTCTTTTGCAGGTGGAAACTCTTAAGTTTTCCTTATAGAAACCGTAAAAATATGTAGGTACTTTCTTGCATGTGGTAAGCAGGATTGTACTGGCGCACTGCAAAAGTCACAGGCTGACATTTGACAGAAGTGCAGACTTAGAAAATGTCTACCATTGCAGATAATCTGCAATTATAGTTAGCTAAGCATATCCGAATGAGATTTAGTCTTTCAAAAGTCAAGCAGGGTGACGTTTCAGTGTATCCTGTATTATTTCAAGCTTGTCTACTGAAACAGTGGCAGGTAAAACATCAAAGGAAAGGTATAATTTCTGTGTTGTCATGAACAATATGCATATGTCAGTAGAGTTCAAAATGTTTTTTTAAATTGCCTGCAAGCTGATGTATTACAATATTTATCTTTCCTTCTTTGTGTTCACTTACTATATTCATCTACCAATTTTTATTGCATCTTGCTTATTCATTAGATCCCAGCATCTAGGATAGGGTGCCAGACAATTACACAGCATGCTTGCGCAAACACCCAGATTTACTCACACTAGACCAATTAAGAGTCACTAATTAACCTTAAATGCACAACTTTGAGATGTGGGAGGAACTGAGAGTACTCTGGGAAAAACCAGAAGAATATAAGAACAGTATTTGGAATAAATTCCTTCACAAATATTTTAATAGCTCCCACTTAGTAGTATTTCTGAACCCATACAAAAATAATTGTAGACGTTGCATGGGTTGTTCTCTTCTTAAATGACAGAAAAAAGAGTTATCAAGGTGGGTAAAAAAATTGCAAACAAAAAATAAGCACCGTATTATGTCCTATCTGGCTTACATACACCCTTAAAAATAAAGGTGCCAGAGTGGTTCCTCAAAGCGATGCCATTGAGGGACTATTTTTAGTTCTGGAAATAACCATCCACATAAAGGTTCCAGAAAGAGCCGTTTTTATTTAGATCCTTTCAGATTCTATGAAAGCCACACATACAGCATATGATCACAGATTTGTGAAATACCATCAGGTTGCTCATTTTAAATTATTCTTACTGCATATAATAGCACATTTTAAGTTCAAGTTATCTTGACCTGTTAATATCCTGCTAGGCAGCCTACAATACATTAAAGATTTTTGTTTCTTTTTTTGTTTTTCTGCAGACTAAGAACATTTTCAAAGCCAAAATAGCCAATTTTATATGCATAGAACCCTTTCCAGAATTAAATGGTTGTTATGCAGTGGTTCTATGAGGAACCACACAACTCAGTAAAGTGCTATTTTAGACCCAGTATTTTAAAGAGTGTAGGTATCATCTTTTCTCCACCAAATGTTTCTATTGTTAGGGAACTCTTTCCTCCACTTCCTGTTCTTAAATATATGGTCTCTGGTAAGCCTAGAATCACTTACAATCCCAAAGTCCTCTCCATAAAATATTCAAAGTATCAACACCTCTGTTTACCATTTTTAATCAAAAAGGTATGGATCCAAAATGTTTTTAAAGTCTGTTCCTTTTTCCCTACATATTATGTGACATCACTGACTCGTTTATATGAAGTTTAGTCAGAGGATACTAAGAAAAGAAATACAAAACTTTAGTAATGAAAATTTATGTGAGCTCTTCAGTAATGGCAAGTAGATCAGTCCAAACAATGAGAGCTCTACAGTTAGACTGTACATTTATAAAAGTATAAAACTGCCTACGCTGTAAAAAATGTGAGTAAATTTAACAGTAAAAATACCATAAATGGTGAAAGTAAAATACCTTTTCTGAAAAAAAGGAAAATTACCTCATGTTCTACTGAAAATTACCGTATATCTTAAACAATACATTTCATTATGTTTTAAAGAAAAGCCAAATTTTGTAAAATCAATATTTTTCTACCTTCAAAATATGCTACATACCGTTTACTGATACATTACAGTTAACACTGAAAAAATCTGTTAATTTTACAGTGTAAAACTGTTAAATAGCGAAGGTAAACAACTGTAAAATGTAAAAAGGCAAAGCACTGTTTCAGTAACACTGAAGTTACGATATTTGCATAAGGAAATGCCCAATTTTACCATATTTTTCTCGGTGAACTACATGCCTTTGATCAGTAGGAAAAAAAACTTGTTAGCAAGTTAGCAGCAGTGTTAGCAGACTTATTTCCATGAGTACTGTAGGATTTGTGAGGTTATGGAAGCTGATTTATGGTGGGTAGTATTCGATAAGCAGGCACACCTGTGGCACACCTATAGCACACCATACACCACAAAAGCAAACTTTACTTTCCACAAGACAATGTGCCATAACTTTCTTAAACATTGAATTATTTTTAATGTAAATAATTAAATGATACATGTTTGCTGTTGATGGGCGGCACGGTGGCGCAGTGGGTAGCGCTGCTGCCTCGCAGTTGGGAGATCTGGGGACCTGGGTTCGATTCCCGGGTCCTCCCTGCGTGGAGTTTGCATGTTCTCCCCGTGTCTGCGTGGGTTTCCTCCGGGCGCTCCGGTTTCCTCCCACATTCCAAAGACATGCAGGTTAGGTGGATTGGCGATTCTAAATTGGCCCTAGTGTGTGCTTGGTGTGTGGGTGTGTTTGTGTGTGTCCTGCGGTGGGTTGGCACCCTGCCCAGGATTGTTTCCTGCCTTGTGCCCTGTGTTGGCTGGGATTGGCTCCAGCAGACCCCCGTGACCCTGTGTTCGGATTCAGCGGGTTGGAAAATGGATGGATGGATGGATGTTTGCTGTTGGTTGTTGTTACTTTACTGATGCAAACTGTGTACTGGAGTTTGATCCTGACAGTATTTTCTAGTGGTTTATTGATTGGCATATTTATTACAGTGCATGGATATCAGGTTATGGTTAAACGTTCACTTCTGTTGGAATGTGTTGTAAAGAAAAGTTATTTACTACAAAGTTATACCGTAGACCTAAAAATATTGTCACCTTATTTTTTATGGTAAAATTCTGGCAACCACAGCTGCCAGTTTATTTACCGTAAATAAAACATTTTTTTAAAGTGTACCATAGACCTAAAAATATTGCCATCTTTTTTTTATGGTAAAATTCTGGCAACCACAGCTGCCAGCACTTTACCATAAATTTAATATTATTTTTTTTATAGTGTATAACTGGTTTTATTGCCTAAAATCGTTCTAATAACAAAACATATTGACAGGGCCTTTTTGTCAGCTGGTCTGTAACTCTCTGCAACACCAGATGTCAATCAGAATACTGCTCTGAGTGGCACAAGATTTTACATATGAATGGAGCAACACTGCTGACCTCCTGATGTTTACAGAATTACAGCCACCTATATGGGATATGCAGTTAAGAACCCTAAACTAGCTTGGTGTGAATGAGTTGAGTGAGTTTTACTGAGATGGCCTAATGACCCATCTAGGGTTGGCTGCTGTTTGAAAAGACCGTGGCTTCTCTGACTGTGGACTGGATTGAGAGATTTATCATTTACAGTAAGGATGAAGACACATGGGTTCTTCAAAATGTTTTAGCAGTTTTTATTTCCATTGTTGTGAGATCATTTTCTGAGATTTTGCAACATTGTAACCCTTAATCTTGTAGTTTGGTACTTGCTGCTTTTAACCTTGCTGTGAACGTGAAAGTTTCTCCTGTAAAGTTTGCTACATGTCTATCAAATTTTTTACATAAGAAGAACAGATGTGTTGTGGGATTATATTTGACAGAAGGCAGTAAAAGAACTGATATTCAAAGTTGTTTATGCCCTGAGTATGGAGAGAGTGCTTTACCTCAGCAAAAGCAATAAATGCTACACAGGACCCTGATGTGCTGGAAAGCGTGTTAATGATTTAGTTAAAATATGGCTTTAGCTATTCTTTAGCTATTACCATTCCCTCTGCTCCATAACCTGGGTTACAGGACACAACTCAAAAACAATAAGGAAAAGATTTCCTTGCCTGTGAATCTGTTTTGTTCAACTTGTGTTCCATCTTGTCTAATGACTTCTCCACTCCTCCCTCTTTTCTAACCCTTTATTCTGTCACTCATCTGTGGAATATTATTCCAATACCAGATTATGAAAAGACACAATCTGAAATAAATAGTATTGGCATTACAAGAGCAATTTGGAAAAGCTCCATTGTTCAATAAAAATAGTGTTTTGAAACTGTCAGTAATTACATCGATCATAAATACATTAAACATGCTAAAATAATGAAATCATATTTTACTGTATACCAATTTGATAACTTTTGTTTTTTTCCACTATTTAATGACTCTTTTATTGTTGCAGTTTTTCATGTCATTTATTTTATAATCTCCTTTTTAATTTCTTTAACTTAGTTCATATTCATCCCCTTAAGAGTTGTCTGCTCCTAAAGGGTCAGGGTCTTCTCTCCTTGTCCCATCACTAGATGTGCTTCACCCTTTCTGTCCCTTTCATCATTGTAAAACAAAAGCTGACTGATTATAACAATATTCTGCAGTGTTTCATAAATGGCAAATGTATAATGTACAAAAAGCTACCATAAACAGCTTTCTGTGCTGTTACTGATCAAGCAGAGTTTTTAAAAACAATTTTGGCAAATTTAAGACAAATTGCTTCAGATAAATCAGTCAATACTGTGCTGGCCCTGAAGTATAGTTCACAGACAAATTATAAATACACAAAAACAAATCTGGAAACACAAAAACACGTTTTAAAATGCAAAAAAATTAAATAAGAATAAACAAAAATAAACTGGAAACAAACTATAAAACACAAACATATTGAATATGCAAACACAAATAGAAAATGTTAAAAAAAATATGAAACTCAAAACAATTGAACATATAAAAACAAGTCAGAAAATGAAAAAAGAAACTGAAAACTGAGAAGCAGTTGGAAATGACCCCTATTTTTTTGCATTTTATAATTTGTTTTTGTATTTTCTTATTTGTCTTTGAATTTGCCTATATCTTCTTATATAATACACTACCATAGCTGTTCATTTGTTTGTCCAGGATTTTAAATCACCTGTAGCTTGCAAACCGTTTGAACTATTGACCTGAAATTTGGCACACATATACTACGTGACTGCTACTATCCGCTTTTGGGGTGATGATTGACCTCCAAGGTTATTCCTCCTTTTTTATTTTTATTTTATTTTATTGTAGAATCAACTCTCAGCAGTATGGCGGCCATGCGGCGCATGCGTACGGGTGCCGTTCTTATCCCTCCCACCTTCGTTGTCACTTCCTCTACCTCTTCATATCTTAAATAATTGAAGGCAGATTGAACACTTAAGTGCCCGCTTAAGTGAAAAATTAAGAAAAACGTACTAAGTAATTGCAACACAAACACTGACTTAATCAGTTTTAATTAACGCGAAAAGATGCCGACGAAAGAAGAGAAGAAGAGGAACGCTCAGGAAGCAGCAAGTGCATCAACGTCTGAGCAAACGAATGCTGAACGTACAGAGAAAGAGGATGAAAACTAGGAATGCTCAAGTCAGGTGTATTCATTGCATGTTATCGTGCAGTGTGCCTTTACTGGTATACAGTATATACATATGTACTGTATATACACAGTAATTTTTTTTTTTTTGCATGTGCTTTCATATCCAAGGTTTGTTCCTGCCTTGCATCCGATGCTTGCTGGGGTAGGCTCCAGCACCCCCTGCTACCCTGCTCAAGACTAAGAGGGTTAGAAAATGACATAGAACTGATTATAATGCAACATGTCATGTGAATATATGGTAAGATTTTAAATCTACGAAAATCTGAATTTCTTTCAACTATAGCTATATCTAAACAAAAAAAAGTAATACAGCACAGTGGGTATGCTTATAGGCACAACATACTTTAGTTGCTTAGATAAATAAAAACTGCAATTTGCATCTCTGCAACACACATTATTAACACCTAAGTGCAAAGAAAACCAAAGCTATCAAATGCTTCCTTGCCTTTTAAATATAAATAATCAGTCCTCACTGTAAAGTATAGATGTCCTTTTAATAGCACCCTTTTACATAAAGGCTCATTTTGACATCATTAAAAGCCACACTCTGAATTATGCCTACTGTGTGAACCACAGCTGCCACAGACCTGCACAATCTGCTAAGTGGAATGGCCAGAGACGTGCAAAATCACTTTTTGGCAAAAATAAAGTTTATCCTTGCCAACCAAAAAGACTGTGCTCCTAAAAAAAGTTGTCAAAAAAAGTCGCAAGGATATACTTACATCTGACGCTTTAGTATACCCTAAAGATGGGAATGCTTTTTAAAATGTAGGTAATTATTTTTTGTTGTTTTGACTTCAAGGATATATTACTCTGCATACATTACAGATAAGCAAGACAATTTGTGCTATATGGTATTCTGATCAGATGCCTCCTCCTCAACACTTGTAGAGAGCAAAAAAGAGTAACCACTCAAAAATATGAGTATAGCAATGGAACAGCATGAGCAGTTGTGTTTAGAAATATATACAAAAACTAGGTTATCCTGAAAATATTTTCAAGTAAAAACCAATACAATTTTTTTTTTTTTAACCACATTCATGGTCAAGACGTACAATCCAATTGGTTAATTAGATACAGGGATAGTTTCTGAGCACAAACAATTGTGTATGGTGATTAATTATGCCCATTGTTTATTTTTAAAAACATGCAAATTTGTAAACTACTGTTTCATATGGCTAAAAGAAAATTAAATGACATAGTATGATAGCGGTTTTTCACATACAGTAACTAACTAGCAAGTGTCACACACATGTACTTGGGAGGCAGTATATGGACTTGAATAGAATTATGTTCCTGCCAGACTGGGAGGTTAGTGCTGTTCACTAACTCTTTCTCCTCTTTCCCTGCAGACCACCCAACGAACACTCATCTTAAAACCACATCTGGTCCCCAGGATGTCCTCTGATGTAATTTCCGGTTCACAGAATTCCATCATCGCATTACGTTACTTACAGTTTATCAGCTATACATATGGCAGCCATCTTTCGTTTACTTCAGTTCTGTTTTGAGATCACGTCTGTAAAGACATATCAGTCAAACCTTTTTCTAAGTATGCAAGGTGGATTCCCAAACCTTTCCCTTTGTTTCGTGTGTTCTTTTAAATGAGAACAGACAGATGTAATAGTAGACTGCAGTGAAGGTTCAAATTTTAAAAAGTTGAAGAAATTAAAATTATACTAACTCATTCATTTTTTAACAATATTTTTTCATTAGGGGATGAGAACGTTACACAGTATAGCTCAGAATTGGTAAGCACAAGGAAGGAATTGTAAACGAAAAAGATGCCAAACACTCACAGAGCAATTGGATACTGGAAATATTGAACCCTTAAATCAATACAATCTTTTTCTGAACCCTCATAATCCACTACACATTGAAGTACCCCAATCCAGGAATCTACCATTCGCAGAACACTAGTATAAGATCACATAAAGCAATAATGCATCTTAATGATTGTTTCCTTTAAAAATATACAACACATTCAAAATTTGTGGTTTTTAATTTCATCTGTACTCATAGAAAACAGTCATTTGCATTCATGGATTTTATAAGGCCACCTGTTTCACTTCTGTGCTGAGCAGAACAAAAACCAGCCCTAAAGGGAGCACCAGACCACTGCAAAGTGCTCAATCACAACCATGTATATAGAGTTGGTTTATACTGTAATTACGATCAGCCTTGCATTGGCACCAAAGAAAACAAACAATGTTCAGACTCTTTAAAAACAGAGACCAAGGTTTCTGTCATACTGTTGAATATGCTTTACTATACACACTTGTACTGGTTTTAAAATGGCAGTTCAGTGGGTTGTGTGGTTCCTCTTACAATCATTGGTTAAAATGGAACCATTTAACATGGGAAGTGTTATTTGCATACAAAATTGATTCTTTGAGCTTTGAAAAGGTTCCTAATATATGGACAAAACAGAAATATTTAATGTCTAGTAGGTGACCTAGCACTGCCGAACACAGACAGATCAAGAAAACCTGAACTTAGCCAGTGTTGTTATATACAGCAATGAGTCCATTTTAAAACAGGAACTGATTTATAATTAACAAACCTGTTAGCATCTATTTGCAATTATTTATTTCTCGAACTTTCATGTTAATTATTCTTTTGTAAACCAAAAATGGTATGCCATCTCTCAGAGCAACCACTCTGGCACCTTTGTTTTTAAGAGTGTACTGATGTATCATTATGATATGAAAATAAATGGAAAAATTATAGCAAATAATATGATAAAATCAGATCCATTCAGCTTTTTCCTAGACAGATGTAGCAGATAGAGGGAAAATAAATAATTCCTCTTTAATGAATGCTGTTATATGCACTGTTTATCCAGTGTCTCTGTCTTGTTACTCTTGCAGTAAAAATCCTAAATGTTTTTTGGTAGAAAATTTTGACAATTACCTAATTTTCAATTTGATCTATACATGTAATGGGTTTAAAGGTCATCCCACAAACCTGTTGAGGACTGGAATAATTATGCACAATGTTTCAGATCCTAACTACAGTGCTATTTCTGTATTAAAGGTTAGTGGGGTACAGCTCCACCAGATGTTGTGCAATGTAGGTGCTTACCTCAATAATTTAAATTATGGTTAAAATGTGTAAAGCAACCTTCAGCTTTGCCTTAAGCATTTTGCCCATTTCTCTCTCTCTCTCTCTCTCTCTCTCTAAAATTGTCTTTGTACCAGAGGCTACAAACCTGTTTCTAACTAACTAGGCCTGCAACATTCTCCTTACCCCCTTTGTGCATATGCAACCAGAATTTTCCTTTTTTTTTTACTTTGCATCTATTTTTCAGCTTTTTGCAGTACATGCCAGGAAAGATGTACAAAGTGTCCAGTAACTGCTCACAGTAATTTGAAATAAGAAAGACCAATATCAGAAGTGCATCATTCACAAGGCATTAGGTTGCGTTTTGATTTTCCCACATTACTGAGGTGGACCCTGATAAATTGAAAAAGCCAACAAGGAAGTTTGTGTGCTCCTTCCACTTTGTGTAAAAGAAAACAAAGGTATGATGCTCCTTTTTTCAAGAAGAGTGGACTGCTGATGCAGAAAGAACAGGTGCTTGTATAGAAAATCAATTTAAAATTGTTTTTAATATTAGAAAAAGCCTAGCCACAGAGAAATAATATGCAGTTCGAGTCATGCTGTGTAAATAGTTTGTGTGTTCTTTCCATGTTTTTTGTGATTTGTCCTTTTTCACCTTAGAACCTTTCAGTTCTAAAGTTGATGTGTTCATAGCCAATGTGTTTTCTTGAGCAGCCAGTGGTAGCCAGGGTCTTATTTTATTTGATGTTTAAATCTACATGGAAGAATTTTGTCAGATGCCAATTATGTCAGGCGGTTTTACAGCAGTCTGATGCCAATTGAGACAGACCATAACCAGCATTCCATTTTTTGATTGATTTTTTTTATGTGAAAGGTACATATATTTGCATGTTTCACTACTTATTAGCAAAAGCAGTGCAGATATTATTAGTTATATATGTTATATGTAGGTTTACATGTAATTTATAAAAGTTTACATTTATATTAGAAGTTCTGATATGTCCCCTCCAGAATTATAAAAAAAAAACCACTATTTTTGTGTCTGCTCTCCCATGGCTTGTCTTCCTTTACCACAACCAAACCCCTAGAATATTTTACCTTTTCCAGCTGGAGTCTATTGATTAGGTCAGTGTCTCCTTTTTCTTGTCATTTGTTGATCCTTAAATGTGAATGTGTTGGGGTGGTAAGAAAAGGGAGTGGGTGTTAAGATAAAAGAAAATGTTTATCTAGGTTGCTGTGCTCCTTTCTTGGCCAAGCTTGTTATGTATTAATACATTTTAATAAAAAGTTGATCCCAAAAATGAAATGACCCCTCTTACTTAATGTATGCTATGGCATAAATTAATGTAATGTTAATCTAGCTTGCATTTATTTTAAATATTGCGCCTCATAACCTTATTGCATTTATGAAGCGTGTTATCTTTTGTAATCACTTTTTTCCTGCCCTGGGCAATTCTGAGATTTAGCTATTGCTAAATCTCATCTTAATCTTTGTTAGAGGCTAATATTAAGAAAACAATTATCAAAAGATGTGCCATGTGTTGATTTAGTCAAATTTGCTTGACAGAAGCAAAGATGTAATTTTTGGCTTAACTGCTTCTGAAGTTAAAGCTTCTGTTTAGTTCATAACTTCTTCCAGGATCAACAACAAAAAAAATAATCAGTTTGGCCTCTGGCAAGCCTACATTTGCTTTCTGTTTAACCAAGGTGAAAAATATGACACATTCAAAGTAAGAAAGAATTTTCTCTTTAAAGAAGAAAACACCCAGCAGTCTTATCTAAATATCTTTCCTGAGTGACTTGATTATTGCGACTCAGTTTAACCAGACAAATTGAATTCATTTGATTGTTTAGTTTGATTCACTTTACTAAACAGTGCTACACGTGTATTGAACATAATCAGAATCTGAAAGATTGATACTAACAAAAGTAGGCAAAGAATCATTAAGTGAAACACACTCTGAATAAGTGACCAAATCAAATAGATTACCATAATGAAAAAGTACTGTAATTGAAATAATGTTATTCATTACTAGCATTACTAGTCTGAAGCTTTGCTTTAAGGTAATGGTGCATGCCATGAAAGTGGCAATTGATGTATTTTTTTTAACAATGCGAAACACCTTTTATATTGCTGTTCTGAAAGGGAATGGACTTCACATTTTGTATAAAACTGCGCTATAGCAAGTTAACTGTTAATAAATAATATACATTTTGTTAAAAGTACAATCATGTAAAAGAGATATCAACTGCAGTTTTTGCAGGTTGACATATTTACTAATTCTCCTTCAAGGTTTTCTATAGCACCAGGACTGAGGAGTCAGGATTAATGGATGGATCAGGAGAGGAAACATAATCCTTTAACTTAATAAAAGTCAAAAACTGGGATAATAAAAGAGCTGTTACTAAAATGCTAGCCCAAATAGGTTGTAGGACTGCTAAATTTTCAAATACCAGAAGCAAATTCAAATGCCTCATGTGTATGATTTACAGTCTCTGACATTTGTAGGTCCATTGTACTGGTAATATCACGTTGCACATATTCCAGGACCACAGTCCTAGCAACCAAGTGACACATCATGGCAAGGAGACCACAAATTGGTGATGCCCATGGTAAAACAAAATTCTCTCAGGCTAATTGCAAACATATCAATAACAATATATAAAGCTCCAGAAACATCACATGACAAAATTGACTGTTTCAAAAATAACCCCTGAGACTTTAAACTGCAAAACATGCTAAAGAATATTTATCCAAAGCATAAACAATTATTAACTTGTCTTAATTGTAACACAGACTTGTGCTAGTTGCCAATTGCATAATACCCACCAGCACCCATTAATACTGGGTCTGTTAACAGTATGTCTTGACCTAATAAGCATGCCTTTGTGATTGCCTTAATCAAGGAATACAAAAAAAAAAAATCCAATGTGGATACCAGAGGAACACCTAAAGACCACAGACACAACAGCCAGACTAGCAATCATGCCCAGGTCACTAAAAATTTGAAGAGGCAGTGACACTAAGCCTGGAGCTCTGCATCACTTGATGAGTCTCCCAACAAATCCAAATCCAAAATAAGCATTTTATAGTTGTTTTTATAAAAGAAATTAAGTTACTCTATGAATGAATTAGATACACCTTATAATTTTAATTAATGTTACTTTTAATGAGTCAGTTGATTCATTAGAATTAGGTGATGTTGAAGAAAGAAGTGTTTGTGAGTTGCTCAAAGTTTGTGAACAGTTAGCTTTAGATCATTATTTGCAGACACATCTGCTGAAGAACTAATAAGAATAAGAAGGTGATAAAGGGCAGTTGGCATCATGGAGGAATACCTGACTATCCTCTGGAATTGAGTGACAGTTGCATGTGAAATCTATTAGTCTGATGAATGGGATAAGTGGGAAGGGAGGTACACCATTCATTAAGTAATGAAGTGAACTTTTCATTTGCTTCTTTCTCAACTAACAAGACGACCTTGACCTGGAAGTCTTTTCGTGAACCCAACATAAACCATCCATCGATCTTTCCCATGCCTGCCTCCACAGTTCTTAACTTCACAAAAACCATGAATCTTGGTCTGTTTGGGCCTGCAAATGATGAAGCCACACTGATTAAAGAACAGTCTCATTCTCTTTTCCTTATTGGGGAAAAACATACAATTAAAAAACCAGCATCATTTCATTTTGAATTGTCCATGTTCAGTCTTAGCAAGTTCAGTCTTCATCTCAATAGTCTCTGCTATGTAGTTATGTGGTTTTTGAATGATGGAGCTTTAGTGGTTTACTCTGAATCCTGATTTCTTTAAAGTACTAATTAGGAAAAAAAAATCCACTTTTTTGGCTTTGCATGGATCAACTTTTTCAAGTTAGGTGTCATTTTATGAAGAAGAATGTCCTGCAGTTTTCTGCACTAGGAACAATGAATCTGGGAGGATTTAAACATATGATTCTACCAATAATAAAGCTGGGGGAAATTTTACTCTTGATTAAATAGAGCACATTCTTATCAAATTTAATGCTAACATTTGAAAAAAACTGTAAGAGCTAGTTTTAGTTCTTTTTGCATAAAAGAACATACAGTATCATTTGGTCAGTAATGTGGTTTATAGAGTAATGTGTTTATTATTTTCATTCATTTGCTACTATTTACATTTTTTTTATTTAGTATGATGAATCCTTTTGTGTCAGGAAAAAATATTAGCTTGAAGCTTGTGCTTCAAGTCAGATGAGTTTTATGTATCAGTTTTATATGCAATCTGGGCTTTTGGTAGGTATAAAGATTAAGTGCCCTGAATTAGTTACTGCTGTTTTAAAGAACAATAGGTCATGGTATGGCTCAAATGAAGAATTGGAATGCCTGATCTTTATCAATTGGGAAGTCTACTTGAAGGAAGAAAACATATTAATTTGTTTGAGTAGAGATAAAGGAAACTGTTGAGTCCTTAGGTAAAGGGAAATACTAAGTAAAGGTGAAGAAAACAGTTTCTTTATGATTTGTTACTGCACATTTACTATGTAAATGAAATATTGCCATAATTAAATAAAATTTCCCATCATTATGTCATACTCTCTTCTTTAGTTATTTATGCCAGTTACACAAAAGAGGCATGTGCAAACTGAGCCTTCTTTATTTAGCCGAACCTATAGTTATCTGGTGTCAGTTAAAGTTTCTTGAGCAAATGCATTTAAAAATGGTATAATGATGCAGTCCCCCCTGTGACAGACGTCCTAACACTGCAAAGACAATTACACAGTTTGTAACTGACCACAACTTATCAGACCCCTGGAGGTTTCTTAACCCAAACTCAAGAACATATTCGTTCTACTCACCAGTGCATTATAGCTACTCAAGAATTGATTATTTTTTATAGATAATAATTTCCTGCCTACAATTAAATCATGCAAATACGACACAATTGTTATCTCTGACCATGCCCCTCTAGTCTTGGAGCTAAAATCATTAAGCCCCTCACACTCACCTCGCAGATGGCGTATTAACCCTCTTCTATTGGCAGACGAGAACTGCACAGAATTTATATCCAAACAAATCAGCTTCTTCCTAGAGACAAACACGTCCACAGAGGTTTCTGCAGGAACACTCTGGGAAACTCTAAAGGCCTTCTTAAGAGGACAGATTATTTCATATCTTTCCCACAGAAATAAATTAGAAACCAAGAAAGTGTCAGAGCTAAGAAGTGAAATTACTAGAATAGATGAAGAACAAGCCAGGTGTCCAAATGAAGTTCTCCACAGGAAAAGGCAGGCCCTGCATACCGAACTTAACATCTTAACAACTAAAGAAACTGAACAACTTATTTATAAGTCTAGACAGCATTACTATGAACACGGAGAAAAAGCTAATAAGCTTTTAGCTCAACAAATTCACAAACAAGAAGTTCACAATGCAATACCAGTAATCACCAACAAGAATGGAGAAGAAATCATCGGCCATAATAAAATAATGCACACATTTAGAGATTACTATAAGCCTTTATATTCTACTGAGCCCAAAGAAGACAACACACAATCTAATGCATTTCTGGATACATCACAGATACCACAAATAGATGCTTTAAGTGCTGAGGAACTGGATAAACCTCTAACGCTAACAGAATTACTAGACGATATAAAGTCACTACAAAGTGGGAAATCATCAGGTCCTGATGGTTACTCTGTAGAATTTTATAAGAAATTCTACACTCAGCTAGCTCCCCTCTTATTGGCAACATTTACAGAAGGTGGAGACAACCAAATACTACCTCAAACATTTCAACAAGCATTAATCACCGTCATTCCTAAACAAAATAAGGACTTGTTACAATGTGCATCATACAGACCAATTTCACTCCTGAATAATGATGTTAAGATACTCTCAAAAATCCTAGCTAGAAGGATGGAGAAAGTGCTGCCCTCGGTAATATCACAAGATCAAACTGGATTTATTAAAGGCCGACACCTATCTTCAAATCTCCGACGCTTGTTTAATGTTATATATTCACCAGCAAAATCAAACACCCCAGAGATATTACTATCATTAGACGCAGCAAAAGCATTTGATATGATTGAATGGAATTACCTTTTCACTGCATTGGAGAAATTTGGGTTTGGCCCGAATATTTGTGCATGGATCAAACTACTGTATACCAATCTAGAAGCTTCAGTTTGTATTAATAACATTTGCTCAGACTACTTTAAACTAGAACGTGGTACCAGACAAGGATGTCCCTTGTCGCCACTGTTGTTTGCAATCGCTATTGAACCACTGGCGGTTCACTGCCGAAATTCTTATCAGATAAAGGGGATTGTCAGAGAAGGACTGGAACAGAAAATTTCTCTATATGCAGATGATATGGTCTTATATATATCAGACCCAGAAAACACTGTCCCTGCTGTTTTAACAGCACTAACAGAATTTCAGAAGATATCTGGTCTTAGAATTAATCTGAATAAAAGTATACTCTTTCCAGTGAATTCACAAGCATATAATATTAGATTAGACACTCTACCTTTTACCATAGCAGATCAGTTTAAATACCTAGGGGTAAATATCACAAGTAAACATAAAGCTCTATATCAACAAAATGTTGGCGTCTGTATGGAAAAAATTAAGCAAGACTTGCATAGATGGTCAACACTTCATCTCACTCTAGCCGGAAGAATTAACATTGTTAAGATGAATATCCTTCCTAAACTTCTCTTTTTATTTCAAAACATTCCAATATATATCAATAAATCGTTTTTTAAACAGTTAGATTCAACAATAACCTCATTCATTTGGAACTCAAAACACCCACGTATCCGAAGAGCGACCCTACAAAGACCTCAGGCAGAAGGTGGCATGGCTTTACCTAATTTTCAGTTTTATTACTGGGCAGCAAACATACAAGCCATAAAAACCTGGACACAAATAAATGAACATACACAGGCTTGGTCCGCAATAGAAGTAAAATCCTGTAGTACTTCTTTATACTCCCTGCTCTGCTCTCCAATAAATGAAAGTTATCGCAAATATACTAATAACCCAATTGTGCTTTACTCACTCAGAATATGGAACCAAATTAGAAAGCATTTTAAGATGGAAAATCTTTTATCAGTGGCACCTCTGCAAGAGAACCACCTCTTTCAACCTTCGTAAGTATATCCAGTTTTTAATACCTGGAAAAGTTTTGGGATTAAAATGCTCAGAGATCTTTATATAGACAACATATTTACATCTTTTGAACAATTACGTTCAAAATTCAACCTCCCAGCTACACATTTCTTTTACTATCTTCAAATTAGAAATTTTGTTAAACAGAAATTGCCCGATTTCCCCCACCTTGCACCCTCCACAATGCTGGAAAAAATACTGCTCAATTTCGAGGAAATAAACACTATTTCCGCAATATGTAAAATCTTATTAGAGTCCCTACCTCTCAAAGATCCAAGAGGATATTGGGAAGAGATCTCTTAATCAATATATCAGAAAAGGAGTGGAAGGTAGCAAAGCAGAGAATTCACTCGAGTTCTATATGCGCAAAGCATAGAATTATTCAACTAAAAATTATATATCGAGCCCATCTGTCTCGCTTAAAACTGTCCAAAATGTTTCCAGGGCAGGATCCAACCTGCGAGCGCTGCAACCAAGCTCCTGCCTCACTGGGTCACATGTTCTGGGCCTGCACCAAACTAACATCATTTTGGACAAAAATTTTTAAGTGTCTCTCAGACAGCCTTGGTATCACAATCCCTCCTAACCCACTAACAGCTGTGTTTGGTGCTCTTCCAGATGGACTTGAATTGGAGAAAGACAAGCAAACTGTGATTGCATTCACTACACTTTTGGCACGCAGACTTATTTTGTTAAATTGGAAGAATCCTAATTCTCCTCTTATAAGTCAGTGGGAAACCGATGTTTTATATTATTTGAAATTGGAAAAAATCAAATTCTCAGTTAAAGGATCTGTACAAAATTTTTTCAAAACCTGGCAGGATTTAATCAATATTATTTTAGAATAAGAGAAATAACTATTACCGCATTTAACTCCCTTCTCCATCTCTTATTTACATATATATTTACTTCTCCCTTTCTTTTGTTTAATGTTGCTTTATTAAAAAGCCTTAAGCAATTTTCCTTTAGCTAAGCTCTCCTTCTCAGGGGTGGGGTTTGATTTGTCTTCAAATTTGTTGGGTTATAAATTGATCTGTTTGTATGGAATGATTACAATGAAAATTAATAAAATAAAAATATAAAAAAAAAATTTAAAAAAAATGGTATAATGGTAACAAAATAGTATTGTAGAGTAAAATAAACAAGAAATTAACATTTCTTTTACAATGCTTAAATCGTTTCAAATAGAAAAATGGAAAACAAAATGCCATGGTCTGTTCAGACTGATTGTTTACGAGGCAGGCCACCTTCACAAAGAGAGAAGCCATCAGAGAGAAGAGAATCATTATGCCAAATTCTAGCCCAGTTTTCAGAAAGACAATGTAACTAAAATATTTAAGATAACATGGGAACTGGATAAAGTTTGCAACAGAAAAAAAATAGATGGTAGGATGTGGTAGATAATTTAGACTAGAGTTAATTGGAAGCTGTTTCAAGAGAGGTCCAAACTAAATGGGTCACAAAATAATAAAAAAAAATAAAACATTGTAAATCCAGATATTTGTCTGGAAAATTGAGATTCACTCCAGTGGAAAGTGGACATAACAAACTTTATTGAAGGGGACTTTCATTTTGCTGTAAAAGCATAAAACATTAATATAATTTAAGATTTACTGGCAGTTGTGAGATTAAATTTAAGGAGGAATAATTATTCATGTCCAAGTACCTGAAGTGGACTGCCAATGGAAAAAGTGGAAATCGACTGCCATTGCAAAATAATCCAGACCATTTTAGACAAGTTAACTGTATATCAAGAAGTATAATCAGAACTGTAGTCTGTGAGATTAATGTCAATGGCTTAAGCATTAAGGTAAACCAGAGAAGATATTCTTGGCAGGAGTCCTTCATTAGGAGTGGGCTCAATATTAATTAATTAGCTAGCCCAGCTGCTACAGAGGAGAAAATATAGCTTTGATCAAGTACTGAATCTATAAAGGCCATCAGTATCACCAAATCAAGAGCCTTTTTAGTGCAAAGTTAAAGATGGGTAGCCTGGTCTCTAGATCAATTGCATCAGTTATGAGGCTACAAAGAAGTGAGCATATTTACTGATCATCTTGGTTAATTATCAGGCTGATACTTTGGCTAGCAGATTTATATCATTGATAGTCAAAAATAAAAAATTGCAACTTTGAAATAAAATGGGTTTTTAGCATTAATCAGTTTTGAGTTTGTCACATTGAGAGTCAAGCCTGTCATTTCTGCATCTTTGTACAGTGAGTGATACTATACTTCTTGTTTGTCACAGAGAAAGCCATAAATAAGTACAGGAAGAACACTTTATTAAAGAACATTATTGAATGGAAAGTTAAAATAAAGAGGAAGGAACAAGAAATGCATTGTTGCACATTGTGCATTTTTCCTATTTTAAATGTTTAAAAACCTCAAAATCCATCCTACCCCTTCTTTCACTCCCAATTCCCCCATGAGAAGACCTGTTTTGCTACCAAACAGTTTGTTTACAATGCCTAATTATAAATTATTTTCATGTCATTTGGTCTTTAGCCACTAAAGCCCAGTTCCTTCAGATGAATTCAGCTGCTGACATTCTCCTTGGGTGACATCACTACATTTGACTACAGTTTGGATGCCAGGCAACTTTGCTGATTGTGCTCTCTTTTTATACGTGGGACTTGATCTCTTTAGGCTGCATGAGGGGTAAAGACTAGGTCGCATATCATTCTGAAGCAATCTGAGCCCACCTCAATCATTGTGACCGAGATTCTAGTAAAAAATAAAAAGAGTACATTGTGTTCCTGTGCTGCTGCAATTGTGTTACAAGGGGGAGGCTCTTCCAGCTTAAAATACTTAAGAGAGCAGAAACAAGATTTAGCATAATGCCAACAGGTAGTGCTAACATGACTACCACAGTATGATTATTAGCTTAGAAACAATGACAAGAACAGCCTTATGAGGACGAATGCCTACTCTGGCGTCAGAAGGTGTACATTTTTTAAGGCTTCTAATGAACCTTAACAGATATTGTAAAAGGAAAGTAAGGTTGATTCTGAACTCATTCCTCTCAGTGACCTTGAACACAAAAAGCAGTTGCTGGAAATTAGCTAGATGAATTGGCTTTGGCAGCCATACAGCAGTTTATTATTTTTATTTCTTGTGTGAATTAAGAAAATATAAGAGAAATATTTATGAGAAAAACCCATTTAAAAATGTTGTGTTTTCTTAATGGGCTTACCAGTCCCTACTCATCTTGCATAATACTGTTGACATTTGATGGATTCCATAGTATTACTGTTGATTTCTTTCTCTATATGTTTGTAGTACTCATTGCAATGAAATATTTCCTAATGTCTGTGTGAAAAATACCCTTGTATAACTTACACTTGCACCCTCATGTTCTTTTTTGAAGAACTACTTTTAAAGTAATGCTAACATGTTATCTCTTCATAATTTAAAACTTTTGCATCATGCAACATATTAATACCAGTTTGCCAAAACTGAAAAGATTCAAATCCTTCAGTCTTCTTCATTCCTCTTACCATGCAGGTCTGAAATAAGATTAATAGCTCTTCTCTGGACTTTATCTAGTGCTGATATTAATTATTGGAACAAGCAGAATAGAAGTGCATACGTTATTCCAGATGAGGACTCCAGTGGCTTATAGAACATAAGTAAAAATCTCTCTTGACTTGTACACCACACAGTGTATCTATTTAACATCATAAATTCCTGCCTATATTATATTTAATATCTAGTATGTGTAAAACTCTAGTCACATTTACCTCTCACATATCACTTTTTTTATATAATTGGACATTTGCTGATCCAAAAAGTGTACTGTTTAATTGAGATATATAGATTGTGCAGGCCATTTGAGTCAATATCCTGTTTGGCAGTGTGTTTTCTAACATTGCACTGGAAGTAACCAGTTAGAAAATTATAAATTGTGGCAATGAAGGGAATTTCTTAAACATGATGAAACATCACTGATACCTCACCTAGCAGGAGTGAACTCCTGCATCTTGCTTGAGATAGTTGGTGTATCTCTTTCCCTCTCTTCCATTGAAATTCCCTCTCAAGCAGAGCCTTGCAGCTTATATGCCTTTGGAACTTCATAGGATTTTCAAGTAGGCATCCCCACCCCCAAACACATCACCTAAGCCGGGGTGAACAGCAGAACCAGAGTCCTGGTTTTACCTTCTCCATTCCTCAGGTATACTCTCTGCTCAGCTCTTCCTTTCCCTTACTGCACCAGCCTGGTTGCAGTAATGCTCACCTCTCTTAAGCCACAGCCACCTGGATGCTATTTCTGCCTGCCTTTTAGATGTCTAAAATCAACTTCTTATGACTTGGGCCTCTGATCCCAAGGACCTCCAAAGCTCTCCAGAGTAACTGATTTGGAAAACCCTCACACCTAACCTCTCCTGGAAGATTCCAGATTCTCTCTTCTGTCTCTCCTGCATAAGGGAATGGTATATTCTAACCTTATGCTCATGAGCCTTCTCTGTCCTTTCCACCCAGGATACTGTTTACTCCATCAGAGCTACCTGCTTCACTGCTCTTGATCAAACTATTAGACTAGGCCAGGAGCTTCTCCTGGTGATCTATTCAGGCAATTTTATTTGTCTGCCAAGATTCACTCTAATTTCCCAGTTATTTGCAATAACTGGGAACCCTGTTGCTCCCAGACTCCTTACTTGCCTTCTTCCCCGGTCAGAGGAAGTGGGTGAAGTGGGGGCTCTGGAGCTTAACAGGTGTTTGCTTCCTTTTCCTTTCAAGATCCTTTGGCCAACTGGGCCAATACATAGTCATGGTGCCACCTGTACCTTCCATTCACCATGCTTGCGTGGAGGTTTGTTGGTATTGGTATGACATCATAAACAGAACACAGTAAGAATCTGATCCTATGCCCCCACCATATTCTAAATGTCCTTCCAGCTGAGAGATCTCTCCTGCACACCATCTCAGCATGTCCACTTTCCCTGCTGTGTCATGGCTACAAACCTGGCTTGTCAGTCTTCCTCCCCTACTGCGTGGGTTTCCCTCTATAGCATGCTACAATGCTCTTTCATTCTTCTAGCTAACGTTGGTAATGCTACCTAGGCCTAGACTTTTCTGGTTTACAGCCCTCATGATGTCAACATGCTGCAGATACTCTTCCTGACTGACCTCTTGTGTCCAGGCTTGATGCTGTTATCTGCCTTTCATCATCACTGTCTTATAGCATCATGCCTAATCGCACCACAGCTGCTTTGTACTCCTCCACTACAGATGTTTCTGGCAGCTGCTGCTTGCTTCTTGTACCGTAAAGGCTGATTGAGCCGAAGCTTTTGGGTACTGACAGCCACTTCCACAGATAGTTGTTAATTTTCCTTTTTAAGGTTTCTACTGTTGACAAGGGAACCTTGTACATAAGAAGTCTTGAGAGGACACCATGTCAATAGGCCCAGGTCTTGTACTTGCCAGGCAGGCCGCTGTTCTCCAGGGATCCTAACCACATTTCTGTTTGACTAAGCATCTCCATAATAGTTTCCTTGTTATTCAGGTCAGCTCTGAACAACTTCCGCAGACCCTAACCAGTTTCTTCCTGACTGTTGGAATAGTCTCAGTGCCTATGTTAAATTAAAATTGATCCTGGAGACAACCTCACTTCACAACTAGGCTTCTGGATTTAGTTTGAACTCTACTAGATTTTCTAAAATCCACTTGTCTTCTTATACTCATGTTTCATCCTTCAACCTGAAATGTATTTTATTAATCTTCTTATGATTACAGAAAGTATTTCTATTTAGAAGCAAAAAGATAATTCTCTAATTATTTATGCAAAACCCAGACAGGGCGGCACGGTGGCGCAGTGGGTAGCGCTGCTGCCTCGCAGTTGGGAGACCTGGGGACCTGGGTTCGCTTCCCAGGTCCTCCCTGCGTGGAGTTTGCATGTTCTCCCCGTGTCTGCGTGGGTTTCCTCCGGGCGCTCCGGTTTCCTCCCACAGTCCAAAGACATGTGGGTTAGGTGGATTGGCGATTCTAAATTGGCCCTAGTGTGTGCTTGGTGTGTGGGTGTGTTTGTGTGTGTCCTGCGGTGGGTTGGTTCCCTGCCTTGTGCCCTGTGTTGGCTGGGATTGGCTCCAGCAGACCCCCGTGACCATGTGTTCGGATTCAGCGGGTTGGAAAATGGATGGATGGAAAACCCAGACAGCTATTCTTGTCCATTTGTATTTGGGATTATCTCTCCATCTTATTTACCAAAAATGCCACAATCTGACTTGTAGTCTTTCCTCAACTATGAAATTCAGGTCTTTCTTGATTATAATATTTCTATTTCTATATTAAGAGGTTCTCAATACTCTTTCAATATTTGCAGAAAAAGTCTCCTTTTCTAGAATATTTAAATTCTAAGCTGCGGGGTTCTGCACAACTAAGCCTTTTTAAAATCCCACATTTTCTACAATAAATCTTGGGCTTGATTTCTGTAGATATAGTAACCCACAGTTTCTTACTGTGCTTTTCTTACTATCGGCACAAATGAGTAGATTCGGTTAAATTCTTTATCCATTTTTTATTTTCATATGGCCAAGCTATTCTCCGTGACGCAATATTTTCTAACGTGCTTTGCATTTCATTGATATTCTCTATGGTTAATGGATGCATACTGATTTTACTATTGAAAAATTAAGAAAAATTTAATTTTCTATATAGTTTATCATATTTCATCATTACTACTGCTAAAATATTAAAAGTTTTTTTTAAGACACACTTTTTTATTTTTAATGATATTGTTCTCTGTATTCTGACATTTCAAATTTTGCTTTTAAAAGCTTTCATGTGTTCAAAAACCATACAATTAGCACTTGTATTTGTAATGTTTATGTTATAAACATAATTTTTCTTTGTCAGTATTTATTCTTTGTCTTCTAAATCTTAAACAAAGTATTTCTTTTAAATGTTTATATGACTATATAAGTTAATATAACCAATTGTATTGTGCAATAATAGAATCAAGTATATTTTATTGTAAACTTTTTGTTGAGTGATTTACTGTGGTATCACTAAAGGGTCATTTACAGAGTACTGTATGGACCATTTTATACCATTTTTTTATTATATAAAATGGAATTATACATTTTAATACATTCTTGTTTACCATGGTGCCAGAAAGTGGTGACAAGTTGCATGTTGGCTGGACATGAAAATAGGAATTTCACTGACCTCTGTACACACTGTACTCTGTCACAATACAACTAGAGCTGCAATTATGAATTTGTTGTGCTTAGTCCATTGATCTTTGTGACATTGTTTCCATTTCAAATTTTCTTTTAGGAGTTTTGGGTGGGGGTATCATGATGACACACTGGTTAGTGCTGCTGCTTCAAAGCTTCAGTAGACCAGTTTTAAAACATTTTAAATCATGGCCTTTTTACTACTGGTGTGATCTTTATATAGTCTCTCTATTTCTGAATTAGTTTTTCTTCAGTAACATTTTTTCCATAGATCCCAAGTAATTGGGTAATGAGATACTAAAATGGACCAGAGTGGGTGTGTGCATGAGTGTGTCCTGCAATGAATTTGAACCTCTGTCCATAGCTGGTCTCTGCCTTACAACCAGACAGCCAAAACAGACTTTGGTCCACCTGTAGCCTCACAGCTACAGAAGCTTGCTGTAAATAAATGTAGCTTAAATGTGGGTGGGAACAATTATGCAGGTGAGTGAGTGTGATAATTTTAAACCAATTAAAAGCTTCATGAAGGCAGAGCTCATTGTGGAGGTGGTGATTTAAACAGCAAAGAGCAATGACACTCTTGTCAATGTCATATGACCATAGCAAGCCTGTGGTTACAATGGATAAATATTTACCTGAAAACTCACCTAAAACTCCCTTGTTTAAATATGTGTTGTGTATGCAGAGAACACAGTACATATTAAAAAAATAAGCACAACCAGTTGCAAGTGATAAAAGTTCTATAAAACCAGATTATACATTGACATTGGAAGACATCACTGGAGTAGTAGTAAAAGTAAACGATGCATTGTCACTGGCTCTATGTGGTTTCTCTTAGTCACAATTACAATGGTACAGTCAGTGTAAATGTGAGATTGAAAGAATTGGCAGCCAAGTTTTAGTAAAGATGAACTGTAGAATGTATATTTGACCTTCGCCATCACACCCAGTAATAAAGAAGTGAAAAGAACTGTTGTTAGGGAGGTAAGCTGCTGATAAAGAAGAGCCACAGCAGATGTAGATTTCTATAGTCAATACACTTAATACAGTTAATGTGCTTGACTGAATGTGTAAATGAATAAATAAGATAAAATTACTATCTACTTGTAAATGCCAAACATGACATACTAGAATATATACAGTCTAGGTCATATTACTGAAGCAAATGTTATTCTAAAGACATCTATGCTGAAATACCACCATTAATGATGCCTTATCTAATTCAATAAATTTTGCTAGCCATCAAAATGTCAATTTCCTTTTGTATGTGGCTATACCACAAATATTTGCAGTAAATAACCTTCCAAAAATTCGAGGTAGGCCTGTAGAAACAGTCCCAGTGGGCAACGCCTTTCTAAGTGGCTGATTTGGCCAATATCCACTACCAAAATTTCATCAAGTTATCCCCAGATGTGTATTCTCTTTCCAAGAATCAGTTGGGTCCTGAAGAATGTTATCTGTACTCACAGGAAAGCAAATCCAACCCCATGTGTGTTTTAGGAAGTCTTTTGTGCTGGATATATGCATCTTTATATTGTCTATTGTCATAAGAAGGAAGAAAGAGAAAAAAAAAAACATTATTTTTGGTGCTTGCTAATTCTTCTTGTTCACATCTCTCCAAAGCTACTTCTGCAGCTGTGCCTTGGTATCTTGTTCATTGTGTTTGTACACACAGAATGCATATTGTACAAAGCAGATCCAGTGTCACAACATTTTCACCCTCAAATACAGTATCATTCACTTTTTCATTATTCACTACTTAGATTTTTGGAGGTTATCATTTTACTATTATTATAAATGCTAGATATTGTAATGTTTTTACACCTAAAATATTTATATAGTTTTCAATTTGCACTCCTACATTTTAAGTTATTAAAGTGGTGAACATTTTGGAAACAGACTAAACTGCTGCTGCAAAATCAAATGAAAGCAAAACTTGGCATTTGCATATTTTATTACTAGTCAATAACAGAAGGAAAGGCATGAAAAAATATTGGATATACACTAAGAGGAGGTATCAGTAAAGGCAGCCAACAACAATTTCCTTTAAAATATCTTGATTTTGGTTTATCCATTTTTTTGTTGAAGTTTTGTTCCTAAATATGTGTCTAAGCAACATGCCGCTCAGTGTTTTAATTAAAAGATTTAATAACGTTTTAACAACCAACAGGTGGTGAGTAATGCAGCCAGTAGACGTTGAGAGCAGTGCCATATTGAAAAACAACGCAGACAGAGGTCTGATCCAGCTCAGGGAGCACAGCGCCTTCTCAGCGTGCTCATGCAGACCACTAGAGTTACCGTGGGCTGTCTTGAGTAATGACAGCGAAGTCTACAGTGCACAAGCCCTCTGAAGACAGCCCCACCAGGAGAGAGTGAGGCGCTGCCAAACTAATCTGTTATAATCCTGCAGGGAATTCATTTTCAACTCGTGGCCCTGTTAAAAAAAATTAACTTTTAATAAAGGCTTGCCTTTTTTAAGCCTCACAACACATTCATTGAATTTTTGTTTTGTGGAATAGTTTAACTTCAAATATGCTGTAATCGATAAAAGTTAACATGAAAATTGATATATTATGCGTCAATTCAGTTCCTGAATGCACTTAATCCAATTTTAAAGTCTTGGGACACTGGAACTTATCCCAGCATAGTAGGACCAGCACTGAATGGGGTATCAGTTCCTCACAGAGCACTCCCACACAAAATAGCATTTTCTTATTGTTTTTTGGGATATCAGAGTATATCCAGAATACCCAGAAAAAATGCACACAGACACTAGGAGAAAGTGCAGATTCTAATCATTCAAGCAAAAAATCTAATTTAGTGTTTGAGTTATGAGGAAGCAAGCCATATTATACTATATATTATATTAAGGTTATGGGGAGGCTATGACAGACTCTATCATAGGTTCCACTCACATATCTGCATTTACACGCACAGGGTGCTAGTTTAAATTTGACAGGTAACATAAACAACAAACCTGTGGGGAAATGTTGGAAAACCAGAGTACACAGGAAAAATACGGACACAGGTAAAATGTGTCGTGAGTGAACATGGGATTCAAACCCAGATCTATGTGGCAACAGCAATGGGCAGTCATTTTATATTATATTATTATATTTAGTTTGGTTTATTTTTTGTAATGCTTTTCTCAGAAGATAAGTTAAAATACTAACAAAGACACAGAGTCATACAACATCACCATACATAAATGAACCCTATATAGGTGTCTTGATCTCTCCACCCTCACCCAAACAGTAATACATTTAGTAAATGTGAAGAAAATCAGGAACAGAAGTCAATCTAACAAATGATTAATTGTCAAAGGAATTGGGGAAAAAAACATTTGTAGTTATGTGTTTCTGAGGGAAATACAGGTGCTGGTCATAAAATTAGAATATCATGACAAAGTTGATTTATTTCAGTAATTCCATTCAAAAAGTGAAACTTGTAGATTAGATTCATTCATTACACACAGACTGATGTATTTCAAATGTTTATTTCTTTTAATGTTGATGATTATAACTGACAACTAATGAAAGTCCCAAATTCAGTATCTCGGAAAATTAGAATATCAATTAAGACCAATGCAAAAAAAGGATTTTTAGAAATGTTGGCCAACTGAAAGGTATGAACATGAAAAGTATGAGCATGTACAGCACTCAATATTTAGTTGGGGCTCCTTTGGCCTGGATTACTGCAGCAATGCGGCGTGGCATGGAGTTGATCAGTCTGTGGCACTGCTCAGGTGTTATGAGAGCCCATGTTGCTCTGATAGTGGCCTTCAGCTCTTCTGAATTGTTGGGTCTGGCGTATTGCATCTTCCTCTTCACAATACCCCATAGATTTTCTATGGGGTTAAGGTCAGGCGAGTTTGCTGGCCAATCAAGAACAGGGATACCATGCTCCTTAAACCAGGTACTGGTAGCTTTGGCACTGTGTGCAGGTGCCAGGTCCTGTTGGAAAATGAAATCTGCATCTCCATAATGTTCGTCAGCAGCAGGAAGCATGAAGTGCTCTAAAACTTCCTGGTAGACGGCTGCGTTGACCTTGGACCTCAGAAAACACAATGGACCAACACCAGCAGATGACATGGCACCCCAAACCATCACTGACTGTGGAAACTTTACACTGGACCTCAAGCAACATGGATTCTGTGCCTCTCCTCTCTTCCGCCAGACTCTGGGACCTTGATTTCCAAAGGAAATGCAAAATTTACTTTCATCAGAGAACGTAACTTTGGACCACTCAGCAGCAGTCCAAAGGCGAGACGCTTCTGATACTGTCTCTTGTTCAAGAGTGGCTTGACACAAGGAATGCGACAGCTGAAACCCAGGTCTTGCATACGTCTGTGCGTGGTGGTTCTTGAAGCACTGACTCCAGCTGCAGTCCACTCTTTGTGAGTCTCCCCCACATTTTTGAATGGGTTTTGTTTCACAATCCTCTCCAGGGTGCGGTTATCCCTATTGCTTGTACACTTTTTTCTACCACATCTTGTCATTCCCTTTGCCTCTCTAATAATGTGCTTGGACACAGAGCTCTGTGAACAGCCAGCCTCTTTAGCAATGACCTTTTGTGTCTTGCCCTCCTTGTGCAAGGTGTCAATGGTCGTCTTTTGGACAACTGTCAAGTCAGCAGTCTTCCCCATGATTGTGTAGCCTACAGAACTAGACTGAGAGACCATTTAAAGGCTTTTGCAGGTGTTTTGAGTTAATTAGCTGATTAGAGTGTGGCACCAGGTGTCTTCAATATTGAACCTTTTCACAATATTCTAATTTTCTGAGATACTGAATTTGGGGGTGGCACGGTAGCGCAGTGGGTAGCGCTGCTGCCTCGCAGTGGGGAGACCTGGGGACCTGGGTTCGCTTCCTGGGTCCACCCTGCGTGGAGTTTGCATGTTCTCCCCGTGTCTGCGTGGGTTTCCTCCGGGCGCTCCGGTTTCCTCCCACAGTCCAAAGACATGCAGGTTAGGTGGATTGGCGATTCTAAATTGGCCCTAGTGTGTGCTTGGTGTGTGGGTGTGTTTGTGTGTGTCCTGCGGTGGGTTGGCACCCTGCCAGAGATTCGTTCCTGCCTTGTGCCCTGTGTTGGCTGGGATTGGCTCCCATGACCCTGTGTTCGGATTCAGCGGGTTGGAAAATGGATGGATGGATGGACTGAATTTGGGACTTTCATTAGTTGTCAGTTATAATCATCAAAATTAAAAGAAATAAACATTTGAAATACATCAGTCTGTGTGTAATGAATGAATCTAATATACATTTATGGTGATTTGATTGGTAATTCTAAAGTGGCCCAGCTTGTGTGTGTGTGTGTGTGACTAGGCTTGTCCAGCATTGCTTTCTGATTTCTGCTTGTTGCAGACCATATAGAATCCAACTCAAATCCTGAATTGGATTAAGTGTGATTAAGAAGATTGTATCATATTATATTTTTGCAAGTTAAATACTTTGCTTTTACATTTGTAGTACATTTACTTTGTTTAAAATTTGTGAATTTAGTTTTGATGACAAACAATAAACAATAGGGTCTTTTTGCATATTCTGATTGATTCCTATATCCTCAGAAAACAAATATTTGTGGTAAAACTCTGCAGTATTATTTTTTGTCAAGCCTACAAAGATGAAGGGTGGATTTGAACAGTTGATACAGAGTAGTGAAATGCAAGGTATGTGTCAAAAGTCACTGACCTTTTGGCTTTGTTGGGACAGGGAAATCTAATAAAAGAAATTGGATGCCATGTTCATTCTCAGATATTGCAGTAGTCACAGTATAATATTATATGAAAGAAAATTCTTACCATACATTTCAGAGCGGCAGCTTTTTTTTTATTATTATTTCTAGGTGTGTCTCCATTCTGTTAATCAGTGATGCCATTCTGGTCACTTTTAATGTTTATGTTAATCTATTTTATCTATTGTACACCAATATTTTAGCTTGTTTTTATTGCTAGGCTGTAATTTCCATATTTGCTTTGTTTTATGAAGATTGTGTTTCATTACTTACTGTGTGAGTAGATTTTCAAAATATTTAATATCAAATGAACTTAAATAGAACAACAAATATTCAGTGGTGTAATTATTAATCATCTATACTTAATTTGATAAGCAGCCTAATGGCACAGTGCTTAGTGCTGCTCCCTTATAGATCATGTAGCATGAAAAGCCTAACCTACACCTGCCATATTTCTTTACACACAACATTAATTAATCATCACCAAATTCTAAAACCTTTGGACTATTCCTTATAAAGGCAGTTTGATCTTTACAGTTTGAAGTAGTTTTAGCTCATGTTGTTAATACTGCCAGAGGCTTCTAGACTGGTATTCAGTATTTTTATCCATGCACATACTGTATCTTTGGGCCAAACCCAAATTTATGGAAAATGGTGAGCAGGTAGTCTGAATCGACTCTGTCAAAGGCTTTTTCTGCATCCAAAGATAATAAGATATCTGGTGTGTTAGATTTTATGGGTGAGTATATTACATTAAACAAACACCAAAGTTTTGAAGCTAAATGTCTGGCATTTATAAATCTGGTTTGATCTTGTGATATTACAGAAGAAGCATTTTCTCAGTCCTTTGAGTTAGAACTTTGGAGAGTATTTTAACATAATTTCAAAAGTGAGATTGGTCTGTATGATGCATATTGTAATAAGTTCTTTTTTTTTTGTTTGGCAAAAAGTTTGAAGTACAAGTTTATTTGTTGTCTCTAGCCTGTATAAATGTTGCTAATGATAGTAGAGCTAACATAGCTGAATTGGTTTTTTCCATAAAATTTCACTGGGTAGCCATCAAAGCCTGCTGCTATTTCCACTTTATAGCATCCAATAGCTCTGAGAGTGTCAGAGTATTGAGTTGTGGTATTTTTTATTAAATTAAAAACCTCCTTAGATTGTGTTTCATCTTCTTTAAACTGAGCAGACTATAAGGACATATAGTACTCCCTAAATGTGTGTTATATTTTTATGATCAATGATTTTATCTCCATTTGCATTGGTAATTTCTGTTATTGCAGTGAAAATTTCCTACTTGTGGATTTGTTGAGCTAATATCTTATTTGCCCTCTCTCTGTGTTCATAATAATGATGTTCCAATTTAAAGATGAGTTGTTCAGTTTCTTTTGTTGTCAAGAGGTTAAATTCTGATTATAAAGCCTGTCTTTTCCTATAAAATACCTCATTTGGAGTCCTGGTATATTCTTGATCTATTGTGGAGATCTTGATGATTAACTCTGATGCCTTCTTGTTCGCCAAATAATCTGTCCTTCAGAGTTTCTCAAAGAATTCCTGCGGAAACCTCTTAGGATGCGTCAGTCACAAACAATGATCAATTTATTTGGCAACAAATTCTTTAAAGTTCACATCTGGAGGTTAAGACACCAGCTACGAAGTGAGTGTGTCTGGCATAGTGATTTCAAGATCAGACGGCATGATCAGAGATAAAAATAGCATTGTACTTACAAGATATGATAGTGGACAATAAATTATTATTGATGAAGAAATAATCAGTTCTTGAGTTAACTACGATGTACTGATGAGAAGGAATATGCTCTGGAATTTGCATTTAAGAATCTCCATGGTCCATGGCTCTGATAGGTTATGATCCATTACAATATGTGTGACGGTCTTTGGGGTATTAGATATTATTGTTACTTTAGTTGATAATCTTTTCTAATGTTAAATACAATCATTTCCACTGAGTTATGGAAGATGCAATAGAACTCTTCTGTTTGAGTGAGACAGGACAGCAGATGAATAGGGTATTCTAAGACAGTGTTTCCCAACATCGGTCCTGGGGGCACACTGTGGCTGCAGGGTTTTGTTCCAACCAGCTTCTGTTTTTAATTGGACTCCTAGGCTAATTAAGTGATGTGTTATTTCCCAAGTTCTGTATTTTGGGAACAATATAGAAATTAGAAAACTAAGTTTGGTAAAAAATATATATTTTAAAATGTACCAATCAGTTATATGGGAATAATGTATTTTTTTTCTTTTTAACAATATTTTCATCTTGATTTTCATTCTACTTTTCTAGGTGTTCTAATTGTTTAATTAATTCATTATTTACTAAGTAGTGAGTCTGATGCTAAAGTAGTTGCAGCTTTTGATTATTCAGTGTTGTTTGCCATTGTGTCTGCTCTGCTCAGAGAAAAGGCAAAATATAATAAAATCAACAAAAGAGTTAAGCATTTAAATCTATAGCAAAAGCAGAAATATTTCTAAATGTCTTCTAAATGTAAAAATCATGCTGCTGTGCTTTTCTGAATGTAGAATAAAAGTAAAATAATACTAGCTAATTAAATGAGATCAGTGTTATCAGGTGTTGTCACTGATTAGGAATCTAGTTGGAACAAAAACCTGCAGCCACAGTGTTCCCCCAGGACCGAGGTTAGGAAACACTGTTCTAAGATATCACAATGCATGGGCATTGGAGGACTCATCTGAGAGCTGGGGAAAAATATGTAATAACTTGCTAAGACGGGGGGGATGGGGGGGTTGCTACCACTGACTTTGTCCTGTTTCTCTTCTTCCCTCACAGTTCCGACAGACTACCCAATAGGGGTATTTAGCCCTGCCCTTTCCGGGCGTTTCACCATTAAGCACATACAACCCAAAGAGAGGCGTCTTTTGCTGGAAGCTCCGAGTAAGCTGGTTATTAACTCCAGAGAAGGAGCACCCTGGACCGGGGAGCAGTGCATTTGTGCATTTATCTTTCCTTTCATTTTGTTTACTTCGTCTGGCAACGAATAATAGGGACGACCCGGTTGGCGTCCCAAACTTCTGACAGATTCCAGTCTGTCCTTCCACCACCTGACCACAATATTTTTAACTAAATATTGGCCCTTCTTTTATTGATTGTAACTAATGCTACCAGGTCGTTTGGAGTAATTGTAAGACCAAATGTATGTGATGAGTAAGTATAGTTTTTTCCCATATGATGTGAACATAGGGCATTCCCAAACATGTGTCCTAATGAGGCAAGAGCTTGATATCTTTGTTTGCAATTTTGAGTCTTGTCCTACATATAATTTAGATTACTTTAGTCGAGATGGATGCATGTGATGTATGATTCTGAGCTAAAGCCCATTATGCTGTGATCACATTGATGGTTAGCATATTTTCTGTAGCTCTGTGATGGCCAGTGAAATTTTCTGCACTGTGGTGTGCTGGGTCGGTAATATCATGTCAATCTATTCATCATCACTAGATAGAATACTGTTAGACACAGATTGTTTAGGGAAGATTAGCCCGTCTGTGCAAACTTCTTTTAACAAAAATTCTAACTGAAAGATTACATTGAGGCATAGTAGTTCAAAGTATGAAAAATACCTCCAATATAGGACTCGCTAGAAATCCAAATACTGAGTAACTTCCATGAGTCAGTTAAGGATGGCTGGAAAAAGTGACTATCATGAACGGCAGCATTTGACAGTGACTTCTTTATTTTAAAGTTTTTGCAATAGTTTTCACCGGCTTTAGAGCAAATGCTGCATCACAGAATTACTAGTAATTGACAAACATTAGTAAATGTAGGTATATAGTGAAGAGTTTGAACAGGGTTTGCTTTTTGTTTTGCACTAAACAGGTAAAGTTGTTTTGTTTTTTTTACGCTCTTCCTTCTTTCTACATCTTAAAGTGCATATATGTGTATTAATCTGTAATAAAAATAGAAATTAGGCAATATTATGCATCCTATATGAAGACTTTACAAAATTGTCATTTTTAAACAATTTTTATATAAGGCTTTTCTTAATTCCAAATAAACAAAGTAACAATTGCATATACACAAGTACCATAAAAATAATAACTATATCTCAAACAGAAAATGATTAAAATCTTAATGTACAATACAATTTTGTTTTATAGACTGTAAATAAATAAATAAATTAAATAAAAAAATAAAAAAGTAAATGTGGCATTTGCAAAAGTCTGGATACCATTTCATACGCAAGGTCTCATAGCTCATTAGGTAGATCAGTCGGTCATGGCTGTTCATTGATCCAACAATGACAATGTCCATCCATTTATACATCTCTGTCACTCTCCCTCCTGTGTGTATGCTAAGGAGAGAACTGCCCAGATTGTGAAAAGCAGACCCTAATGCACAATGGGTTGGTGAATTTCCCCTCGGGCACAGTTGGTTGGCGTTGATGGTGATGTCTTGCCACTCTCTTCTCCTATTGTTTTTGGGTTCTTTCTTGTTCGAAGTGATGGACTTCTTCAATTGTGGGCCATTTTCAAAGTATGCAATCCCCAACAAGTGTCTAAAGCTGCCTATGTGGAATGGAGCAGGCCTTGAGAGAACACTTCAAGTAGTCCTTCCAGTTTCTTTTTTAGAGTCACCCCAAAGTTCCTTTGGTGAGTTCACCATACAGGACCATCCAAGGAAGCCAAGATTCATCCATATGGCTAGCATTCCCAGTCCAGCAAAAGACACAGCTCAGTAGCATGGCCTTAAAGCTGGTTGATGAGCCACATTCCAGAATTTTAGTGTGTGGAACCTTGTCCTCCCAAATGATGCCCAGGATCTTCTGGAGGCAGCATACATGGAATGCTTTTAGTATGCAAATTTGCTTGCAGTAGGGATTCCAGGACTCATATCCATACAGGAGCACTAATATACATACCGCATGATAGTCAACAACCTTGGCTATCATGCAAAGATTTTGGTTACTAAAGACATGCTTGCTGCTGAATATAAAAGATGGTAATCAGAGGCTTTTCACAATCTCAGTCACTCTCTTAGGTGCACAGACCTGGGACTGGTCAGATCTCTGTAGGTGGGTACACTGGTCGCTCTGATGGCTGTCATACTCGAGTAGTAGCTGTTGCTTTAGCAGATCGGCTCCTTTGGATAGTGTCTGATGTCACTCCTTTCAATGAGCATATTATGAGACTCTGATTACGGCACTCTCTGGGAGCCTTGTTTGTTGTCTCAGTGTATGCTCTGACTGGGGTGAATAATGTTTCAGTGAGGGAGAAATTTTATTTACAAATTTGTTTGGTGCTTGATGGGTGCCTGTGAGGTGACACTCCTCTGGTCATGGGTGACTTCAATGCAACCACTGGCACTGACAGGGCTGGCTATGAGGATTGTATCTGTTCCCATGGGTTTGGTGACTGTGGTGAAAGTAGCTCCTTGCTCCTTGACTTTGCAAAAGGTCAGTGGCTGCGAATCGCTAGATCCTGGTTCCAGCACCTTGAGCCACATCCTTGGACTTGGTACTCCAATACTGGTGATGTGGTGAAGGAGGCTGATCACATCCTCATGGCCAGGTGCTGGAGGCTCTTACAAAACTGCAGGGTCTACAGAAGTGGCCAGTTTGAGAATTCTGACCACAGAATTCTTGTTGCTACTCTGAAGATCTAGCTTAGGTCCAGTAGGTTATCACCTACTAGGAAAACGAGGCTGGACCTGGACAGACTCCAAGATCAGGCTGTGTCTGATGAGTTTGCACAGTTTGTGTGAGGAACTTATGGATTTGGTTGTGACTGCCGATCATAATGTAATTTGTTAGAACTTCCGTGATAATACCCTGAAGGTTGCTGAGGGTTGTGTTGGTGTTACCTGTTGTTCCCAGAAGGAGGTGTTTCATCTCGCAGTTGGACTCCGGATATCATCGAGAGCAGTCGCCTTGCACGTTTTGATGGCAACTCCGGTCTGAGAAGGATGGCTGCAAGGGCTCTGAGGGAAGATAAGGGGGTATTTGTTAGAGGAATCTGTGAGCAAGTGACACACCATCTATGGTTTAGTGACCCCCGTCCTGCTTACAGAGGAATCAAAGCATTACGCACATCCAAACCTGTTCCTCAGAGTCGCAGTCAGGGTGGCTGATGGAACAGTCCTTACGGGTGACACTGCAGTTGTGACCCACTGGGCTGACTACTTTGAGCAGCTGTTTAAAGTTGATCCTCCAGCTAGGATGCTGGATATCTCTGGGACCATGGTTCTTGAAGCTGATCCTCCAGTACTTGTGAACCACCCATTCTCATTGAGATTGCACATGTGGTGGACCAGCTGATAGTATGGAAGGCTGCAGGGTTCTGTGGTATCTGGAGTGAAGTTCTCCAGGCTGGTGGTAAGGCTGTCCTCCTGGCATTGCAAGCAATCTTTGCTTCCATTTGGGAGACTGAAAAACAGGACCCTATCTGGAAAGGGAAGGGTCATTGCCTGAATTGTTGCAACTACAGGGGGATAACACTGCTCTTGGTGCCGGGTAAAGTTGATGTTAGGGTTGCCCTCAATAGGATCCGTGATCACCTGCTTACCTACCAGTGACCGGAGAAATCTGGTTTTACGCCTAAGAAGTCTACTATTGACCTATATCCTGGTACTGAGGATTCTCATGAAGCACAAATGCAAATATCGGCAGAGTTTCTTTGCAGCTTTTGTCGATTTCTGTAAAGTGTTCGAGGTAGTTGATCAAGCTGCCCTGTGAGACATCCTGAGACTTTGCAGGATCTCCTCAAGGTTGCTTGATATCATGGGCGGCCTGTTTCTGGTACTGTGAGTGCTGTGCAGAGTGGAGGCAGAACCTCTGCGTTTACCCCAGTTGCTTCTGGGGTTCGTCAGGGGTGTGTTCGTGCTCCTACTCTGTTCAAATGCCTGCATGGACTGGGTGTTGGGGAAGGTCGTGGGGTCCAGCAGCTGTGGTGCATCTGTTGGCAAAGAAAGATTCACTGATTTTTTTACATTTTTGTATTTCTTCATGTAAATTATACTATGCATTAACATTTTTATAAATGTTTTAATTTGTTTGCTGTCAAAGTTATATTTATTTTTTCTACTTCAAATGCTTAAATTCTACTGCAAGTTCTTGATGCTTGCCTACAGAATAGTCAACTGGTCAGCACCTATATATACAGTATATGGAGACACTTATGAGATCATATGCCCCATTTCAACCACTCAAGTCTGTGTCTGATGAGGCCAACTGTGGATGGAATTAAATCTTAGTCCAGAGTCTTCATATGTTCTACCTGGATAGTGGAACGAGCTGCCCACCTCTATTCAAAAACTTGATTCCCTCAACATGTTTAACAAGTGTTTGAAGAATGTCTTGTTTGGTGAATTTCTGTCTGTCAGGCTTTCTTAACCTAGGAATTGTAATTTTGTTGTGAGCTCTTCACTTGAGATGATCAATTTTGTAACCTTGTCCTGTAATACGTTTTCCCCAAGATTGATGTTTACATGATTATGTTGACCACTTTTGCAATTTTCTTTGAAAAAGCATTTGTTAAGCAAATAAATGTAAATATACATGTCAAAAGAATATGTGATTTGGCCAGAATATCTAATTTTGCTCAAGCCACTGCATGGAACTTTGTTTGTGTGTGTGTGCATATATAGATTGTGGAATAAAACACACAAAATGATTGTAAACATTTGGGGGCACCACAGGAGACCCGTTTAATCAATGAAAAAAAAAACAAAAGCAAAAATATGCTGTTCAAGCAGAATGTCTTTTCAGACCCGAGTCTTTGATTAACTACTTCTACATGGTAATGGAGTAGGTTATGAGGCTGAGCAAGTGAAAAAGGTAGATCCAGGTGATTGGAAACTGGAAGTAACATCAGATGTCTTTTGGTCATCAATCTGTACCAAGAAAGACATGTTTCTTGTACTGGCTAATTACACAGCATGGGAACAACTTGAGATGGAGAAGTTCCTTCTACTTCCAGGCCCATCATTTCACCAGGTATGTTACATGTTTTTTATCCTTTATTTTGTGACCAGTTATGCTCCAGTGTGACAGGGTAGGGTAGACTGCACATGACAACCATCCAAAAAGTTTGAATGGTTTTCCCACTTTCTAGGAAGCACATAACAGCAACAATAGAAATGGTACTCCCAGAATCAATAAGTGTGGCAGCGTTGTGCCTATTGATTATTACCATACCCATGTAAGGAAGAGAAAGTGGATTAACAACTGCACAGTACCTTCTCCTTGCACCCAACTACAATCCACTGCCTCATAGAGATGTGGGGAATTGGGAATGATGTGTCCCACATCCTCATACTTGAAACAACAAAGGGGAGATTGAGACTTCTCCTGGGCAACTGGGCTCAGTTTTAGGTACATGTCTCATCTGAGATTTTTGGCGAACATCAAGCTGTTCTGATAGCTTGGCTTGCATAGCCTCCCTGTGTCACTCTATGTTCTTAATAAGCAAATTCATGGTGTTCCAGTTCTGCCATCGGACCTGTTGTGCGAGAGCCTCAAGGATGGCATTAACCAGGTAATTACAAGTGAGCTTCTACACCACCTTCTCAACAGTATTGTCTCCGTGTTTGAGCCTTCGCCTGAGTTTGCCCTATAGATCATAGGCTTGGGCGTTTGTTGAATTGCCAAATCCTGTCGCCTTTGATGATATACCAAGCCAGTATTTTGGCCTTGAGCTTATCAAATTCACTGGCGGCTTGCTCTTTGAGGTTATAATAATCCCTCTGAGCCTCACCCATCAAAAATGGCACCAGTATGATAGCCCATTAAGAAGGCTACCAGCAATGCCAGGTAATGGTGTGTCCAAAAATTAAAAGATAATCATTGTTTCATCCCGAGCTCATACCAGCATAAATACCTGTAACGGTCCTAATGCACATTCATATTGTGGTACCGCCCTGACCTGGTTATGAGTCTCCACCTTGGCGAGCTGGGTATGTTAGTGTCCTACCTGGATCCATAATGCCTGCATCTCTTCACTCAAGGCAACCACTTCATTTCAGTCATGTCTCTTGTAAAAAACCCTGTTACTATGCCCCTGTGGAATAAAGCATACAAAAGTATCATGAAGAATTGGTGGTGCTCATAATTAATGGAACAAGAGATAAAAACAAAAACCATGCTGTTGAAGTGAAATGTCTTTTCAGACAGGAGTCTTCTATTGACTGCCTCCAGATAGCAGTGGTTCTGGTTATGAGGCTAAGCAAGAGGAAGGGGCAGATCTAGGAAGTTGGAAACCAGAAGTAATGTTAGATACAACAACTAAATTTTTGTATATAGCCCATTTTCATGCAAACAATGGAGCTCAAAGTGTTTTATAAGATGTCAAAGAGAAAGTTACAAAGAAAAACAAATAAGATTAGACAATAATATTAAAGAATATGTAGCAAAGAAAAATATAAATAAATTTATACTATCTTAAAAAAAAACAGATATCAAGCAGAAGAATATTGTTTTTACATACAATATCATGATATAAGTCTCTAAAGATAGTCTGGTGCTACAGTTAAATGAATGGGAGGAAAGATAAAAAAACTCTAGTTAAGCTGGAGAAAAAACAAAATCTGCAGGGGTTCCAAGGCCAAAAGACCACCCAGCCCCCACTGCCCCACAACCAGTTATAGTCGGTTCCCAATGCACTTTGCCAGCATGCCAGAGCAAAGTATATTCAGTGACTTACATTCGTTGAACGCCGCAACCGGCTATAGTCGGTGTCCAGTGCAATTTGTCAGCATGCCGGAGCTGATCAGTCAGTACCATACATTCACTGAGCAGCCAGCTCATGATCACTGCTGCCCTCAAACAAATCAGCATCACTGTCCCTGGGATTCAGCCACTGCACTAGACTAGCCTGCAAGCATCAGCATTGACCTCTGTGTGCTTGCATGCAGTCAGTTCAAGCGCAGTTGGTTCAGTGATTTACTGAATTTCATCAATGGTGTCAGTTGCACCTTGTACATATAATAATAGACAGGCGCAGATTAATGCACAGGCTGGCCTAGGCTGCAGCCTAGGGGCCCCACGTGTGCAGGGGCCTGGGATTGGCCAAACTATTTTTAATTATTTTTTTTTTTATTCACTAAAAGAAAACCGCCTCCCTGATGCCCATTGGCCAATAAGAACATTTTTAAATTTAACAAGCTGATTGGGTAGATGTGACCCAGTTAAAGTTAATTTTGTTTTGAGTTCATACCACACCACTGTCTTATTCTGGGTAACTGGACAGCATATCGGCAAAATGCCCAAAAGAAAATAAGATAGCGGAGCACAAAAACGAAAAGCACAACAACTGAAAGAACAGTGTAACCAAAAACTGCTAAAGAAAATCCCTAAATTGACTGGATATTTCAAGGCTGTCGAATCTTCATCCAGTCAGCAACAAAATGCTGATCCACAGAATAGAGGCTTTGAAAGGCTTTTCAGACACTATATGGTCGGCACATGCACTAGCAATAAAAGCACTGTATCAGAACTACGCTAGAATTCAAGAGTCAGTGCAAAAGTTAGCTGATGACCCGAACCAAACCCTTACTACTCGGGATACTCTATGGGAAGATGGAAAAACTACAGATTTCCTTTTTGTGTAACATGTGGCACCGCATATTGCAATGCTTTTACAAAACTAGCACTGCTCTGCAGGCAGTTGACTTGGATTTATGTAACGCTGTTGATCTCATTAGCTCATTGAGGAATTATGTAGCTGGCCTGCGAGATGATTTTGACAACTTTGAGAGTGGTACAAAGAACATGTCACCAACTGTGTTCCAACACTACAAAGTAGACACACAGAGGCACAGAAAAAAGATGAATCCACTGAATCTGACTGTGAGCGATCAGGCCAAGACAAATTCAAAACAGTTTTTATCGCCATCATAGACCGACTCGTTGCCGAACTGGATCGGAGGTATCACTCCTACAAGGACACTGAGCAGATGTTTGGATTTTTGAACAATATTCCCTCCATCTCTGTAGAAGATCTTCGAAATGGAGCGGCTAATCTTCAGAAGAAATATGCGGGTGATCTGGAGGATGATTTTGTGGATGAAATTGGACAATTCAGAGAATTTATTAAAGAAAACAAGGACTCTCAGCAAGGTCACTGCTGCAACTTATACGAGGAAGAAAATTACAGTCCGTTTTTCCAAAATTTGATATAGCTCTCCAGATATTTATGACTTTGCCTGTAATGAATGCTTGCGGGGAGCGTTCATTTTCAAAACGAGGACTAGTTAAAAACAGACTGAGATCCACAATGGGCCAAAACAGACTGAATCACCATCTTCTAAAGGTAGGAAAATGTATATTTGCCGTATGATTGTGATGCTGTTGTGTTATTACTTTGTGTTACTGTATTGTATTTTTATGGGTCTTGTTTTATTTGATATGTGTGATATTGCCTCAGTAATATAGTGTGGCCTGTATACTACTGCCGTTATTGCACCTGCTGGTTTAGAAAACTAAAAGCGGTTATTAACTTGCAGATCCACTGTTAATGCCTTTTATCTGTGGAGTTGCTATTTATAGTAAAGGCTGTCAAGGTATTTCTGCGGATGTTTGTTTATGCTAGTGCACCCCAAGTGGGTGCATTTCGGCTATGTAATATTTCCAGCATGCTATTACACATTTTTTTTTCTGGTAAAGCATTATAAGTAAGTGGGGCTGTCCATATCCTCTGCAACAGGGGGCCCACACAAAGAGTAGCCTAGGGGCCCATGACCACCTTAATCCGCCTCTGAAAATAGATTGTTGCAGTAGTTTGTTTTATAGTTTTTACAGTTCATTGGCAGTGTGTAAAATTCAGTAATTGTGATGCTTTTTGCATGAAAAAATATGCGTTACATTAAAATTTCAATTTTTCTTGGTGAATTGTGATGTTTCCTTAAAAACTGCAGCAAAAAATATTTGCCGTCCGGGGTGCATTAACCCCCCAAGTATGTGGCAGTCCTCTATGTTCTCATGCTTCATATGAGAGGATTCGTTGAAGTTGGTCTCTTGGATAGCTGAGGTACCTGGTTTCATTCCAGCATCACAGGAGGCTGCACGGTGCCTTAATCAAGGGGTGGTGGTACAAATCACCACCACAAGTGAACCTATATATATACAGTATATATATACTAGACAAAGAGCCCGTTTCGACAACGTAAGATGAAACGGGCACGAGTTTGTGTCAGCAGTGTATATAGTAATAAGTATAAGCACCACAAACCTGATATAGGTGTATTGAATCAATGCGTAATTGAATCAGAATGCGTAATTAGGCCTCGAGCTGTAGTCGAAATCGCCTTTCAGGCCTCTAGAGTTTTAATCGAAGTCGCCTTTCTCTTTGATTTTTTGCGGCCGTAAATCCGCCGCCTGCCGCGATGTTGGGGTTGGATGTCGGTCTCGTAAGGTTTTTCGGGCAGCTGCGCAGAAGGCGACTGCGCATTCAGCTTTGGACGGACGTGAGTGAATGAGTGAGTGAGTGAGGAGGAAGGCGAATTATGTATTAACCCCTTAACCGCCCTCTGCCGGATATATCCGGCACCGTTGTTTTATTACTAACGCCATACTGCCGGAATTATCCGGCACATTTGCCTGTGGTTATATGAATGCCTGGCAAGTAGTATAACTGTCGGTTTGGCGTGGGTATTATTACTACGTTGTATTTCGACAAGTCTGTGGTTGTTTTGGCCGGTCATGTGACGTGATTCGCATGTAACAGCTGTGAATATGGCGAAACGTAAACTGACTTCAAGTGAGGCTTTGCAGGCGATTTTGGACAGTTCTGATCATGATTGTAGCAGTTCTGAAGAAGATTTTAGCGACAATGATGAGCAGCAACGTGCGCTGCATGATACTGTGAATGAAGACGCATCGGATGATGGTGATGAGTGGGTGTATCCCCAGCATCTCATCTGGACTGCTGCCCGAGGTGAACTACCTTTTCTGCATCCGTTTGAGGCAACGTGTGGCTTTATTGTTGATGTAAACAATTACACTGCTGAGCAGTTTTATGAGCTGTTTGTGTCACCTGATTTGATCAGACATTTTGCTCATCAGACAAATCTGTATGCAGCACAGTTTATTGAGAAAAATCCCAATTTACCTCCACATTCCCGTGTTCGTGCTTGGGTAGACACTGATGAAAACGAAATGAAAAAATTCATTGGGATTTTGATGTTGATGGGAATAATCAGAAAACCAGATATTGAGATGTACTGGTCTACAGATCCTATGTATGCAACACCTATTTTTGCAGCTGTCATGACACGTAACCGATTCTCTTTGCTGCTGAAATTCTTTCATTTGAATGACAACAGAAATGAGCCAGATAAGAAAAATCCAAACCGCGACCGCTTGTTCAAGCTACGTCCTTTGATTGATCATTTATTTGAAGCATTTCAGTTGCCCTACATGCCAGGACCGTCAGTTACAGTTGATGAAAGTTTATTGTTGTGGAAGGGCCGCTTACAGTTTCGACAGTATCTACCATTGAAAAGGGCACGGTTTGGTATCAAGATGTTTTGCTTGGCTGAGAATTCAGGTTACATTTATAGATTTCGTGTATACACTGGCAAAGAGGATCCTATGAGTAGTATTTCAGCAGTGTTGCCAGATGAATGTAAGGACTTTGGACTTTCAGAAAAACGCTGTCGTGTCTGTTCAAAGAAGGGTCAGCGTAGAGACGTCAAGACCTTCTGCTCAAAGTGTCCCAGCAATCCAGGACTTTGTGCAGTTCCCTGCTTTGGCCTGTGGCACAGCAAACTCAAATACTGGGAATGAAACTATGATTGACTGAACTACTTTTGACTTTTGAATTACTTTTGACTGTTCCGTTTTGTAGTAGACAATAAATCCAGAAGCCTGAGAAAAGGTACATTTTGTGTTTTATTATGTGTTTGCCCATTTCTAGAACTTGCACAACATTTAGTGGTCAATACTGCTTGAATAAATGTAAAAAATGTAAAAAAAATGTAAAAAAGTAAAAAAACGAAAATTGTTCAGATTTCGCCTGGCGTGGGGATTATTTAGGGAGTTGGCGGTTAAAGGGTTAAGATATATTTGCATATGTTGGTTATTTCATTAAATACTGCTCTAACTAAATTCCTAGTTAACTTTCCACATTCCCCACCAAGAACAACGAGCTGCTGTATACCTTTTAAATATGTTACCAGTCAAAAGTTTGCCCGGTTGAATTGGTAGTGCGCATACCAGTTCAACCAGGCACACATTTGACTGGGACACAGGACAAATGAGATTTAAGGCAAATACTAAAAGTGACAGAGAGCTGGCTTAATTGTGGCTATCAAATGAAAATACTATTAACAGACACTTAGACATGAACTCAGCATATTCAGGCTTAAAAAGAAGAACATCAAAATAATAAAAAATGACTTTAAGACCTACACTTTACTAATCCACCCCTCTTACACCTATCTACCCCCCTTCCTCATTTGCTACTTATTGCATTTGACACCTACATGTCTAATCATTTTCCTCTGAAAATAATACCTGATAGGTTTCAAAAGTTCCGGAATAAAAGACAATTTTAAGATATGTGATTCATTTCTACCTAGAAATATGCAAACTATATCACAGATCTTCGCTTATATAGTGAAACGTATGTTTGTAGTCTTTGTGTTATTCATCTTGCCTGAAGAAGGGGCCTGAGTTGCCTCGAAAGCTTGCATATTGTAATCTTTCTAGTTAGCCAATAAAAGGTGTCATTTTGCTTGGCTTTTCTCTGTTATTTGGCAGATACTGTTCACATATCTATGAGCTGCTTCTTGCAACTGAGAGGACATGGCGGGTGTTAGCCGACTGGCCATCCAACCATAAGCATTACCTAGTAGGTAACCACCTAAGTAATCAGATTGTGATTCAGAACTAAGAATGTTATATATATTGTCACGCACGAGCGCATGGGGAGCAGCTTAAGGACCCGACGCGCATTGTGAAAAGTCGTGCCAGGGGACAATGGCGGGGTACTAACTTCTCTCTCTCTTTCCGTAGAAAAGACGAAGCGCCGCCACCACAATCCTTCCTGGACAGCTAAGAGAACAACACTTCCGGGTCTCTTTCTCTCCTCTGGTCCCCCACTGATGACATCCACTGCCTATCCACCACCACGCCTTCCCAGCATTCCATGTTCCTAATTTCCTGTCCGGCTCATTAAATTTTCCGTCCACCCATCCTTTTTTGTCTTATGATTTCGTTGAAATATTTGACCTTGCTTTTGTTGCAGTATACGGGGCCAAAAACACGAAATCTTTATGAGTTTGTGCTTGTTGTTATTACAGTGGCGTAGTCAGCAGGATAAAGACCCAAAAATGATGCCTGAAGGGCAGGATCTGAATAGCGTCCTAAGTACTATGGCCAGGCGGCCACGAAGGTGGAGCTCGCAGAGATGAAGAGACGGCTGGCAGCGGCAGAGACGGTAAAGCTAGAGCCTGCACGGCCCCTGCCTCCTCCTATCATTCCTCTTTCAGAGGTGGATGATATTGAATCGTACCTCTTGATTTTCGAGAGGACGGCCACCCGCAACCAGTGGCCATGGGCGGAGTGGGCATCCATTCTGGCCCCGTACTTGAAGGGCCTGGCGCAGCGGGACTATCACGATCTTCCCGAGGAGGAAGCCGTCCAATATGACCTCCTTAAGGCTGAGATCTGTAAATGCTATGGCGTAACCTCCGGCCAGCAGGTGAGGGAATGGAGATAGTGGAAGTTTGACCCTAGTGGCCCGGCTAGAGCCCAGGACTTCGAGTTCTGGGGCAAGATTGGACACTGACTACAGCTAGACGTCAACCAGGCTCGCCAGGTGGTCGAGCAGGTCGTCTGTGAGGCGTTTGTACATGCTATGCCGGACTACCTCGCCCAGCAGGTCAGGAGACATCCTTTTAAGGATATAAACGGCCTTTTGGAGGTACTCGAACGACACCTGGCGGTGACCCAATTTGGGGAGTCTGAGAAGCCGGCTCGCGGGGTCCGACAGGGACGTGTGGCCACCCCGGAACCTACCCGCTGCTCTCTGGAGGCTCCGGCTAAACCGAGGGACAGGGTCTTCACCCCGCCGCACTGTTTAAAGTGTGGCAAGGTGGAGCATATCGTTAACTCCTGTCCCCTCAACCTGGAACCTATGGACTGCAACTGGGCCAAGGGTGAGAGGTACTCTGTCTAATCCTCTGGCGGTCAACGATACGGGAGTGGTATTAATAAATGGGCACTTGGTGGTGGCGGTATTTGATTCCGGGAGTAACATTACTATTGTTGCTCGCTGTTACGTTTTACCACAACAGTGGAGAGCTCCAAACACGAGAGTCACTTGTGTAAATGGAGAGACCAAGTCATACAGGTCAAAAAAGTGCTTCATAACCTGGGAAGGGGAGCCTAGAGAGATTCTCGTCACTGTGTTGCCTGAGCCCCCTTTCCCGGTTATACTGGGACAAGACTGGCCGGAAAGTAATTGCGGTAGAACTGTTACCACTCCGAAACCCAAGCTGGGTCTGATTATAGAAGGGCAAGGGTCCTTCCCAGCTGCTCCCACACCATGCTCTTCGGCGACTATTGATGACGTGAATGATTTAGGGGAGCCCTTTTCGGCTACGGACCTCGCCCCAGAAGTACAACTGGAAGAGGTTCCGGGTCGAGACAAGGTTAACCCCAATCCACTCGCTGGCGTGAAATATCAATTTCGGTCCACGCCGGCGTCCTTTAAAAGAGAACAGTGGAACGATGATTTCCTGAAGTTTGCCTAAAATGCTATGGTTTCCGCAAACGACATATCGTCAGCTGATTCAACTCCACTGGGACCCTATTTTGTATTAGATAATAAATTGTTATATCAAGTTGCGGAACACGAAGGCGAGGTGCGAAAGTTTTTGTTAGTCCCACGGACCTACTGGCGGCAAGTGTGTGAACTAGCACATGCCCACCTCTTAGGCGTCCACCTCAGGGCCGAAAAAACGATGGAGAGAGTGAAGCTCCGGTTTTACTGGCCCGGGATCAATGAGAAGGTCCGACGTTTTTGTCCTTATGGACTAAGGTATGCCCTTTACTTCGGATACGTTCAGGGAAGTCACCAAGTTACTCCGCATTAAGCATCTCAGGACATCGGTGTACCACCCCCAGACAGATGGGTTGGTGGAATGCTTTAACCAGACCCTGAAACAGATGCTCCGCAAGGTAGTCAACGCGGATGGTAGGAACTGGGACCAACTTTTACCGCTGGTGCTTTTCGCTTACCGGGAGGTGCCATAGGCCTCCTGTATGGACGCCAACCCCGTGGCATATTGGATGTGTTAAAAGAAGGTTGGGAAGGGGAGGCGCTTCCCTCCACCAATATCCTAGAACAGGCATGTCAAACTCATTACCATTGATGGGCCGCTTCGACTGCCATACGTGTGTCATTGGGCTGCACTGTAACAAATACTATTATACAAAGTTACTGTAGCTTTCTTTCCAATACTGAAAACTTTAAAAAATGTAACACTTAAAGTTTAAAGAAAAGCAATTTATTTCCATACAATCTCCGTACAACAGCGTACAATTAGAGTCTTAGCCTCTTAGCTAGGTCCTTATATCATTATATTATATTCATTATACTATATTCATTGCTTATATAGGAGTCTTACAGTGTGAGATCTATTTCTTTTGTCCCGACACTTGGCATCTCTTGTTAGTAACCAGTTCGTCAATATCAGGCTTGAAATCTTGTGCAGCTGCAACTTTTATGAGGGATGAAAGGTGCTCGACGGTAAGTCTTGAGCGATGTGGGGTTTTTGGTAGCTTTCATTAACGAAAACAATTGCTCACAAAGGTAAGTGCTTCCGAACAATGACAGTACTCTCGATGCCAACTTACGTATCTGCACATACGAGGGTGGCAGGTAAGCATATAAGCCGGGCACACCAACTTCGTTTTATTTTGCCTTCAGAATAGAATCTGACTGCAGTTCAATCAATTCCATTTGGATATTCTCAGGCGCATTCTCAACTTTGTAAGAGTATGGTGACGTAAACAGCACAAAGTGCTGCTCGTGTGAACTAAAATCACGAAAACGCTCACTGAATTCATTGCTCAGTAATTCAAGTTGGAAAACAAATCCTCCAAAAATCAAATTTTACTTTACTAAGTTTACTTCAAAGTTTATGTTGTAAAATAAGCCGATATGCAAAAAGCCACCTGACCTACACTAATTATACAAACTCAAAATCACAAAAATATATTAATAAACAACTCACCAACTTCTCGCGTCCACTTCACATCTTCAGCTGTAGTCTGCACTAACTGATCGATACAATACTAGCACAAAATTACATAAAACTAGAGCAAAAAAACGTGAAAATATGCGGGCTATTACTACTTGTGATGGTCAGTTCTGCCCAGTGGCCAGTCTCAGCAGCCCAGCCAGTAGTATAGCTTGCCAGGGGCGGCCCTGGGCAGAGAAAGAATCAGTGGCCCCTTCGCCCGCCAATGTCAATATGGCATCTTATGCACGGTGGATGGCCACATCCGTTGCGGACACTGCATAGCTGCCTCGTGCTCATGACACGCTTCTATATACTTCTATATACTTCTTCTATAACGTTAAAATACTACATATAGCTTACTGCTCCGACTCTAGCAACATTAGTAAATACAGCGTACTAATTAACAAGAAACACAATGTTTTTCGGCCACATTGCCACCAGCTGTGCCGTTATTTTCTCTTTCTGTTTTATATTCAATATATATTGGCATGGCGGCCCCTGGGATTTGACAGCCCTGTGCAGGTACACAGTTTGCACATGCCTAAGGCCGCCCCTGCTGCCCGCTGCTGCAGCCTAGCACTTCAGTTGTGAAGTTGCGGCTCATTAACTTTGGCCAAGGCTCGTGGCTATACTACCAGATGACGTTTCCGGTACCGTAATGCCATGGGAAAACATGCTTTTGTCAGAAGGCAGAAATAAGAAAAGTCAATAAGTAACACCGAAGATGCAGAATGATTCAATCACAAACGATAGTAATCATTTTGTACAATTTCAGTGCTAACTAGGATCTGTCATGTGGGCCGCATGCGACCCGGGGGCCGCGTGTTTGACATGCCCTCTCCTAAAACATATCGTGCAGTTACGCAATAGGCTAGAGAAAATCCGACCCCACCTAAAAGAACACATGCTTAGGGCTCAAGCAGCGCAGGCCCAGAATTATAATAGCAATTCCTCCCTATGTGAATTTCAGCCGGGAGACCATGTAATGGTGTTTGTGCCCACTTCCTACTCCAAATTCTTGGCACATTGGCAGGGCCCATATGAGGTTAAAGAGAGGAACGGTCTCATGGACTATTTGGTGCTCCAGCCAAATCATCGACCGAGCGAGATGGTATACCATGTGAACCTTTTGAAACCCTGGAGGGATAGGGAAGAGCCAAACCCCTCCGGACCATCCCTCTCCCTTTTCTCAGAGAAAACCAATCTTAACCTTGGTCAGAATTTGACTGCCCACCAGTGACAGGAGCTCGAGGGTGTAATCCAATCTGTCCCGGAAGTGGTCAGTGAAGCATCAGGCCGGACATCGCTGATTCAGCATGACATCGTGACGGACCCCGGGGTGGTAGTCAGGGAACGACTCTTTTGTCTCCCGGAGGCGAAACATGCTGAGGTGGAGCTAGAGGTACAACGAATGTTGGATATGGACATCATAGAAGAAAGTCATAGCCCCTGGTCCAGTCCTATCATCCTCGTATCTAAGCCGGACAGCTCGTGGAGATTCTGTAACGACCGATGCTTCGGACACAGGTCTAGGTGCCGTGCTGAGCCAGAGCATCGATGGTGTCGAGCACCCCATGATACAGTGATCCCTCGCTATATCGCGCTTCGCCTTTCGCGGCTTCACTCTATCGCGGATTTTATATGTAAACATATTTAAATATATATCGCGGATTTTTTGCTGGTTCGCAGATTTCTGCGGACAATGGGTCTTTTAATTTCTAGTACATGCTTCCTCAGTTGGCTTGCCCAGTTGATTTCATACAAGGGACGCTATTGGCAGATGGCTGAGAAGCTACCCAGCTTACTTTTTTCTCTCTCTCTCTCTCTTGCGCTCACTTTTTCTGATCCTGACGTAGGGGGAGTGAGCAGGGGGGCTGTTCGCACACCTAGACGATACGGACGCTCGTCTAAAAATGCTGAAAGATTATCTTCACGTTGGCTACCTTCCGTGCAGCTGCTTTGTGAAGTGACATGCTGAATGGTGCTTCGCATACTTAAAAGCACGAAGGGCACGTATTGATTTTTTTATCTGTCTGTCTGTCTGTCTCTCTCTCTCTCTCTCTGCTCCTGACGGAGGGGGTGTGAGCTGCCGCCTTCAACAGCTTTGTGCCGCGGTGCTTCGCATACTTACAAGCCAAACAGCCCTATTGATTTGTTTGCTCCTTTGAAGAGGAAGATATGTTTGCATTCTTTTAATTGTGAGACTGAACTGTCATCTCTGTCTTGTCATGGAGCACAGTTTAAACTTTTGAAAAAGAGACAAATGTTTGTTTGCAGTGTTTGAATAATGTTCCTGTCTCTCTACAACCTCCTGTGTTTCTGCGCAAATCTGTGACCCAAGCATGACAATATAAAAATAAGCATATAAACATATGGTTTCTACTTCGCGGATTTCCTTATTTCGCGGGTGGCTCTGGAACGCAACCCCCGCGATGGAGGAGGGATTACTGTATACCTAAGCCAGAAACTGTTGGACTGGGAGACAAGGTATGCAGCGGTGGAACGGGAAGCCCTGGCCGTCAAGTGGGTGGTAACGTACCTGCAGTACTACCTATTGGGCTGAGAGTTCACCCTGGTGACAGACCATGCCGCTCTCCAGTGGATGGCTCTCCACGGGGACTCAAACCCTCGGGTCACTAGGTTGGTTTTTGGACTTGCAGCCCTACAAGTTCACCATCACTTATCACCGGGGTGACCTCCAAGCCAACGCTGATGTCCTCTTCTCGGGTTCACAACCTCTCAGTTCATGCCGCCCGACCCAATGGGTCTGGGCTGAAGGGGTCATGTCACGCACGAGCGCATGGGGAGCAGCTTAAGGACTCGACGCGTATCGCGACAAGTCATGTCAGGGGACAATGGTGGGGTACTAACCTCTGTCTCTCTCTTTCCATAGAAAAGACGAAGCACCGCTGCCATAATCCTTCCCGGACAGGTAAGAGAACAACACTTCCGGGTCCCTTTCTCTCCTCTGGTCCCCCACTGATGACGTCCACTACCCATCCACCACCACACCTTCCCAGCATTCCACGTTCCTAATTTCCACTCTGACTCTTTAATGTCCGTCCACTCATCCTTTTTTGTCTTATGATTTCATTGAAATATTTGACCTTGTTTTTGTTTCAGTATACGGGGCCAAAAACCCCAAACATTTGAGTTTGTGCTTGTCGTTATTACAATATATTTTGCATATTTGTAGCTAGAGATCTACAAAGGGAGAAAATTGGTCACGTATCTTAAAAAATATATATATATTTTTAGATAGGTGACTCATTTTGTCCCTTTGTGGATCTCTAGCTGCAAATATATATATACATATACTGTACATATATATATATATATATATATATATATATATATATATATATATATATATATATATATATATATATATATGCTGCAAATATACCTGTATATATACAGGTGCTGGTCATAAAATTAGAATATCATGACAAAGTTGATTTATTTCAGTAATTCCATTCTAAAAGTTAAATTTATATATTAGATTCATTCATTACACACAGACTGATGTATTTCAAATGTTTATTTCTTTTAATGTTGATGATTATAACTGACAACTAATGAAAGTCCCAAATTCAGTATCTCGGAAAATTAGAATATTGTGAAAAGGTTCAATATTGAAGACACCTGGTGCCACACTGTAATCAGCTAATTAACTCAAAACACCTGCAAAAGCCTTTAAATGGTCTCTCAGTCTAGTTCTGTAGGCTACACAATCATGGGGAAGACTGCTGACTTGACAGTTGTCCAAAAGACGACCATTGACACCTTGCACAAGGAGGGCAAGACACAAAAGGTCATTGCTAAAGAGGCTGGCTGTTCACAGAGCTCTGTGTCCAAGCACATTATTAGAGAGGCAAAGGGAATGACAAGATGTGGTAGAAAAAAGTGTACAAGCAATAGGGATAACCGCACCCTGGAGAGGATTGTGAAACAAAAACCATTCAAAAATGTGGGGGAGATTCACAAAGAGTGGACTGCAGCTGGAGTCAGTGCTTCAAGAACCACCACGCACAGACGTATGCAAGACATGGGTTCAGCTGTCGCATTCATTGTGTCAAGCCACTCTTGAACAAGAGACAGTGTCAGATGCGTCTCGCCTTTGGACTGCTGCTGAGTGGTCCAAAGTTACGTTCTCTGATGAAAGTAAATTTTGCATTTCCTTTGGAAATCAAGGTCCCAGAGTCTGGAGGAAGAGAGGAGAGGCACAGAATCCATGTTGCTTGAGGTCCAGTGTAAAGTTTCCACAGTCAGTGATGGTTTGGGGTGCCATGTCATCTGCTGGTGTTGGTCCATTGTGTTTTCTGAGGTCCAAGGTCAACGCAGCCATTTACCAGGAAGTTTTAGAGCACTTCATGCTTCCTGCTGCTGATGAACTTTATGGAGATGCAGATTTCATTTTCCAACAGAACCTGGCACCTGCACACAGTGCCAAAGCTACCAGTACCTGGTTTAAGGACCATGGTATCCCTGTTCTTGATTGGCCAGCAAACTCGCCTGACCTTAACCCCATAGAAAATGTATGGGGTATTGTGAAGAGGAAGATGCAATTGGCCAGACCCAACAATTCAGAAGAGCTGAAGGCCACTATCAGAGCAACATTTGCTCTCATAACACCTGAGCAGTGCCACAGACTGATCGACTCCATGCCACGCCGCATTGCTGCAGTAATCCAGGCCAAAGGAGCCCCAACTAAATATTGAGTGCTGTACATGCTCATACTTTTCATTCTCATACCTTTCAGTTGGCCAACATTTCTAAAAATCCTTTTAATGCATTGGTCTTAATTGATATTCTAATTTTCCGAGATACTGAATTTGGGACTTTCATTAGTTGTCAGTTATAATCATCAAAATTAAAAAGAAATAAACATTTGAAATACATCGGTCTGTGTGTAATGAATGAATCTAATATACAAGTTTCACTTTTTGAATGGAATTACTGAAATAAATCAACTTTGTCATGATATTCTAATTTTATGACCAGCACCTGTATATATATATATATATATATATATATATATATATATATATACAGTACTGTGTAAAAGTTTTAGGCAGGTGTGAAAAAAATGCTGTAAACAAAGAATGGTTTCAAAACTGGAAGTGTTAATCATTTATTTTCATCAATCAACAAAATGCAGTGAATGAACAAAAGAGAAATCTGAATCAAATCAATATTTGGTGTGACCACCCTTTGCCTTCAAAACAGCATCAATTCTTCTAGGTACACTTGCACACAGTTTTTGAAGGAACGCGGCTGGTAGGTTGTTCCAAACATCTTGGAGAATGAACCACAGATCTTCTGTGGATGTAGGCTTCCTCACATCCTTCTGTCTCTTCATGTAATCCCAGACACACTCAATGATGTTGAGATCAGGGCTCTGTGGGGGTCATACCATCACTTCCAGGACTTCTTGTTCTTCTTTACGCTGAAGATAGTTCTTAAATACTTTGGCTGTATGTTTGGGGTCGTTGTCCTGCTGCAGAATAAATTTGGGGCCAATCATATGCCTCCCTGATGGTACTGCATGATGGATAAGTATCTGCCTGTATTTCTCAGCATTGAGAACACCATTAATCTTGACCAAATCTCCAACTCCATTTGCAGAAATGCAGCCCCAAATGTTTAAGGAACATCCACCATGCTTCACTGTTGCCTGTAGACACTCATTATTGTACCGCTCTCCAGCCCTTCGACGAACAAACTGCCTTCTGCTACAGCAAAATATTTCAAATTTTGACTCATCAGTCCAGAGCACCTGCTGCCATTTTTCTGCACCCCAGTTGCCATGACATGAAACTGTCTTCCACAACCTCACCTTGGTAGCAGAGTTTGGCTGTTCCTCACCCAGTTTTAAGCCTCCTACACAGCTGTTTCTGTTTCAGTTAATGACTGTGCTTCAACCTACGTGTGACATTGATGATCATTAGCACCTGTTTGGTATAATTGGTTGATCATAGACCTGACTATAATCCTACAAAATCCCTGACTTTGTGCAAGTGTAGTAACACCAAATATTGATTTGATTTAGATTTTTCTTTTGTTCGCTCACTTTGAATTTTGTAAATTGATAACAATAAACAATCATTATTTATATTTCTGAAAGCATTCTTTGTTTACAGCATTTTTTCACACCTGCCTAAAACTTTTGTACACTACTTGTATGTATGTGTATATATATATATATATATATATATATATATATATATATATATATATATATATATATATATATATATATATATATAATATTTAGTGAAGAACAAAGAAACAAATACAAAGTTTTGGGGGTTCTACACCTTAAATTGCAATGATGTAGTAATTCAGATAAGCAAAATAAAGTGATCATGAAAGACTGAGTCAAACAATTGAGGACTGACTGAATTGAAGAGTGGAGTGCTCGGATCTTATAGGTGCAGGGCAGGAAGAGGCGGGTTCTTAGCTGGACGTGAGGTCTATAGGAGGGCATGGTTTGGCAACAGAGGTGGGTGGACTTCTACTTGGGTTTCCCTTCTGGTGGTCTGTGCAAGAGGGAGAAAAGGCATTAGTGCAGTTCATCAACCCTTGGCTCTGTGTCTTACCTCAGTTAAGCCCTTAGACTGCCTCCCATGTGTGTGCATGTGGCAATATATATATATAGTGAACACCAGAGGGTGTACAGCTCCCCAAACACTTGAAAATGACAGATGCTAGCACAGGTCTCTGAAACACAAATGTCTTTATTTACAGGGGAAGCATTTTTCTCTTGTTCCCCACAGTAGCACAATACAATATACACAATACACCAACATACAATCCTTCCTTCTTCTTCCTCTTCTTTTTCTCTTTCACCTCCTCTCCTCCCTCAAGCTTTGTCCTCTTCCTCCTGACTGTGGCTCTCCGAGTGGAATGAGGTGGTTCCTTTTATGGAGCACCTGAAAGTGCCCCAGGTGTCCTGTGATCCCCTTCTGGGTGTACTTCCAGGTGTGGCAGCAGTCCTGCAGAGGAGGGCTTAGCCATTCACCATATGCCCCCTGGTGGTGGCAATTGACCCCAACAGAGTTGAGCTGCCATGCTCAAAACCTGTGGCACCGTAGCAAGTCAGGGGGGCTGTCCTCTGTTATCCTGGGGTAGGTATTGTCCATGCAAACTCCTTCCCTTAAGAATTTATCTCAGCTGGGTAAAGTGTTCCAGCTTTCCATTAAAATATATACATATATTAATTGTGGATTATAATATAATATATAATACTGTAAATAATATTAATTGTGGATTAATGTGGAATCAGTAGTGTGTGTGTCCGATCGTGTGTTTCTGGTGTGTGTGCTTGTGTGTGCGTGCGTTTTGGAGGCAGTTTAACTATAAAAAGAGTTAAACATTGGCTATTTGTGAAGCAAGAATATTCTGATTGTTATGATCGACATTGAGAAGAAAGAGTGTAACTCCAGTGTTTTCCACCCATGAAGAGGTTTGTCCTGTCAGCAGATGGAACTTACATCCTTCCTGAGGTAGAATGCCCTTTAATGCAAAGAATACCAGAATCACCGTGTAGCTTTCGGTCAATGATAAACAAATGTTTCATGAGGTGAAAAAATGGGACGTACTGAGGTTGCGATCAATGCTTTTTGATAACTTGGCTTTTGAAAAGAAATGTGAACTTCTTCTTTCGGCTGCTCCCGTTAGGGGTTGCCACATCTTGCTCTGTTACACCCATCACCTGCATGTCTTCTCTCACCATATCCATAAACCTTCTCTTAGGACTTCCTCTTTTCCTCTTGTCTGGCAGCTATATCCTTAGCATCCTTCTCCCAATATACTCAGCATCTCTCCTCTGCACATGTTCAAACCAATGCAATCTCGCCTCTGACTTTGTATCCCAACCGTCCAACCTGAGTTGACCCTCTAATGTACTCATTTCTAATCCTGTCCATCCTCATCACACCCAGTGCATATCTTAACATCTTTAACTTTGCCACCTCCAGCTCTGTCTCCTGCTTCCTGGTCAGTGCCACCGTCTCCAGCCCATATAACATATCTGGTCTCACTACCATCCTGTAGACATTCCCTTTCACTCTTGCTGATACCCGTATGTCACAAATTACTCCTGACACTCTTCTCCAGCCATTCCACCCTGCCTGCACTCTCTTTTTCATTTCTCTTCCACAATCCCCGTTACTCTGTACTGTTGATCCCAAGTATTGAAACTCATCCATCTTTACCAACTCTACTCCCTGCATCCTCACCATTCCACTGATCTCCCTCTTATTCACACACATGTATTCTGTCTTGTTCCTACTGACCTTCATTCCTCTCCTCCCTAGAGCATATCTCCACCTCTCCAGGGTCTTCCTCAACCTGCTCCCTACTATCGCTACTGATCACAATGTCATCAGCAAACATCATAGTCCATGGGGACTCCTGTCTAATCTCATCTGTCAACCTGTCCATCATAATTGCACAATTGCAAATAAGAATGATGTAATCTGCATAATTGCAAATAAGACTGATGTAATCACACCTCTACGTTGAATGCATCCTTCACTTTTACCACAGACCTCACTACTGTCACACTTCCCTTGTACATATCCTGTACAATTCTTACATACTCTTCTGCCACTTGCGACTTCCTCATACAATACCACAACTTCTCTTGAGGCACCCTGTCATATGCTTTCTCCAGGTCCACAAAGACGCAATACAACTCCTCCTGACCTTCTCTATACTTGTCCATCAAGTTTCTCACAGCAAACATCACATCTGTGGTTCTCTTTCTTGGCATGAAACCATACTGCTTCTCACTAATCATCACTTCCTTTCTTAACCTATCTTCCACTACTCTTTCCCTTAACTTCATGCTGTGGCTCATCAATTTTATCCTCCTGTAGTTATTACAGCTCTGCACATACCACTTATTCCTAAAAATTGGTACCAGTACACTTCATCTTCACTCCTCAGGCATCCGGTCACTTTCCAAGATTCCATTAAACAATCTGGTTAAAAACTCCACTGCCATCTTTATCCTTTATCACCCTAACCTGCTGCACATCTTTCCCAGCTCCGTGCCTCTGTTTAGCCAATCAGTACAGGTCCTTTTCTCCTTCTTTAGTGTCCAGCCTCTCATACAACTCATCATACACCTTTTCTTTAGCCTTTCCACCTCTGTCTTCACCTTGCGGTTTATCTCCTTGTACTCTTGTCTACTTTCTGCATCTCTCTGACTATCCCACTTCTTCTTTCCCATCCTCTTCCTCAATTTAGTCTCCAGTTCTTCCCCATTCCACCACCAAGTTTCCCTTTCCTCCTTCCTCTGTCCAGATGTCAGTCCAAGTACCCTTCTTGCTGTCACCCTTACTACTTTTCCTGTAGTTGCCCAACTGTCTGGCAACTTTTCACTGCCAGTGCCTGTCTTACCTCCTCCCTAAACTCAACCTTGCAGTCTTCCTTTTTCAACTTCCACCATTTGATCCTTGGCTCTGCTCTCACTCACCTCCTCTTCTTGATCTTCAACTTCATCCTACAGACCACCATCCTATGCTGCCTAACAACACTTTCCCCTGCCACCACTCTGCAGTCTCCAATCTCCTTCAGGTTGACTCTTCTGCATAGGATATAATATACAGTGCCTGTGTGCATCTTCCTCCACTCTTCAAGTGAATCATTGAGCTCACAAACCTGTTGATTTTTGATATTCAGAAAAGTTTCAGAGATTTTTCCAGTTTTACAAACTGTATCAATATGTGTATGAAGAGCAGTCTGAAATCATTGCCTGATCACACGACTTTATAGGCCTGAAATGCTTTTGAGTTAAGCCTTCCCAGCATTTCATGTGAGGTAAAGCAGGCATCAATACAGTATAATTAAAGACATTTTGGCTAAATGCTTGCCTACTTAACCTGATTAGGCCAACTAAAAACTACTTTGCAACATCATTGTCCTGCTTTTAAAAACTGATATATTAAAAGATTTGCTCAGGATCATACAGTGAATGTGTCATTTTTGTACTGAGTTAGTGTATGCTGGGTTATAAATCAACAGTAGTCGATAGTGGAATGACACTTGTAGATGTTCCAGTTACCAGTCTTTATGCAAAGGTTAATGGGATGAACTCACTAAGATGCTTAATAAGGGTACCCTTTCTACATGCTGTGAAGGATCTTACACAGAGTCAAATTTAGTAATTTGAGATAAAATGTGAGGATCAGTAGTGACAATTTAATCTGCAGTCCTTCAGGCCCTCTAGTCTGACTTCTTACCTGTAAAGCCATGTAATAGTGTTAGAAACTATGGCACAATTCAGAGTATAAATTTTAAAAAATGAGTGTCATTATTATTGTGATTTTTTGATTCTTTTATCCTAGGTCACTTTCAAGATCAAGATACATCACAATTATTACCTACTGCATACTCTATTTTTATACTTAGAAAATAGATTATTTGTTCAGAACATCCTGATGATTTAGATCACAATGTCATCTCACTGTTTAACATCCTGGGCTACAAGGTCACTAAACTGTCAGGTTTGTTTTATAGGATTTTATAGGATATTTTAAGAGCTTAAAGAAAATGCTGTTATGTCTAAAGAGGGGGAAAATTTGGTATTTCCTCCTCATCATGCAGGGTTTTGCATTGCATAGTCTTCTCTTTGTAGGACTTTGAAATCCATACTTCCCAAACTACCCATGTCCATTGTCATTAACCTTTAAACCTAATTCTTGGCCAGTCCTTTGTGCTGTTGTTTATTAGATCCTGTTACTTGGAGGCTTGGGCACTTTTTACTGTTTAACCTTTACCACAGAAAATAGACCAATATACTGCCCCATGTTGGTGTTTTTGACTTTTGGCGATTTCAGGCCTGGAGCCTTCAGAGTATATAATTTTGCAATAGTAGAGCATGTCTCCCTCATTCCAGACTCATCTTTTGAAACTGGCAATTAGGGTGACCTTCCTCCTCCAGTGCAATTCTCTTTGCATGCCTTTGGGTGAAATACAAGAAGACCTGGATAAAAACACAGACACAGTGAAGCAGAGAACATCAAAAAAACATATCATACCTTACTGTTTTCTAAGCTTGCTCTATCCTGAGAGGGGTCACAAAATGTCAAAAACCCTGAAAAATAACATTGAAGAAATATTAGAAAATGAGCAGCTGAAGGGAACCCAAGATAAAGCATTATTCCTTTATGATGCTTTATGTTCAAATGATTCAACAATGTCACAAAGTTGTCATGGTCAAATAACAGTTGTACTGTAAGGTAGCTGATTTAGCATAGAGGCTAATTGCAAGAAGAAGAAAGTATGGGAGTTTATCGTTTAAGCTGGCATGTACATTTAATTATTTCTTTCTTCACCATCTCTGCATAAAATCAGTAATGAGCTGTGTTGGTCTTTTCTGACTTACTTGACCAATAGTTGATGGTAGTTTCTGACAACCTATGTATTGCATTTATGTGGTATTTTTGTTATATATTACTTCAAAACTGTCCCTTGTGAAAGTGAAAATCAAATTCTACAAATTGTTTGAACTGAATGAAAAATTAAAAAGCAAACTAGATGAAAGAACTCTACAATAATTCTCTCATTTAAAATTAATATTGGAAAGAAGCACTTTGTCAGAAATGTCAGCACTGAGCCTTCTAGAGAAACCTCTACTACCATTTTATAAGATGAAAGTGGATATCCTTGAAAGTTTTGTACATTCAGCCCAGGGTGGTGACTTGCTTTGATGCATAGCCCTGCTGAAGAACGAGTTGTTTCCCAAATTCTTGGTATCATGGGTACAGCATGTTTTCTTCCATATTGCATTTCTTCCATTGAGGAATATTTCAGCCATCATTAAATAAACACTTAAATATATAAATGTAAAATATGGCAATAAATAAATAATACAAAAATGACATATGAGCATGAATAATTAAATGTGTCATGAAAACTACCATTTTTACTCTTTAAAGTTAAAAGATCTGTTGAGCATTGCATTTCGATTGGTGAATTGTCGGCAAGTCTTCGACAATGAAGTGCCACATCTATGGCAGACACTTCAAGTGCAAAGTGCTAATGATGATTTCAGAGCTTCTTGAATTTAAGCAACCACTTTGCACAGTAATTCTGGGCAATTTTTTCTTGTACTCATATCTGCCACAGACACTCACAGTCACAACTTTAAGCTCAGGCTTTGCTGTGGCTCATTAGTACAGATGATTCACCAGTCAAAATACAGCATTTGTGAGCCCACACTCTCAACTTTGACTTTCAACTTGTTTTTCATGTTGTGTGCAATGTCACTTGTATAAATAAATAAGGCAATAAATACATAAAGAAATAAGCAACAAAAAACATATTTCATGACACATTGAATGACTTATGCTCACATGTTATTTTGTTATTATTTGTTTATTGTCATACTAACCGCTCCCTGCTCGCTTCGCTCGCCAACCCCCCAACCGGGCTGGGCTATATGTCAGCCACTTCACATATCTGCCGCTGGCATTGTGAAGAGGGGGCCTGAACGTACCCCAAGGAGACGCAGTCGCTCCTCCGAAACCCCCTCTTAAACAGTGATACAATGGAAAACAAATACAGTTATTTTATCTCCTCTTTGCTCGATTGGCTGCTGGCTTGCTGCTTCAGCCATGCCACGTGATCTGCATCTTGCATGGCGCTTCGAACAAATTTGATAAATTTTGAAAAGAATGATACCAACCGTATATATGTTGGTTTTAAAATAAGCCTGATTTAAAGTGTGACAAAAAACATGACATAAAAACACATAAAATCGTTGCACAAATTCGTTGCACCTTTAGGCTTAGGATTTTATATATATAGAGGGAGTAGATTTCACAGTACATGTATTTATTTTATTTTGTCCAAAATATTCCTCGTATCTTTGTAGTTCCCTACATTCAAACTGCCTTCTTGTCTCCACATGTTTGTCACAAAGTGATTCAGAGAAGTAAGTAGTAAGATACTACCATGCCCAAGCTAAGACCAAGATATAGTGTACTCAAGGATACATGCAGTTTTATGGTTACACCAAAGGTAGTGCTTGTAGTAAAGGTTTTGTTTTTTTTTTTCATCATCAAACCTTAGAATTTTCTTTCACATGTTCTCAGAATCTTCCAAATGCCTTCAAGCAAATAATAGTCAAAATCTGATGTTATTGTTTTGAAGCTCAGACATATTAATTGTTTGCTAATTACTGCTGTGTGTGCAAATTCTCCTGTCTCAGCTATGAAAGACAATAAATCTTTAATAATGTTTTAGACATCTTGGCAAACATCCTGACTAGTATGTTTTTACAGAGTTATGAAGGGCACTCCTGCACTGACTGTATTGAGCAAGTGAAAAACACCTTAATTGCTCTCAGGAAGACCACATTCAACTAACTATAGAATTTTAACGACATTTGTTTGCACTGTGGTTTACCTAGGTGTGTCAATGACAACGTGGAAAATACTAATGGAATCAGTCACTTTAATTTTTAGAAGCACTGAATTTAGAAGGATCTATACGTTGTTATTGTGATCTTGATGTTAATGGGTCTGAGTATAATGATTGCTTTATTTTTAGACACTGAGAGGCAATGAGGTTAATGCATATGAGTCAACTACTTGTAATCATTGATAGACAGAAAGAGCAAAATAACTTTTACGTAGCATCATTTGCTGTTTTACTGCTGCATATTTACTTCTTCGTATCAGCTAATTTCATGTTATCCTTTCATGGATTATATTTCCAGTAGAATTTTTGTTTTTCCATTCTATTACACTGTAATATTTTGCACCTTATATTTACAAAATTATCTTCCCAGTAGAGTAACAATGACACTGTCTTTTATTCGTTATTACTAGACCTTCTGTCCCAAACATAAAAAACACTCACTGTAACACTTCCAAGACATTGACTCCTTGATCTTGTAGGCTGTGGGAGAAAAGTTAGGTCTTCCTGCAAGTTAAATGATGTAAAATTATTAATCTAAATATACGCAAAAAAAACAGTTGGGAAAAGAAAAAAAATTTAAATGCAAATGGCCTATCAAGTCTTGTTTATTTTGTTCACATTGCCAAATGAAATGTGAAAAGTAATCTTTAACATTTCTTGTTCATAGCATTTAACTTTTAATTAAGTGAAGATAAGAACAAGAATCAGGAAATTTGCAGATAATTTCAAAAGCCCTATTGTTTAGGTTTGAGGTGTAGCTCCACAAGTAATCCAACACTGCTACAGCATTAGATATTGAAAATGATTGCGGTTAGATCGACACACAGCTCCGATTAGTGCCTTTTGTTTTCTGATTGGCACATGCCAACTCCCTAATAGTAAACCTCTGGAATGTGAAAACATCTTTCAAGTCCATAAAAAGTGTGTTGTTTTCATTTAAGTTTCTTAACAGCTGTAATACAAGGGGAAATACCATTTTTTATTATTTAAACGTCAATCTCTGACAATGAAGAATCATTCCAAAAGTATCTTGTTTCATCAGAGTTAAAGACTAAAAGTGAATAATGTTTAGTAACAGTAATATATTGTTGAAGGATGCTGGCAATACCTTCACAAATGCAGCAATATTATACAGATCTCACTTACTGCCTTATACAAGGAAAGAAATCAGTCAGTCAGTCAGTCGCCAACCCGCTATATCCTAACACAGGGTCACAGGGGTCTGCTGGAGCTAATCCCAGCCAGCACAGGGTGCAAGGCAGGAACAAACCCTGGGCAGGTCGCAGCCCACCGCAGGGCATACATACACACACACACACACACTCACACACCAAGCACACACTAGGAACAATTTAGGATCACCAATATACCTTCACAGCTATATCTCTCTACTTGTCTTAAACATTTTGATTATCAACTTTTACCTCAGGAATTATAGTTCTTTATCCTAACTTTTAATTTTTTACAATATAATAAATTTTAAACATTGACTTATAATTATTAAAATAAATATAGCACTTGTTAAACTTTTACTTATAAAATATTTCAAAGAAAACCATACAATTTATGAACAGTTTTAACTTAAAGGGTTTAAGAATTTTACTATAACATCATTATAATATAGTCCATGTAGGTTTAAGTACTTTATATATAAGGATGTTCAAATTTCACTGTCCCTTATCGTCAAGGATTTATCACTGTATCTGTAGTATCCGCATATATGATGTGCCGTCAGACTCGGAATTTGCCTGAGTGCAGGTTATCAGCGGGACAAGTGCTGCTTTTGAGGTACAAAAGCAGCACAAGACGTGAAAGATGTTTTAGATGTATGGTTGAGTTTCACTGTAGCAGCCCTTGGTTTCAATAGAATCGACACGTAGAGTCTTAGACTGGTGCGTTTATCTTTATTTATATCTCAAACTTTATACGTTATATCGTCACAAGCACCGTGAAATCTATAAACAAAAATATAAATGTACATTTTTTGACATTCTACAAAGAAACAGAACAAATGAAACAACATACAATTAATTGCGTACCTCGCTCCGCTTACCAAGGGGTGCAACAAATCTAAAGGTCACCGTTTCAGAGATAGCATTTGTCCTCACTGTTTCTTCACACTTCTGGTATTGTACGTTGTTGCGTTCCCTACGTTCGGAATGATTTTGTGGTCATTTACAGATAGGAAGTATTATCTAAGACACAATTAGCCTTTTTATAGTTATAAATTTTCTGCCAAGTCTATAACCACCACCTTTTTCATCATTTTTGTGTTTTTAAACATTGGGTGTCTTTTTGTGTTATATGCTTTATTATTCTGTGAATTCAGACAAGTCATATCATTGCTATAAGGTCAACATATTGTGCAGCTATATAAAACTGAATTTCCTTTGGTGTATTTTTGATACTTACTGTAAACCATTATGACATTCAGTTTTGCACTTTTTACATTTGCTTATTCCCTCAGTAGTTCATAGTTTCCATTTATATTGTAAAAGGTTGACACAATAAAGTGAATGATTTGGAGCACCACCTAGTAACCCTGTATAATTTGAAAGAATGCACAAAGATGCAATAATTTGTGGGGACGTCTTTCCAGATGTGGGTTCAAAACAGAACTGAGAATAAGATGGCTGGTCCCCGGGTTATACAGTCACTTGGCAGGAAGGGGTGGGTCCAGGAGGGTGGACAATGATTAATTAATAATAATTCATTAATTCTAATAATTCTTTATTTATTTGTCACATACATAGTTATACAGGACAACACACAGTGAAATGCATCTTTTCGTATACCCCTTGGGGTCAGAGCGCAGGATCAGCCATTGTACAGCGCCCCTGGAGAAATTGAAGGTTAAGGGCCTTGCTCAAGGGCCCAGCAGAGTAGCATCTCTTTTGGCAGTGATGGGGATTCGAACCAGTAACCTTCGGGATGCCAGTGTAGATCCTTAGCCTCAGAGGACAACAACAACATTTATTTAAATAGCACATTTTCATACAAATAATGCAGCTCAAAGTGCTTTACATGATGAAGAAAGAGAAAAAAGACAAAATAAATAAGAATTAAAATAAGGGAACACTAATTAACATAGTATAAAAATAAGGTCCGATGACCAGGGAGGACAGAAAAACAAAAAAAACTCCAGATGGCTGAGAAAAAAATAAAATCTGCAGGGGTTCCAGGCCACGAGACCACCCAGCCCCCTCTGGGCATTCTACCTAACATAAATAATCAGCCCTCCTTGTATTCAGGGTTCTCATGGAAGAAGTTGATGATGATGGTTATGTGGACTTCTGGTCTTTAATCCATCAATATAGGGACATTACGGTGCTTTGATCAAGTGGTGGTGGCACAGGTCTCCATCCCAGAAAACTGGAAAAAGAACAGAAGAGAAAGTAGGGGTTAGTACGGATTTTGAATATGAATACCATGAATAATAATGATAATTAATTGAATATACAGAGTATCGGGATTAAACTAAGATGAAGCTATGAGAAAGTCATGTTAAAGTAATGTGTTTTCAGCAGTTTTTTTAAAGTGCTCCACTGTATTAGCCTGGCGAATTCCTATTGGCAAGCTATTCCAGATTTTAGGTGCATAACAGCAGAAGGCCGCCTCACCACTTCTTTTAAGTTTAGCTCTTGGAATTCTAAGCAGACACTCATTTGAAGATCTAAGGATACGATTTGGAGTGTAAAGTGTAAGACATTCTGAAATATAAGATGGAGCGAGATTATTTAAGGCTTTGTAAACTATAAGCAGGATTTTAAAGTCAATTCTAAATGACACAGGTAAGCAATGTAGTGACATCAAAACTGGAGAGATGTGCTCGGATTTTCTTTTCCTAGTTAAGATTCTAACAGCTGCATTCTGCGCTAGTTGCAATCGATTGATGTCTTTTTTGGGTAGTCCTGAGAGGAGAGCGTTACAGCAATCTAGTCGACTGAAAACAAAAGCATGGATTAATTTCTCAGCATCTTGCAATGTTATAAGAGGTCTAATTTTTTATATATTTCTTAAGTGGAAAAATGCTGTCCTAGTAAACTGATTAATATGTGATTTAAAATTCAGGTCAGAGTCAATAGTTACCCTGCAATGGAGTGGCTGTCAGTCTTCCATTCTGCAAAGGGAGGAAGTGAAAAGGCATTAGACCTTCATATATATGACTCCATGAATTGTGAAACCTTTGGCCATCTCCAAGTGCTGGGTTTCCACTGTAGTAATGTACTGCCAGTCCTTTACTGCAGCTGTCTTCGGTTGCTGCTTGTTCGATGGACTTCCTCCCATCAGTTTTGTCTTCAGCAAGTGAAATGCATGTCCAATTGGATTGAGGTTAGTTCATCGACTTGGCCTTTGAAGAATATTCCACTTCTTTGCTTTGAAAGTACTTTCACAGTATGTTTTGGCTCATTGTTCATCAGTACTATGAAGCGTTGTCCCATTATTTTTGCAGCATAAGGCTGAATTTTCATCAGACAGCATAGCCCTATACACTACAGAATTCATCCTGCTACTTCTGCCAGCAGTCATATCATCAGTAAACACTAGTGACTGAATTCCATTTGCAGCCATGCATGATCCTGCCATAAAACTGCCTTCACCATGTTTCACAGATGATGTGGTATTCATCAGATCATGAGCAATTTCTTCTCTTTTCCATACTCTTCTCTTTGCAACATTTTGGTATGTATTGATCTTAGCTTCCTTTGTGCAAAGAGAATTGTTGCAGAACTAGACAGGCTTTTAAAAAATGTTTTCTGGCAAAGTCTAATCTGTCCTTCCTACTGTTTGTTTGAGGTTTACCGGAGATTTTCACCTTGTGTAAAATCCTCTGTCTTTACTTTCATGAAGTCTTTTCTTGATTGGAGACTTTGGCAATGACAGGTCTACCTCCCGGAGAGAGTTCTTGGTTTGGCTAAATGTTGGGAAAGGACAGAATTCTGTAATCATCCAACACAGTTGTTTTCTGTGGTTTTCCAGACCTCCTGGTATGGTTGGGTTCACCAGTGTGTTCCCTCTTTTTAAGAATGTACCAAATGGTTAATTTGACCACCTCATGTTTCTGCTCTCTCTCTAAAGGGTTTGTTTTGTTTTCTCAGCCTAATGATGGACTGTTTTTATTTGCACGGACAGCTCTTTGGACCTCATATTGAGAGTTCACAGTGACAGCTTCCAATTGAAAATTCCATACTTGGAATCAATTCCAGACACTGTTACCTACTTAATGGTTAATGAAATAATGAGGGATCTGCTCCCACCTGGCCATGGAACAGCTTGTCAGTCAAATGTCTATATACAACTGAGCCCCTGTAAGTGGGAGCTATGCAAAAGAATGACTGTCATTCATAAACAACTCATGCGATATTTTTGGTAAACCCCTTAAATTAAAGTTGAAAGTCTATACTGCAATCACATAATGATTGCTTTATTTCAAATTCAATGTGGTGGTGTACAGAGCCAAAGTTAATAAAATTGTGTCACTGTCCAAATACTTATGGATCTGACTGCACATATATATAAATAATCATAAAGTATTTTTTGCCTGTTCAGTTCAAATGAGTTTTATCAAGATGGTGTACGTCCCTTCTTCCCTAAAAGACACCAAAATTTTATATTAATTTATATCTCTTTATCCTACAAGAAAAACTAAGTTACATATTAAATCTTTTGGTTTCCTCAGTTTTGCTGTACTGATTTAAGTCACAGGCAGAACTTCAAAGAAGACCACCCTGCCAGCTCTGCACCTAAGATTTTCACCAAGAATATAAATCCTTCCTTATGTGATCTGCTCAAACATGAACGATAACAACCAGTCTCTCCTGTGCTTTGGCCAGCACATGCTGTTCAGCAATTATAGTTTCTACATTGCTCTGTCTCAGACATGCTTCTATGCAGAGGACAAATCAGCTGAAACCTGTCTATAGGGAAATAATCTGTCAAATTACTTTACTATCCCTTACTAACAATCATAAATGAAACTTTAGGAGCTCATGCCGAAGATCAAAATGATAAACTGACATGCACCGTTGAAGAAGATTGTCATCAGTCAGATGCTCTAACCACACAACCCATGCTCTGCAAGTCAATCTGTCACCAAAGCTATTAGCTCCTTATCAGAATGTAACCATTCTTCACCCAGAATAGGACACTGAAGCAGAGATAAGGTCGCAGGTATATCAGGTTGACAACATGTCAAAGTACTTGTGAACAGCCTGGTCCTGAGACGGAGTAGAAACCAGTGAAGTAGTGTCTTTGAGCGAGAAAGAAGGCCATATTAGAAAAATCCTAGCAGAAAACAAAAAATGACCATGCTGTATGTGACTTGAATGCATTAATTTTATTCATACACACTTGCTCAAGGTCCTGGAAAGTGGGATGGGGACCAAAGTTCATTCTCAGATGTACTACAGGGGCTTATACTGGGAAATTTACAGTTGGCACCAACCCACCTAACCTGCATTACTTTTTTGGATCAGAAAGGAAACCCACACAGATATGGAAAGAATATGCAAAGTCAACACAAATATTGCTTGGATTGAGAATTAGTGCTACCTCGCTGATCCACACTCTGGAGCCAATGAAAATAAGCAATTTGTAATGATCCAACTATATTTTACTTCTTGGTTTCCAAGTTATGTTCATACCTAAGATTCGATCATTGTGAAATCTGCATATTTGTCAAGTGCTCATCTTGATTTTTTTTTTATTGTTTTTTGCCAATTCAAGTTTTCCCTTCCAATGAAAATGAATTCAATTTAAATACATTTTCTATTGTGAATGGCCATGCAAACATCTATACATTTATATGTTTGTATATAGATGTAGTTTATAGTTATATTCAGCTATAAAATTATTTAGCTTGTACTAGAAGACTTAAAGTAAGACACCATGTAAACATAGTTTTTGATCTATAAGCAAGGTTTTTTTTAAGCGTATCCTGAAACAAACTATAACGCAAGAAAGGGCATAATACATAACCAAGAATTTGCTGGAATTTCTAGTTTGAGAGAGGAAAAAGGACAGAAATGTGTACTTAGAGCAAATGTAGTTTTTGTATATAATATTTAATTTAGATGTTAACAATATATTTATAAAACCCAGTTGGCTGTCTGCTACTGTGTAATATCAGCAGAATGTAATTTTCAGTCCCATTGGGCTTTTGGTTACCTTTTCTGTTATCCATTCTGCCTAAACAAACCTGAAAAACCAAGAATTGAGCAGTACAGAATGTTACTGTTTCCGTTCTTGAATCTGAGTTATTCTGATGGTAATATGCAATATGTGTTTTACACCATGTGTAAAGTGTGGTCAGGTGCAGGAATGATAGTTCCATAAACAATATAACCATAAGTGAGTCTTCTGTAAAAATACTACCTTGGCATTTAGAACTGTCAGAGGAAATACTTTTTTCTGTTTAGATCACGACTGAGACTTTTGCCATTACAGCTCACAAAGTTCTTTGTTTGGTCTAAGAGCTTTTGGGAACATTTTGTAAACTTAAGTAAGGGTACAACATTGTTTGATACAGTAGTTTTAACCTTGATTTCATGCTGTTGCCAGGTATTATGGCTAAGGAGCCTATTATTTTGTTGGCACTTACAGTTGTTGGGGTAAAAAGGATAAATAAGAAGTAACTTCCACTCTTTTTCAAGTTCTTCCCGCTCTCTTTCTCTCCCCACTTGGGCCCTCCCCATTTTATCTCCCAAAGTGAGACACTTCTCAAAGTCCCAGCCCTCTGACATGCAAAGAGACGGGGCACGTCCAGAACAAAACAAGACCTCAGCAGCGGTGTAGTATTAAAATTGAGATATCTTATAACAGTACAGTCAAGTACATATATTTAATAAAAGAAAGAAAAAAGGAAATAGAATATACAGTTATGGCAATGTTGCATTACAAATAGAACAAGTTGCAAGAAGAATCTTCTTTGCATTACCAGGACACGATATGACTCATGTTCATGTTTTAGATCTTTTTCTTCTCCTTTAGGAGAATAAAAGATGTGGAATTGGTCATCAAAAATCACTTTCAATTTAGCAGGAAACAAGAGATTATAACTGATTTCGGCTTTGCGTAAGCACTGACTCATGCTGTACAATGTAGCTTGTTTGGCAACTGTTGAACAAGAGAAACCTGGGAAAAGACAAATGTGGTTATTTTCAAGTATAACCTCCTCTTTGTCTCTGAGAATTGATATCAAATTTTCTTTAACCTGTAGTTTGTCATAGTTTGTCGGTTTTGAGGCATTTGATAAGTGGTGAGCTGCTGAAATCTTGGTGACTGATTTGTAGTCCTCTCCAGTTACTGGGGGTATTGGTAGCAGTTAACAGTTCCGATAGCCTGCCTGAAATCAGTGTATTCATATTGCCTGCCTCACTTGCAGTTTTGCTCCCGCAATTGCTGTCTGCTGGACAGGTGAGGTCCTGGCTGATTCATTCCTTCACCTGTCTCTTCCAACTTTATCGTGAATTTGAGGCTGATTTGTCTTTGATGAAACTTTAGCTTCTTTTTCGTTCTCTTTCTCTTAGTCTCCTGCTCATGCTTTTATTATACTTATAATTAAATCCTCTTTGGTTGAATAATACAGGATATCTCAGAATCATAGTAAAAAAAGCTAAATAACATTGCTACCAGAGGAGCTTCATCCTAGACATCCATCTCCTTTAATGGAGATGTTTGGTTTGTTCCACAAGTACATATGGGGAGTAGCTGCATGTTGTTGGGCTTGGATTGGACTGGGTGGTGTGTGTTTCGATTCAAATGGTCCTCTGGTGAAAACACATGCCTGCTACCCATCACGCTTTGTCTTGGTGCTCTTCTGGTGCAACCATGGTTTTTGGAGCATGACAAATTCCGGTTGCGTGTTTACAAGATAGACGTTATGCAGGATGCTCCAAAGAGTCGGCAATGTATGTGTGTGTTGTTCAGTTTGCAGCAATATTGGTTAGGCTAGGCGTGAGAGTGAGTAGTGTTAGACACAAGTCAGGTGATGGTTGACACACTTCAGTTTTTTAATCTTAATAATTTAAACTTTTGGACAAAATGCTTTCTAGTAATGTTCACTGTTAAATGCATGCTGTGCAAAGTACATTTCAAATATGATGGCTGAAGTGATTTCAGACTATGCTAAACTCTGATTTTTGTCTTTATTTTTACTTTTGTTTTGAGACAGTGGCCATTATAACTAAAGTGTTCCACCAAATGGCCAATAACCGCATCACTCACCTGTCTTTGAGTTAAAATCAATTAAAATTCCCAAGATATGATAGCACTTAAAAAGTGGTGTTTTCCAGTGTAATATTATTTGTAACAGAATCCACCCATCCACACCCCAAACAGTTGAACACTTGATTAGAAATGAGGGCAAAATCAAGTTCTGCTGAAGCCTTGGCAGTATTAAGAAGCAAGATGAAATCTGCCAGACTTGGCTTACGTTACAGCATGCTTTCTTATAAAAGTCCTATTTTTACTACACTGTGAACTCAAGTTACCCTGAGCTAGAGAAGACTAATTCTTAGAACTGAAACCAGTCCCATGATGAATGAAGATGAAAAACATTTTGCTAGTCAGAGCAGTGCAAGGTTCAAATGGGCATTTCTTGGCGGTTTTCTGAATAGCCACCTTTTGCATTGAGAGTTTAGTCATGTGGCAAATAGCCGACATTTCCAATCACAATGAAAATCCTAGCCAATAAAAGACCTCAGGCATTGCAGATCTTTTAGCAAAGCACAGAGTTTGGGCAAATTTAGAAGCAAGAATTTTAATAGGATACTTGTGCTTTTTATTCTTTTTTCATTTTCCTTTCCAACTTGATTATGTAAATGTGGGCTAAAAGTGCAGTGCCAGCTCCTGGAGAGTCTGCAAGTCCTGACTTCCTTTAGCACTTATGCTTCAGTGGCTATGCTTAATGCTAACCCTTTCTTTGGTCTTATCTTAGCTACACACTTGGGTGACATAAACAGTTCAGAGTCTTTGGAGTAAGTTTGCATGTCAAAAATTGTCCACATTTTGTGCTTCCTTAAGCTTACCTATTGTATTTAATGTTTGTAATTTTTGACAATTTTAAATTGATTCTTTAGGGATTTTCAGAATCTACAGGTTACAGCGGCATACATATTATACTGATGTGGCGGTATAGCATTGTATATGATATGTTACATAAGCTCAAGTGGGATTAGTCACTGTTTTGTCTGTATTGCTTTCTAACTGCTTTGACTTGTGGAAACAAAGCAACCTGGAATCTATGAAGACCTTTCCAGAAGACATTAACAGGGCATTAGTTTCAGACCCACAATAATTAAAAGCTGTTTAAATTCATCCTTGCAGTAACCTGGTCTACCTTGATAGTGCTGGATAAATTACATTAGTTTTAAAATAAGTGCTGCAGTAGTCTGTAACTCCTCCAGCACATTTGTAATGTGTCAGATTAGGATTGATAGTTAATACAGTTTGAACTACAACACATCTGATCCTTTCTTGTGGTGTAACAACTATCTACAACAGCTAAACCAGGGCAGTGAAGTAATCTGTGACCTTTGAACTTCATCACAACATTCATCTGCAACATCTGAACTGTGGCACCACAGTAACTGGTAATCTTTGAACTGTATCTGAAACCAGTTCTGTAATTACTAAATGGTGGCACAACAATAATCTTTAAAATCTAAACTTCAGCACAACATAAATAAATGACCTTTTAAATGCAACCCAACATTCTTCTGTAATTTTTGAACTGCAATATAAATATAATTTGTAACATTTAAACTTCTTTATGCTGGTAATCTGCAAACTATGTCCTGTTATCTAATGGTGTTTTCACATCGCTGAACTGTGCCATAAATGTAACATACTGCACAACAGTAATATTTGTAAATTGAGCAAAAGACCCCATTGTTTCTTAAATCCAGGAGCAGCCTTTTGTCAGTCAGAATTTCCTTAAATCTGTAGGAGCTGCATTGCAGTATAACAGTAAGTTGTGACCTTGGAATTGCACATGATTGTTCAACTACAACCCAGGGGTGATCTGATACTGTTAACATTCATCATAGAACCTCTAAACTGCACCATAACAGTACCCTGTAATTGTTCCAATAGAACAAGAGACTAACCTGAAATTGAAGAACTGAGCGCAAAATTATCCACAGTCTTAAAACTGCAGTATGCTACTAATCCTTTAACTTTTTACTGTAGCATAACAATACAACAGTAATCTGAAAGTGCTGAACTACAACATGCCAATAATCTATAATAATTGTACTGCAGTAAAGCTCTGATTTGTAACCTTTCAACAACAAAACATATCATTCTCCAACCTGCGTAATCCATATAAAGGTCAATGGACCCTTACCCACAAGCACTGAGCACCAAGCTGGAAACATCATCACATAGGGCATGAGTCCATTGTAGGGCCCACACACCCTTACTCACAAAGGTGATACCCTGGAATTGCCATTTAGCCTAATGCTCATGCCTTTGGAGATGTAAGGGAAAAATCAATCTAAAAGAGGACAAAAATACAAATGTAATCTGTAACTATTCAGGAGCATTGATTTACTGATCTATTCAAATGAGTTTATTTTAGGTGCAAGGCAGGAAACCACCTATCACAGAGCACACTCATTAACACCAACAGCAATGAAACAGTAATCTGACCATTTTAATTCACAGCATAGTAACCATTTCCATCACTTGAAATGTAGTGAGCTCAACAGTAATCTGTCAGTGTTGATCTGTAGCACAGTATTGATTTGAACATACTGAACTAAAGCATGATTATGTTTAATCTTTGAAAAATTGAACAGCTTTATTCTGAAATCAATTTATGTTACACCTACTTTAGTCTGAAATAAGTACAATAATGTCCAAATCTTAAAATACTGTTGAATCTTTGTACATCTTGGATAGTGACACACTCTGGACCCCCTGGAAGTAGCAACAAAGGAGAGAATAAAGACACAACAATGCTCCACATCCTCTCTCTGACACACTAACACTGAGGACTATCAGCCAACAAATTATTCAGTAGAAGTGTGTCAAGAAACACTACCAGGGCTCCTTTATACTAACAGCAATACATGTGCATAATGCCTTACTGGGTCTGTGACAGCCAATGTGGAAGATTTCTTTTCTTTCTATTTAAAATTTTCTTCCTTTTTAGTTATTCAGTTGTGTGTTCAGACCATATTATGTGTGTATATAAAGTTTGTTTATTTATCTCTTTATGTATGTATTTATTAATTTAAAGGCCTTCTGTGAAAAGCCAACTTTCCCCTGGGGACAAAGTTCTATCTATCTATCTATCTATCTATCTATCTATCTATCTATCTATCTATCTATCTATCTATCTATCTATCTATCTATCTATCTATCTATCTATCTATCTATCTATCTATCTATCTATCTATCTATCTATCTATGCTTGAATCTGTACCTGAAATAATTTAATTGAAAACAGAACACATTGTTGATGCTATATTTAAAAAATAATGCATTAAACTCAAAGACTTTATTAAGGTTTATAAATGTTGATATTATCTGGGGGTAAGGTAACTAAAGAAAACATGTGTTATCTGAATTTATAACCTTACAATTTCTAAAGCTTTTAATATGTCAAGTATTTGATTAAAGAATCATAAACAATTATAGAATGGAATAGGGGAGGAACCAGTCTGTCTGCGAAAAGGGCATTTTTTTTGGTAATGAAAGGTTATCATTAAAAGCTTCGGCTGTCTTCAGAAAGACTTTGTTAACAAGTGAGATGCAATACAAGAAATAAAGAAATGTGTTGTTGGCTTTAATTCATGAATTAAGGAAGAAGACAGATGAACTGAAGGGTAAAGGTGCTACAAGGTGAAGTTATACTGTCACATTCATCTTGAAAATAAGTTAGGATTCCTTTTATTAAAGAACTGTCTTTGAGCTTCTTGTGAGTTTTTTTTTTCTTATCTGTAGGTGGATCCTTATATATAGAAACCGGCTTTTATATTCCATCTTTCATTAGAAAACTAATCTACACTCTGGACTGAAACCAAGATTACTCCCATCTTGAATTCTCACTATTGTAAATGGCGTCACATGACTGTCATACTCCAAAGAGTACTGGGTCAAATCCCTTCTCACAGTAACATCCTGAGCAAGTGGTATACTACGTAAGCCCAGATTAAAGTGCAGTAGTTCATATGTCCTAAACTAATAAGTAAGCAAATGACTTTCAGATGGCATTTACCATGCAAGTTCCATCCATCCATCCATCCATCCATCCATCCATCCATCCATCCATCCATCCATCCATCCATCCATCCTCTTCCGCTTATCCGAGGTCGGGTCGCGGGGGCAGCAGCTTGAGCAGAGATGCCCAGACTTCCCTCTCCCCGGCCACTTCTTCTAGCTCTTCTGGGAGAATCCCAAGGCGTTCCCAGGCCAGCCGGGAGACATAGTCCCTCCAGCATGTCCTGGGTCTTCCCCGGGGCCTCCTCCCAGTTGGACGTGCCCGGAACACCTCACCCGGGAGGCGTCCAGGAGGCATCCTGATCAGATGTCCAAGCCACCTCATCTGACTCCTCTCGATGCAGAGGAGCAGCGGCTCTACTCTGAGCCCCTCCCAGATGACTGAGCTTCTCAGACACCCTGCGGAGGAAACTCATTTCAGCCGCTTGTATTCACGATCTTGTTCTTTCGGTCACTACCCATAGCTCATGACCATAGGTGAGGGTAGGAACATAGATCGACTGGTAAATTGAGAGCTTTGCCTTACAGCTCAGCTCCTTTTTCACCATGACAGACCGATGCAGAGCCTGCATCACTGCGGACGCCACTCCGATCCGCTGTTGATCTCATGCTCCATTCTTCCCTCACTCATGAACAAGACCCCAAGATACTTGAACTCCTCAACTTGAGGCAGGATTTCGCTCCCAACCCACCCTTTTCCGGCTGAGGACCATGGTCTTGGGTTTGGAGGTGCTGATTCCCATCCCATCCGCTTCACACTCAGCTGCGAACCGATCCAGAGTGAGCTGAAGATCACGGCCTGATGAAGCAAACAGGACAACATCATCTGCAAAAAGCAGTGACCCAATCCTGAGTCCACCAAACCGGACCCCCTCAACACCCTGGCTGCACCTAGAAATTCTGTCCATAAAAGTTATGAACAGAATCGGTGACAAAGGGCAGCCCTGGCGGAGTCCAACTCTCACTGAAAACGGGTTCGACTTACTGCCGGCAATGCGGACCAAGCTCTGACACCGGTTGTACAGGGACTGAACAGACCTTATCAGGGGGTCCGGTACCCCATACTCCCGGAGCACCCCCCACAGGATTCCCCGAGGGACATGGTCGAATGCCTTTTCCAAGTCCACAAAACACATGTAGACTGGTTGGGTGAACTTCCATGCACCCTCCAGGACTCTGCTAAGGGTGTAGAGCTGGTGCACTGTTCCGCGACCAGGACGAAAACCACACTGTTCCTCCTGAATCCGAGGTTCGACTATCCGATGGACCCTCCTCTCCAGAACCCCCGAATAGACTTTTCCAGGGAGGCTGAGGAGTGTGATCCCTCTGTAGTTGGAACACACCCTCCGGTCCCCCTTCTTAAAGAGGGGGACCACCACCCCGGTCTGCCAATCCAGAGGCACTGTCCCTGATGTCCATGCGATGTTGCAGAGACGTGTCAACCAAGACAGCCCTACAACAACCAGAGCCTTGAGGAACTCCGGGCGTATCTCATCCACCCCCGGGGCCCTGCCACCAAGGAGTTTTTTGACCACCTCGGTGACCTCAGTCCCAAAGATGGGGGAGCCCACCTCCGAGTTCCCAGGTTCTGCTTCCTCATTGGAAGGCATGTTAGTGGGATTGAGGAGGTCTTCAAACTACTCCCCCACCGACCCACAACGTCCCGAGTCGAGGTCAGCAGCGCACCATCCCCACCATATACAGTGTTGACACTGCACTACTTCCCCCTCCTGAGATGCGGGATGGTGGACCAGAATCTCCTCGAAGCCATCCGAAAGTCGTTCTCCATGGCCTCCCCAAACTCCTCCCATGCCCGAGTTTTTGCATCAGCAACCACTGAAGCCACATTCCGCTTGGCCTGCCAGTACCTATTAGCTGCCTCCAGAGTCCCACAGGACAAAAGGGACCGGTAGGACTCCTTCTTCTGCTTGACAGCATCCCTCACCACCAGTGTCCACCAACGGGTTCAGGGATTGCCGCCATGACAGGCACCGACCACTTTACGGCCACAGCTCCGGTCAGCCGCCTCAACAATAGAGGCACGGAACATGGCCCATTCGGACTCAATGTCCCCCACCTCCCTCGGGACGTGGTCGAAGTTCTGCCGGAGGTGGGAGTTGAAGCTACTTCTGACAGGGGGCTCTGCCAGACGTTCCCAGCAGACCCTCACAACATGTTTGGGCCTACCAGGCCTGACCGGCATCCTCCCCCACCATCGAAGCCAACTCACCACCAGGTGGTGATCATTTGACAGCTCCGCCCCTCTCTTCACCCGAGTGTCCAAGACATGTGGCCGCAAGTCCGATGACACGACCACAAAGTCGATCATCGAACTGAGGCCTAGGGTGTGCTGGTGACAAGTGCACAAATGAACACCCCTATGCTTGAATATGGTGTTCATTATGGACAATCCGTGATGAGCACAGAAGTCCAATAACAAAACACCACTCGGGTTCAGATCGGCAGGGGCCTTTCCTCCCAATCATGTCCTTCCAGGTCTCACTGTCATTGCCCACGTAAGCATTGAAGTCTCCCAGCAGAACGAGGGAGTCCCAAGAAGGTATGCCCTCTAGCACCCCCTCCAGGGACTCCAAAAAGGATGTGTACTCTGAACTGCTGTTCGGTGCAAATGCACAAACAACAGTTAGGACCCGTCCCTCAACCCCAATGTACAGGCTCCAAGTCGGGGGGCAATAAGTATGCCCACACCTGCTCGGAGCCTCTCACCGGGGGCAACTCCAGAGTGGTTGAGAGTCCAGCCCCTCTCAAGGAGATTGGTTCCAGAGTCCAAGCTGTGCATCGAGGTGAGCCCGACTATATCTAGCTGGAACCTCTCAACCTCGCGCACTAGTTCAGGCTCCTTCCCCTTCAGAGAGATGACATTCCGCGTCCCAAGAGCCAGCTTCTGTAGCCAAGGATCGGTAACCGCCAAGATCCCTGCCTTCGGCCACCACCCAACTCACACTGCACCTGACCTCCTTGGCTCCTCCCATAGGTGGTGAGCCCATGGGAAGGGGGACCCATGTTGCCTCTTCGGGCTGTGCCCGGCCGAGCCCCATGGGTGCAACCCTGGCCACCAGGCGCTCGCCATCAAGCCCCACCTCCAGAGGGGGGCCCCGGTGACCCACATCTGAGCGAGGGAAAACGCAGTCCAAATTTTTTATTCATCATAGAAGTTCTTTTGAACAGCACTTTGTCTCATCCCTCACCTAGGACCAGTTTGCCTTGGGTGACCCTACCAGGGGCATAAAGCCCCGGACAACAGAGCTCCTAGGATCATTGGGATACGCAAACCCCTCCACCACGAAAAGGTGGCGGTTCGAGGAGGGGTACCATGCAATTTGTAACATAAAAATTGAGTTTTGTTCATAAGACTTAATTTAACTGACACCATTAGAAAATATGATTCTACAACCTTGTTCTTTGGGCACACACAATAGTGAGTGGTGTCAAAATTATTACTCTAACACATAAATTATGTTTCTATAGACCTGAGGCCAATAATTTGAACATGCTTCCCAGCATGTTCCAAATATTGACTCATGTTATATCAATACAAGAAAGACATATCAATTTAATACAATAGCAATATGTCAGTGAACTTAATGAAAGTATTTTTGACATGCTGATGGTTAACTAAGCAAAAAGCTTCCCCACATGATCCAAAAGCAGACAATCCTACTGGCAAAATTCTAAAAAGCCTATTGTGTCACACTTGTTGTTCACTATCACAGATAAACAAGGTGGTCCTACATTATAAAGTTGGAGCAGCAGAAGTGATTGGAGGATTTCTCCCATATACACACAGACACATACAGTGCACACCATGGAGGAGTACAGGGAGGGAGGGGGATTGTGTTGGTTATAATGGCAATAGGCCAGAGACTGATATCACCCACAAACCCAGTACAAATAGGGGAAATGAAGAGAGAAAGAGGGAAAGAGCCAGTCTGGAGGTCCGCCAAGCATCTAGGGGCTGCTTATTTTGTGCAAAAGAAAGAAACGCAGATGCTCTATATTATTAAGAATTCCTGACTCTACAAATGTCATTTATTTATTTTTTAGCAGGTTTTGGTAAAAAAGGGCTTCTTGCAGCGATAGCCTGAACTCAGTCCAAGGCGGGGTGCTTTTTGAGTTCCCTTTTTTGTGCCGGGAAAGCGGGACAAAATGAAAAGCCACAAAACAAATAGAACAATTCTCCATGTCTCTAGGTAACCAATCCATCTGCTTTTGAGAAGGCTATTTAGTGTTTATTTATTTCTCTTTATTTAAATCTTGTATGCAATATTAAAAGCTCAAGTGCTAGATTTGGGGTTTTCCTTTAGTGTGGGTGATAGCTGCAGTTTTATTGACCTTTCACCCTTTTTACAGAAGAGATACTGAAAACAGTTATCTCAGTTTCCAGTTATTGGAAATGCAGTAAAAATAATCTCTCTTTTGTCAAGTAATTTTAATGGAAATGTTTGAATAATGATTAGAATACTGTTCTACAAGATAAATAACTCCAACTTGAATTTTGTCAGAAAACAATATTCTGTGGTTGTTTCTTTAATTTGCAAGGTAATACCAAAAGTAATAAACATATCAGAATATCTGGATTTGTGTCTAGCAGCTCCTTTAATTCTCTCACACCTGAAAAAAAAATCATCTGCCAGAATCACATGTTCATAGTTGGGCAAAATTCAGCAAGAGAGATTTACAACACCACTGTTATAATTTGCATTTTCCATTGATTGTTTAGTAACGCTTTAGTTTAGGTACTGTAAAGATGCCTTGATTACTCATTGACTCTTACGTAACAAGAACTTAACAAAGGGTTTGGTGTTCATATCACTTATAAAACATCAGTAGATGGCTTGTCTGCTGTTTGGTATATTGACTTGATGGTGAAGTGACTTGTTAATTTGAAGGATTCACAGATCTTGCACAAAATGTGTAGTACTAAGAGAAATGTGTCCCAGTTTAGCCACCTCAGACCACTCCAAAGTGAAGTTTTGTTAATAGGCCACATTGCAGAGATGAAGAAATCCTTTACTGATGCTTTGAAAATGTTATGAAGACCCAAAGAAGTGTTGGTTAAGGTCTTGTTACATATTGGGAAATAATAATGTTTCATAATAAGTAATATATGCATTTTTGCAGTACCTTAACTAAAGTCTTTCTAATTTTTTTGCTGTCCCTTTAAAATTTGGTAGACTTTTATATATGGACTTTGGGTTTTTTAACAAAAGGAATTCAATTTTGCCATTTGTTTTAGTCTAGAAACAGTTTTGGAGAAACATTTTTATTATTTATTCCATGACACTGTTTTGTTTTGCTATAGGCACTGCTATATTTGACTGATCGACCCAGACTTTTGATTATGTCCAATCTCCTCATCTTATTTATTAAAACTTCCCACTGTCTCTTTTTAAATTACAGTGGAACCTCTAGATACGAGTTTAATTCGTTCCAGCACTGAGCTTGTATAGCGAATTTCTCGTATCTAGAACAAACTTCCCTATTGAAAATAATGGAAATCCAGTTAATCCGTTCTGCACCCCAAGTATATTAACATAAAAATCAATTTTCCTAACAAATAACACTGATAAATTATATATACTGTAGTCTACCTTTAATAAATAACACTGGTAAATAATATAACTGATTATTAAAAGAATCAAAACAGGTGTCCAAAGTGCAGTAGAGCATTCAATAAATCTTTAAATAAATAATCCTTAAAACAGTTGTGAAGTGGAGGTTTAAAATACACAAGAATAACAATCCTTTAACACGAGGTTAAAACGTCAAAAGGATGCAGTCTTTAAAAAACAGATGACAATCCCCGGTGCTTCTTCTCTGTTAGCGTCTCACCTGCTTCTCCCATGCGGGCTCTGCAACAGGTGAGACACTCTTAATGCAGCTGACCTTCTCTACACCGTCCTGCTTCAGCTGTTTGGCTCGCCTGTTCAGCTACACGCGAGCCTGCACTCGCTCGCTCTCCCGCACCGACAACTTCTTCTTCTTCTTGCTGCCTGCCTGCCTGCCACCTCCGTTCTCTCTCCTCTCTTTTCTTTTACTTCTTCTCCCCCTTAACCGGCTCGCGCTTCTCTATATATGCGGGGAGGACATGGCAGCTGCAGCCCATCAGCCACAGGAACAATCATGGATGTGGGCAGTTTCCCACCTGTGCACTTAAGTGAGAAACGCAGACACCGCAGATCGCGGCTCGCAACTGCTACCACGCCCCCTTGCTAAGCCGCGAGCTATAACCACAGCCTGGCTCGTGGCTCGTTACACGAGCCAATGCTCGTATTTAGATCTGAATTTTTCGCTCATACTTTCCTCGTATTTTGAATTTCCCGTATACAGAGGTGATCGTATCTCGAGGTTCCACTGTACTACAGCAACACATTTCAATATTGTCAAACATTTCTTGTTTTCTTTTTTCACTTTTTTTTTGTTTTTGCTTTGGTTTTTGCACAACCCATTTAATTATGTAGCCTTGGCTAGGGAGATTTTACTGGAATGAGCAATTATGATACATAAGGCACAAAGAGGAAAACACAGCAAGTATAATCTAAAATAAACCTTGTAAGAATGGTAAAACACAAACATAAAGGTTTGGGGCATCAGAGGTTGAAGAGTTCAATGCATGGTTGAGGTGAAGTATTTTATGTAGATGTGAGTGTAAGAGATGAATTTGAACCCTGGTCCAATGTGCACCTGGCATGTGTCTGAGTTTCATATCCTTCTGAGCTTATGCTTAAAAGCTGACGCTGTTATTTTATTATTCACTATGATAAATGCATTTCTTGTTATTTTATATGACCCCTTAAGAGAAAAATGTTGTAATTATGGCATAACCTTTCTTATATAATACTGTTTCCTGTTTTTGTACCCATCTGGATCATAATATATACTGTATACAGTCATCCCTCACCTATCGCGGGGGTTACGTTCCAGAGCCGAACCCTACCCCCCCGCGATAGGTGAAATTCCGCGAAGTAGCGACCTATATTTATTTTATTATGTATACATATTTTAAGGCTTTATAAACCCTTCCCACACTCTTATAAACCTTTCTCACTCTCTTGTTAACCTTTCCCACACTCTTATAAACACTTCCTATGCTCTTAAACACTTTCTACATTCTTAAACACCGCAGACCAACACTGCACACTGCACGCAGCGATCCTGTCTGCACTCGCTTTGTGAAGGGGGGCAGCTGAACTCACGCTGAGCAGAAATGGACTTTGTGCTGCTTCTGCCAAAATGCCTGCTTGTCGCTCTGCGCGTTCAGAAGGAGGAGGAGTGGGGGGGTGGGGGGGGTGGGGGGGTTGAACGCACGTTTGCTCAAACCCCCCCTCCCCGGAGGCGCAGTACGCTACTGCCACTTCGCATTGTCAAGGGGGTGGGGAGCTGAATGAACGCTAAGGAGAAGTGGACTTTGTGCTGGCTTTGCGCTGCTTGTCGCTCTGCGTGTCAATAATTTTAAAGCCTTGTATTTTCCTGTCTCACTGTCTTGTCTTGCGTGAAGTTAAAATATTTTATAATAGTGAGATGTTACTCATATCCTTAGCCCGACATCCACATATCATATGTGTTAACAAAGTGTGTTTTATAAGTTTACATGTGTTTAAAGCATGTGGGATGGGTATTTTAAGGCTTAAACTATACAAATGTTTATTTATATGGTCTTTCTATATCGCGGATTTTCTCCTGTTGCTGATGGGTCTGGAACATAACTTCCGCGATAGGCGGGCAATCACTTGTATTTAAAAACCCGCGAAGTCGTGAATCCGCGAAAAGTGAACCGCGAAGTAGCGAGGGATTACTGAATACTGTATATACTGTACTGTTCTTTTCTCTTCTTTGTGAAATTCACGCATCTCTATTCATAAAATGTCACAAAATGACTGCCTCCCTCTGGTGTAGTTGGTTCTTATGTGAGTCCTCTAGTTGAAAAGGTGGGACTTCTGGAAAAGAGGATGAAGTGATGTCAGAGCCCCTCCCTCCTCCAATTTGAGGGCAAAACAGGAAAAGGTTTAAGTGTCAGTGCCCACCAGCATATTGAATTACAGAAACCCTGAAGATGACACCTACACACACATGCCTGACAACCTCCAAATCCTCCAGATTGTAACAGTAAAATTTAAAATTGAATGCAATCCAAAAAAATCACATAACCTTTAAGTGGTAAATGTTTTTATTTGTATGTCAATTAGACAAAACTTCACAACACTGAATCTCAGTCCTGCAAATTTGGGCAGTTTCTGGAACTGTATGTTGGGAAGAGAGCAGTGTTTCTACTTAAAGTTAGTAAAGGTTATTTAAAAGCAGGAATGTTACCCTGTTTAAACTATGAGAAATCCCTGGCCTAAAAAAAAGAACAGATAATGACATTTATTACAATACAATACAATACAGTTTATTTTTGTATAGCCCAAAATCACACAGGAAGTGCCGCAATGGGCTTTAACAGGCCCTGCCTCTTGACAGACCCCCAGCCTTGACTCTCTAAGAAGACAAGGAAAAACTCCCAAAAAAACCTTGTAGGGAAAAATAGAAGAAACCTTGGGAAAGGTAGTTCAAAGAGAGACCCCTTTCCAGGTAGGCTGGGTGTGCAGTGGGTGTCAAAAGAAGGGGGTCAATACAATACAATACAGTACACAGAACAGAACAATTTCTCAATATAGTAAGAAAAAAAGTATATAAATTTTAGAAGTACAGAGCAGAATTTAACAGTAGATGATATATCCCATAATAAGATTTGGATTTGTGTAGAATCCTGTAGACCTCTTCCTTCAAGCTGCCTTCCCCATTTGGCCATTCCATGGCTGAAACAGTGCTGGGCCAGCCAATCCGATGAAAGGACCCCTCTTTCCCATGATTCCTGCGATCCTCCATCTGTGATGACTTTTCCTTAGGCAGGCAAAACAACTTGGCAGGTGGGCCATGGCACCAAGTGCCACATTTGAGTACCGAGAAGAAAAACAGAATAAGTGAGGGTTAGTATACAATTATAACTGTCATGTTACTTATGTTTAAAGGAAAAGGAAAAAAAATGATTTAAAACCAAACAAACTAAAAGGTGCTTATAAAAAAAAAAAAAGCTTTCATAAACCAATACAAAGGCAATCAAGACCAAATTGAAATCCAACGGTAAAACCAGAAAACTGGAACAAGAAGTTGAAAAACTGATTTATATAAACGAGAACTTCTAAAATCTCAAGTGAATACAAAGCTGTGAGCCAAACCAACATGGGTACTGGCTGCACAGGATGGTGGTCATTTCAAATAGATGGAATCAGAAGACAGATCGTAAATAGTAACTAACCAAGGCCAAAACCAGTAAACCCAAGACATGAGACAAGAATTGCTAGTAGAGAAATGCAGCAGGTGTCACAAACCATAATAGTGAAGAAAGCCTAAGCTGAAATGTTAGATGTAAATCTTAAATGAGAGGAAGATAAGAGTCTAAAACCAAAGGGTAATTTAAATGCTCAAGCAATAACAAGAGGATATAGATAGTATCCACAAATTTGGACAAGAAGTGTATGATACACTTCTTTCCTTCTACTGTGGTTAAACTGGCATTACATCATTTATAATAGGAGAGCCTATAAAAATGTCAACTCCACACAGTCAAAGGTGCTTTGTCCAACTAGTGCAGCAAAAGACAATCAGCGAGTCAACTCAAAGAGCAGAGAATCTATCTGTTGTGGCGCATGTCACTGACACTACGCTATGAAGATACCTTCAGAGAATGAATTTTCTTATGTAAATAAAAAACATTTCCACTCTATTAATGTGCTGCCAAATAGTCCACAGAAAGTGTGTTGCATTGTTCAAGCATGTAGTGTGCTACATACTGTACATAATGTGGCACACAATCGTGGCTTGTCCAAACCTGAAATGATGCGGTGTGATGAACCCGACCCAGAAAATGATCAGCCAAATCAGACAGTGTTACAACTTCGTTTGAATGTGATTACCAGAGTATGAAAAGAGGAAATCAGATGCAGCATTTATTTTTTAACCAATTCATTTAATTTGTAGTCAGTATCACATAGTACAGCCCTTATATTCCTTAGTTCATTGGCCATATCTCTTACAGCATCCACACTTGCATTTTGTGATCCCAGAACATTGTCTGTCAACACATAGCCAGCTGGTTGCCCAGCAGTTTCCGAGGCAGAGGTGTGTGAGCAGCCAGCACCCAATGATGTGCTGGGCATAACAGCACCATTACCTCTTGGAGTCGAGTCCTTGGCATAGGGGTCAGCTTTTGTAATAGTGTCTGAAACAGAATAAACAGACAGTGGGTTGTTTTTCCTTGCCTCCTCTTTTTCCACATGCTTTTGCCATTGACTTTTAACAAAACAGTGAACAGAAGGGGCAATTTATATTGATTTGAATATTCAAATATGCAAAATTCTGGTTTTAGAATTGGGGTGGGGTTGTAGGCATGTGCATGTGTGTTAAAATTCACATTGATTGGTATTTATAAAGGGAGAGTGCATGGATTTTTTCTTGCGCGCAGTTTTATGCATGTGCGAATGCACATTTCTCTTTTTGTCCGTACGCCATGTTTTAGTGTGAATTCTACGCACGGCATTATACATGAGGCCCCAAGTCTTTAGGGTCTTGGTGCTTTCTGTTTTGCTGTATGGTTGCAAGACATGGACGATATCCAGTAACCTGAGACGAACACTAGACTCCTTCGATACTGTGTCACTTTGGGGAATCCTTGGGTACTGCTTCTTTGACTTTGTGTCAAACAAGTGGATGCTCATGGAGTCCTGAATAAGGCACATTACCTGCATTGCGAGAGAACATCAGTTATGGCACTTTGGCCATGTGGTGTGATTCACAGAGGATGATCCAGCTTGCAGGATCCTTGTTGTTGAGGGCCTGAGCGGCTGGACCAAGCCAAGGGGACGTCCACATCAAACCTGGCTACGGTAGATTGATAGCCATTTCCAGGTTGACTGGACCATGTGTTTACCTGGGGGTTGTCAATGAGATCCTGAACCGTTTCATCATGTGGTGGGTGCAGTACTAGTGCATGTTCCCCATCCTGACCTGACCTAACCTAACCTGACCTAGAATATAAATGCAAAAATGAAAGAAAATAAATACACAATGTATTCCATTGTTATTGCAGCTCCTCTCATCTTGAGTGATGAAAAATAATACCGTTTAGAGATGGAGCTTTGTCATCTTCGATAACAGGTCTAATGATGAATAAAGGCCTCTAGATAGGCAATGGATTAAGTACTGTGGTAGATGGAAGAGCTGTGCTTGCAGCGTTAGTAACAGATGTGATGTCATTCGTCTTCCAGTGCTTTCTAGTAAACAAAATCCTTGGGAATGACAGTGATTCCTCCATGGTTCCCCAAACTAGTAGCGTGAGACACTCTCTAGGCTTGTTTGACACTAGGTTGTGGTGAGGTGAGTAGGGTGGTCTGCAATTGTATGTGTTAGTTTTTCAAAATAAAAACTGTGACATTGTACAAACTACGTGATTGTAGGTGTGTGTGAGAAAAGATTCTTAATGAGGAAATTGGCTAAGTGTGTTTAATATGTTCACAAGTGGCTAATGCAGCTGTCCCTCATCAGGGCTCTGCATATTGTTTGGTGCACCTAACCTCACAGGGGATAAGATAGGTCTGTGAACAAATGCAAGAGGGAGAAAACAGAATGTAAGGAAAAGGCAGACAGACAGTCAGGAGGATCCTGTGCAGTAAGGGAAGCCCTGTGGGGGAGCAAGTGCTCCCAGGGAGATCGACTATGCTGAGCAAAGGGAGCATAGGAGATTTTGAGCTCCTAGGGATACCGCAGACACTGATGAAGGCATGTGGTAGATGGGTCTGGCCTCAGTGTTGGTCCTGACAGATGCCAAAGGATCATGGTCAGGTTGGGAGCCACAGAAAGGCTGACTGCATTTGCTCAAACTCTCATTCCTGATGAGTATACCTGTGAGGGTGAGTTGGGTGAGACAATGAATGAACCACTTGGGTTGTGATGAATGAAGATGTTCCTATATATGGTTTTGTTCCTGATTTTAACTCTCTTGAAGGGATTATTTATCTTCTTTATCTTCTTCACAAACACTCTTTGTATGGGATTATTTATTGACTTTATTTAATAAAGAGAAGGACTTCAGTTTTATTTGGTTTTGTTGAGAATGAAAGTACAGAACACTTTTGCACCTACTTCTTACGTCATTCACCCTAGTCCATCTTGATCTATGACTATCGATATCCCAGGTTCAAGGAGGTAATGCCAGCTGTGGGAATCACAAAGGTACTTTGAGTTGTTCATTCTGATTACATCTCTTTCCACACCGCTGTTACAATCAGATTTTACTTGAGTTACTAGAGTCTATCTATGACTCTTCACAAATCTGCCTTGAGTAGCCTTTTTAAGAAGATTCTGTTCCCAGCCACAATTCTGTTGATGACTGGACATTTTATTTACATAATCTTGATATACTTTTGATGGTTTTGTATGTGAAGACCAGAGGAGGATTTCAACTGGTAATACCCTTGTGCTAAAGTGTCTGGTGCACATTGCTATGCTGCTTTTAAATCCACTTATATCTTTAACCCTGCCCTTTCTTGTGTGCACAGGCCTACACATAATTGATTGGTATGTGTCTAGCTGCCATGAATACTATTAGTACGTAAGCGATTGATATGCCTTTTATATGAAAATAACACATGTATTTTGTGATGTAACTAGTAATGCACTGAGTAAGGGTATATCTGTAAATGTTAACAATGCTGTTAGCCTGTCCAAAGGAAATGTGCCATATAAAAATAAATTGAATGTATAACAAAAATTCAGGAAACCATAAAGACTGCTATACCAAGAACAAGCAGGTTAATGTATCTTATTTTACAATATAAGATTCACAGTGTCTGGTATTTTGGACTGTTTCTAATTCAGTTTCCTTTTTTCCTGATTAGTTTGTATAATTTTATAGGTTTTACCCAATGTGTCTCAACATTGTCCCAACTTATCCAATAATAAACCTTCCAAATTATATACTAATTCAATATGCTCCATAGTTCAACTCAGAATTGTTAATCTCCATATACAGTATATCTTGCTTAAAATGTCTAAACCAAACCCTAGGAAGATACAATCTATGAGTGATGTTATCTAATTCCTTTTTCGTTAGATCATTTGTATTGGAAGTTTTCTAGACTCAAACCATTTTGAGTAAAGTTTTTTGCACGTCTCTTGGATAATCTTGGATCTAAAAATCATTCCCAAAGCCTTACCTGCGGCATTTAGAGTAATGCCAGATGGACAAAATTGTTACAGAACCTGGTTCAATATCCTCTATCACAAGCATGAAGTCATATTATGCTAAAATACAAGACTCCTTATCCATCCTATGTAACTCTGGGAAGGTGATATTCTACATCATCTCACATTAAAATATATTAACTTCTCTTTATAATGGTCTGTTTGGAATTTTTTTCAGAATTTGGTAAGAACACATGAATAGAGTTGTGAAGAAAACTCATGAGATCTGTCCTAAACCTTTACACTTTATTTGTGGTTTAATTCTGTATCGTGTACCACTTTAGATGGGGCTGTCTGGTCATAAATTTGTGGTGGATTGCCGGCTTCTTACTCCGGCCATCACCCCCAGGCCGCCAGGAGGAGCTCTCCAGACAGCGTGGACGTGCCCCGAGTTCCAGCAGGGACTCATGGACTATGTAGTTTTTATACGCAGCCCTGCTGGATACCTTGGGGGCCACCAGGAATCGCTGTAGGAGGACTCGGAGGCTCTTATGTGCCCTATAACCCGGGAGTACGTCATGATCACGTGACAGGAAGATACTTAGTGCTCCCGGGTTGAAGAAAAGGACTGTTTACCCTGACCTGGAAGGAATAAGGAACTGTGGACTGATTGGGCAGGAACACCTCCGGGTCAGGTGTATAAAAGGACTCTGGGAAGCCCAGTACATTGAGCTGAGCTGGGAGGTAGGGTGGCGAAGTGTCTGGGCGAGGAGGAAAGAGTATTATTGTGAGAGAGTTGATTTATGAATAGTGTGGAGTGGAGGGTGCTTTGTGCACTGTACAAGAAGACAATAAAAGAGTCTTGTGCTTTCACCTGGTGTCTAGAGTGGTACCTGAGGGTTCAAGAGGTGGATCAAGGGCATATCTGCGACAATCTCTATGAGTTGGGTGGGTGTTTGTTGTTTTTAATTTTAAGGATTGTCTTCAGCACATATTGTTGTAGTTGCTAAGTTTTCACTTTTTTGGATTTGTGTTTTATTGTTTAAATTTACCCCTCCTTTAACCGCCACTTTATCGTGGTGGAGGGGTTTGCGTGTCCCAATGATCCTAGGAGCTCTGTTGTCCGGGGCTTTATGCCCCTGGTAGGGCCACCCAAGGCAAACTGGTCCTAGATGAAGGATGAGACAAAGAGTGGTTAAACAAACCTTCTATGATGAATGAAAACTTTGGACGGTGTTTTCCCTTGCCCAGACGCAGGTCACCGGGGCCCCCCTCTGGAGCCAGACCTGGAGGTGGGGCTCGATGGCGAGCGCCTGGTGGCTGGGCCTGCACCCATGGGGCTCGGCCAGGCAAAGCCCGAAGAGGCATCGTGGGTCCCCCTTCCCATGGGCTCACCACCTATGGGAGGGGCCAAGGAGGTTGGGTGCAGTGTGAGTTGGGTGGTGGCCGAAGGCGGGGACCTTGGCGGTCCGATCCTCGGCTACAGAAACTGGCTCTTAGGATGTGGAATGTCATCTCTCTGAAGGGGAAGGAGCCTGAGCTAGTGCGTGAGGTCGAAAGGTTCTGGCTAGATATAGTCGGGCTCACCTCGACGCACAGCTTGGACTCTGGAACCAATCTCCTTGAGAGGAGCTGGACTCTCTACCACTCTGGAATTGCCCCCGGTGAGAGGCGCAGAGCGGGTGTGGGTATACTTATTGCCCCCTGACTTGGAGCTTGTACATTGGGGTTTAACCAGGTGGACGAGAGGGTAGCCTCCCTCCGCCTTCGGGTGGGTGGACGGGTCCTAACTGTTGTTTTTGCGTATGCGCCGAACTGCAGTTTGGAATACCCACCCTTTTTGGAGTCCCTGGAGGGTGTGCTAGAGGGCATACCTTCTGGGGACTCCCTCATTCTGCTGAGAGACTTCAATGCTCACGTGGGCAATGACAGTGAGACCTGGAAGGGCGTGATTGGGAGGAATGGCCCCCCCGATCTGAACCCGAGTGGTGTTTTGTTATTGGACTTCTGTGCTTGTCACAGATTGTCCATAACGAACACCATGTTCAAGCATAGGGGTGTTCATATGTGCACTTGGCACCAGGACACCCTAGGCCTCAGTTCGATGATCGAATTTGTGGTCGTGTCGTCGGACTTGCTGCCACATGTCTTGGCCACTTGGGTGAAGAGAGGGGCGGAGCTGTCAACTGATCACCACCTGGTGGTGAGTTGGCTTCGATGGTGGGGGAGGATGCTGGTCAGGCCTGGTAGGCCCAAACGTGTTGTGAGGGTCTGCAGGGAACGTCTGGCAGACCCCCTTGTCAGAAGTAGCTTCAACTCCCACCTCCAGCAGAACTTTGACCACGTCCCGAGGGAGGTGAAAGACATTGAGTCCGAATGGGCCATGTTCCGTGCCTCTATTGTTGAGGCAGCTGACCTGTCGTGGCGGCAATCCCCAAACCCGTTGGTGAGGGATGCCGTCAAGCTGAAGAAGGAGTCCTACCGGTCCCTTTTGTCCTGTGGGACCCTGGAGGCAGCTGATAGGTACCGGCAGGCCAAGCGGAATGCGGCTTTGGTGGTTGCTGAGGCAAAAACTCGGGTGTGGGAGGAGTTTGGGGAAGCCATGGAGAACGACTTTCGGATGGTTTTGAGGAGATTCTGGTCCACCATCCGGCATCTCAGGAGGGGAAAGCAGTGCAGTGTCAACACTGTATATGGTGAGGATGGTGCGCTGCTGACCTCGACTGCGGGTCGGTGGGGGGAGTACTTCAAAGACCTCCTCAATCCCACTAACATGCCTTCCAATGAGGAAGCAGAGCCTGGGGACTCGGAGGTGGGCTCCCTCATCTCTGGGACTGAGGTCACCGAGGTGGTCAAAAAACTCCTTGGTGGCAGGGCCCTGGGGGTGGATGAGATATGCCCGGAGTTCCTCAAGGCTCTGGATGTTGTAGGGCTGTCTTGGTTGACACGTCTCTGCAACATCGCATGGACATCAGGGACAGTGCCTCTGGATTGGCAGACCGGGGTGGTGGTCCCCCTCTTTAAGAAGGGGGACCGGAGAGTGTGTTCCAACTACAGAGGGATCACACTCCTCAGCCTCCCTGGAAAAGTCTATTCTGGGGTCCTGGAGAAGAGGGTCCATCAGATAGTCGAACCTCGGATTCAGGAGGAACAGTGTGGTTTTCATCCTGGTCGTGGAACAGTGGACCAGATCTACACCCTTAGCAGGGTCCTGGAGGGTGCATGGGAGTTTGCCCAACCAGTCTACATGTGTTTTGTGGACTTGGAAAAGGCATTCGACCGTGTCCCTCGGGGAATCCTGTGGGGGGTACTCCGAGAGTATGGGGTACTGGACCCCCTGATAAGGGCTGTTCAGTCCCTGTACGATTGGTGCCAGAGTCTGGTCTGCATTGCCGGCAGTAAGTCGAACCCGTTTCCAGTGAGAGTTGGACTCCACCAGGGCTGCCCTTTGTCACCGATTCTGTTCATAACTTTTATGGACAGAATTTCTAGGCGCAGCCAAGGCGTTGAGGGGGTCTGGTGTGGTGGACTCAGGATTGGGTCACTGCTTTTTGCAGATGATGTTGTCCTGTTTGCTTCATCAGGCCGTGATCTTCAGCTCTCTCTGGATCGGTTCGCAGCCGAGTGTGAAACGGCTAGGATGGGAATCAGCAACTCCAAATCTGAGACCATGGTCCTCAGCCGGAAAAGGGTGGAGTGCCCTCTCAGGGTTGGTAGCGAGATCCTGCCTCAAATGGAGGAGTTCAAGTATCTCTGGGTCTTGTTCACGAGTGAGGGAAGAATGGAGTGTGAGATCGAGAGGCGGATCGGTGCGGCATCTGCAGTAATGCAGGCTCTGCATCCGTTTGTCGTGGTGAAAAAGGAGCTGAGCCGCAAGGCAAAGCTCTCAATTTACCAGTCGATCTGCGCTCCTACCCTCACCTATGGTCATGAGCTATGGGTAGTGACGGAAAGAACGAGATCATGAACAAAAGCGGCTGAAATGAGTTTCCTCCGCAGGGTGTCTGGGCTTTCTCTTAAAGATAGGGTGAGAAGCTCAGTCATTCGGGAGGGGCTCAGAGTAGAGCCGCTGCTCCTCCGCATCGAGAGGAGTCAGATGAGGTGGCTCGGGCATCTGATCAGGATGCCTCCTGGACGCCTCCCTGGTGAGGTGTTCCGGGCACGTCCAACCGGGAGGAGGCTCAGGGAAAGACCCAGGACACGCTGGAGGGACTATGTCTCCTGGCTGGCCTGGGAACGCCTTGGGATTCACCTGGAAGAGCTAGAAGAAGTGGCCGGGGAGAGGGAAGTCTGGGCATCTCTGCTCAAGCTGCTGCCCCCGCGACCCGACCTTGGATAAGCGGAAGAGGATGGATGGATGGATGTTTAAATTTAAAAAATATATACACATTATTAATGCCTCGAATAAGAAAAAAAGCATTACAAATGTTGCTGCTCTTCAGTCAATTACAGAAAGTTAATGTTTTTGGATTTTTCTTACTACTCTGAGTAGTACAGTATTTCTATTATCATGTGAAATGTCTATTTTGTAGCTTGTCAGAAGTATGCCCTCAAACAAATGAGAGGTTAATTGGAGATTGTATATTGGAAAGAAATTAATACTCCTTCTTCTTCAGAAGAAGTTCTTCTTAGGAAGAAGTTGCTACTCACTGTTGGTAAAACTTGATATGTATCTTGGTACCATATTATTAGTGTTTTCTTGTCCTTCCAACACTTATTATTAATTTAATTATAATTATAATAAAAAATGAATTAATTATAATAAACTTTTGATGACAAAGTGAGTTTAACTTTTTGAGTTAGTTTCTACTTTACATAGATCCGCTTTCTATTATGACTGTCTCTTGGCTCATCCTAGAGCTGACTGCTATTTCATATCCATTCTATACCAAACTGTGGTCTGATTATATAGTCAATAATCCATATGTCTAGTTAGGTTCTGCTTCCAACTGCTGTACCAGCGGCTTGAACATGTATGGGAGAAGGCCACTGCCAAAAGAAAATCAAGGCTAAGTTTAAGTAAGCAGAGAGCTACAGCAACAATGTTTTTATTTCTATAACACATTTTCATAAAAAGGTTGTACCTCAAAGTGTTTTAAATGATGTGAAAGAAAAATCTTACAAGAAAAACAAGAAAAGAAAAACAAATTAAAAATAGATAAGAAAATGAATTAATAAATGGCATACTTACAATAGTAAATAAGAATAAATCAATCTACACTTATAATATAACAGGTTTATAAGTTATAGAGTTCCTAATCATAGATTTTTTTCAAGTCTCTAATGAAAAGTGTGATGTTACAGTCAGATGGCCAGGGAGGACAGAAAAAAAATTCAAAACAACTCTAATGGCAAGATGCTGGAGTAAAAAACAAAATCCGTAGGGTTTCCAAAGCTAAAAGACTACCTAGCCTCCAATGGGCACACTACTTAATATTCAGTATATGTGCTTAAGTAGTTCGTATTATTTTTAAGCTTTGTCCTAAAAGATTTGACACAGAGGTGTGATATAACGTATGAGACAGGTCTGTGGCATTGTGCAGGTTTTAAATAAAAAAGTAAATAAAACTGTGCTTGGGCTCAAAGGGGGTCCTGGTGTGTGTGGTAGTGAGGTAGTGTGGTGATTGGCTGATTGTGCAGGCGCATGTGGTGTGGTTGATGACCTCATTAGCACTCTGTGGTCTGTAATCTGCGACAGTTCACCAGCATCCCTAGTAGAATAAAAAGGAGCTTGAGCAGAAAGCAAGGGAGAGCAGAAGATGAGAGAGAGATTGGAGGTTAAAGGCCAAGGGAAAGGATGGAGATGGTAGACTTAAAGAAGGAGCCATTGCATTAAAGAATGGGGGAAGGCAGTGGGGATGGTGAGCCCCAGGAAAGGAGCGTATGGCTGGCATTAGAGGTGGGGCAGAGAGGCCGCTCATGCTAAGCAGCCCAAAGAGCAGGACCTACCAAGTGCTCCGTGTGGGCTCCCACTTTAAGGCCATGAGGTAGTGATGGATAAGAGACAAGGTGTCCTGCAGACGCTGAACAACTGGCAGCAGGGGCATTAGTCTGTGTTAATGTGTTGACTTGTCTGTCTGGTGGATGTCTCCTCAGATTGAGAAGACCTTAGTTGGTCTAGCAGAGGAGACAATTTTTTGTGAAGGAAGCACCATGGCTCGAATGTTTTTAGAAGATGGATTCTGCAGGATTTTTAACCATGTTTAAATTAGAATATTTGTTGTTTTTCTCTTATTGGATTTTAATCTGAACAAAGACACTTATGTTTATAGATTCTTTTTATTTATTGAGTATTTGGAGCACTGAGTAATAACAGCACTGGTACTTGCACTATGCAGTTGACTGTGTGTCTCCTCATTTGCCCGCCTCATCTCAGACATGTTATCAATGTTGTCGACAATTCCAGGTTCAAGAGCTGCCAGGGATTGACTATCACAAGAGGGTCTCATCGACAGCAGGAGTTTCTTTGTTTTGATGCAAACATCACAGGCTGAACAAAAACTGTCTGTCATACTAGGTTTAACAAATGGTTGTTATTTTATCACTAGTAATATGGCTCATCCACTTGCCCATCACACACCACACTCTTGGCTTTCACTCCCTCTGTACCCAATTCAACTACAAACTATCAATTTAATTAAGTCTTTTAAGGAACAACCACTTACGCACCTCTTGAGGTTACTTTCAGATCATTCCAGAAATCTCTTCCCTCAAAGCATTTAGAAAATTTCAGGCAGCCTGCCCTCAGTTGTCAATAGCAGGACACTGTGTATTCCATGTCTTTTACATGTACAAGTGTTTTACTGCCCTGTAACTTTTCATGGAGCACTTCAATCATCTGTGTAGTCCCTGATGAGTCCTTCCTCTTTTCTGTTTATCTTTGGCATCTCTTTTGCCCCCCTACCTGTCGCCCGTACGGTAACTCACCACAAGATGCATATAAGTCGATTAGAATTATAAGCCATGCTCTTTTGCATGCAGCATGTTTAAAAAGTTGTGATCCTAAACAGGTTTGCACAGATAAAAAGATTGGTGCAGTACAGCATTTACTGAAAAGTTGCATAGATTTGCTTGTAAGATGAGGCCATTACTTAATATCAGAGTTACATTGTATACAGTTGAACTAAAACAAACATATAGTATTTGGGTTGGGTGATGAAATTGGATGTCAGAAACTGTAAATTCTGAGCGGTTCGGAAATAAGAATTGATCAAGAAAGAAAATGCTTCTGTGCCAACTCTGTGAAAAGGGGGTGGGGTGTGCCTAGTTGCCCACATTGTAAATGATTGGCAGGGTTTAAAAGAAGACTATAAAGTTGTAATAGGAAAGAGCAGAGCCCAGAAAATCTATACAACAAAAGAGAAACCTACTCTAAACAAAATTCACTGTGGGTAAGTATAGGCTGTCAAGACTCATTAAAACACTGTAAGGGTAGAGGGTGTGCTAGTAGTGAATTCTGTGGAGGCTCCAAACAAAGAGTGCCAAAGGAAACTGGCATGGCACCAGCTCTATTCCTCATAACTTTACACTCAAGAGCATTTCTAGATATTTAGCCCTTTAAGTGCAACAAACAGAAGAGGGATCCAAAATGGATACAGAACATTATATAGTCACCTTCAACTGTAAAGGACATTAAATGAATGCCTTAAAACACAAAATAAATGAGAAAATGCATACATACATACTACCTTCCCATGTTTGGCCAATCTAGACTCATAAAACTGTGTATCTGAAAACACACTGGCAGACATATTATCTAATCAGAGGTATTATAATAAGAGAGTGTGGTACAGTATGTTATTTGGTGTCTATTTATATGGTGAGCCTTGTTAAACAACTGCAACTTTTGTTAGTGTTTTATTTCTTTGTACTTTAATGCCTTGAGTTCACCTCTACTTTATCTTTTATTAACGAGGAAATTAATGTTTTAACCAGTCTGCGATTCAGCTTTACATGGTCATCGTAAAACAGGTTTGGAATGCTGCCACTAGAGTCTTGAATCAAATCCAGCTCTGTATCTACATTAACTCCTCCTTTATATAGCTTCCTTGCAATGGATTTCTGTCTAGCATTCAATCGTGTATCTACTATATAATAAAACAATAAGGTCTGTGGCTCCAGTTTCTCAGAACAATGTGATTGGTCAATTTGGCTGTGGTGATGTAACTAGAGAAGAGGTGTGAGTGTGAGATGCATAAGGAGGAGAAAAAGCATATGAGCCACGCTGAGAAGCAGGCTTTACAGAAACACGTTTAAGAAAGGGAACCCTGGTGAAGGGGGGTTCAGACACACACATGAAAACAGAGGAAAGGCACGGAAGCACATATAAGGCAAGAGATGTCAGATATTTCAAAATTATTCTATTACCCTGGCTAGTTAGTAATAAACTGCTAATGTTATACTGCACACCTCAGAATATCTATGTATACAGCTTAAGTCATATAAACCCTGAGAGTTGGCATCTTAATTTTCTGCAGCACCTTCAATTGAATTTTATATGTTTAATGTATTTTCAAGCACCTTCTGGTATTTGTCAGCCTGTCTTTTTTATATGTTCTGCATTATCACTGTAGTGGTAACTTTGTATATTTGATACTGTACTGTGATCAAGATTCCTCTACAAAACCTTTGGTGATGATCAATGCCATGAAATGAAGACTGAGGTGTCCTGTCAGAGGGCTGTTACAGTGGCATTCTTTGCAGGTGCTAAAACAGATAAGATCATCAGATTACTGAAGAGAGGTGAGAGTTTATGTCCTCCATACTCTCCTTAAGCCAGCGTGATGGAATGCTGGAGTTATGTGTTTTGCACACTTGTACAGAAGTGAGTCATTCTGTCTTAGATTTTCATAAGAGCAAACTGCTAATGAAGACATTTTTACAAATTTTTTACTCTAAAAATATTGCTTGTCAAATCATTCTCTCCACTCCTTTTAAATCATGCAATTTTCTTAGCTAATTAAAAATGTTATCAATTTTATTGATTCCTTTATGCATTTATTTATTGTGTTGACTTTTTATGCATACCCACACAAGCATACAGTGGTATCTAGACTTATTTCTTTTTTGTTTGAGCACCTTTTTATCCTCTGAACTCTGTACAATTAAAAAAAATTCTCATGAGTAGATGTATCATGACTTTTAAAGTTGATATAACCTATGGCACAGAGCCTATTGGACAAGGGAACAAAATGCAGGCTATTTACATTTTTCTAAAATGAAATGTCTTATGTAAATGTGAATTTGGTTTAGTACAAGACTGAATCATAATTTTAATTTGTATATAGTTATCAAAGCCAATAAAAGTAGCAAACATTTTAATAATTTTATATTTACTGATATGACAACCTTGTTTATTGAATTCAGGATTTTTTGAACCATGGTTGTAATTAGCATTTTCAGCCACTGGATGGCAAAACTGAAATATCTTAAATACAAGACATCATCTATTAATATCTATAGACTCAGTTTACTTTAATTTTCTAGATTTGTATTTTCCAGTATAGAATCACAGAGAGATGGAACTAGTCAATGGAATAATAAGAATAAATCAACTGTGGAATGGGTTCCAATTCAATGAAAGGGACTATAGCATGCAGGGACAAATCCGAAAAAACAACAGGTCTGGAAGCATGGCTCTGAAGTATGGAGGCAAGCCAGAATCCCCAGAGGAAACCTATGTTAACTCCAAACAGAAGGCACTCTAACAAGAATCGTCCAAAGAGCTGTGAAGTAGTAATGCAACCCACTGTGGCACCATTGTTTTGTTGTCTGTAAGTGAAATTGGTGAGGATTAAGCTGCTGCTTCTTTTTCCTTTCCATAAAAGGCTGATTTGTTCAATGTGTTATATCTTAACATTTCTGAACATATGGAATACTGGTCTTCATTTCAGTTTATCAGTGGATTAAGATGGATTAATCTAATGAATAACAGCTCAATCATTGTCTAAACTAATTATACTTTGCATCAGGTATGCTAAACCAGACCCAGATAATTAATACATTTTTTGAGAGCAGTTTGAAAGCCATGAACTCCACAATAAACTAGAATGAAGTTCACTAAAAGCTGAAGATAAAATTAGAGTTAACCTTGCACTTGTTCTTTAGTCTGTTACAAAATAGATCAAAGTGGAGAAATGAAGAGCCTTGAAATGACTGAGACCTAACTCAGTACTGATTTTGGGAATTCTAAACTTCAAATAGGACTAAATATAAAAACAGGCTTGAAATTCCAAACTGATTTTAACCTAACACTCAAAATCAGCTGTGTGGCCTTTACTCTTGTAAATGCCCAGATATATCAATTCCAAAAAGAACAGAAAGCCTCTGGTCCGAAAGAAAAAAATAAACTTCTTACAATATAAAGATTAACAGAAAGAATTAAAAAAGCAAACAAAAAAAAAATAAAATAGGCAAGGTTATTAACAAAATGTTGCTAAAGTGAACAGGATCAAGATCTAAGGGTGTACTCACACTAGGCACATTTGCTCCATACCATCCCCAAACACGATGGTCCCTCACTCCGTACTCCCGTGCTGGCCTGCACTCACACTGCGCTTTAACGTTCTGGGCACAGGCACACTTTCGTTATCACCATGTGACTTTATGTAAAGCCAAAATAAGATCCAAACACAGAGTGACAACATGCACGTCAAAATGATTTTCCTTATTTTCTGGGTTTTTAATGGAGTTATGTAGGGCAGGATAATGTTCTACCCTCTTACAGATTGAGTGTACAGCGCAGCATTTTGCTGTTAATCGTGCTGCACGTGCAAGAAAATTTTTACGATGACAAATGATGTTAAAGGAGGAATTTGCAGCTTTTCTTACCAACTATGATTCACGTTAATTTGTAAGTTGAGAATAAAAACCTGTTTTTAACTCAAATGGTATTGAATGACATAAGAATTGCATTATCTACATAGTAATAAGACTTGTTGTGTCATTGACGTCATGTCTGTGATCCGTGCTCTGGCATATTTAGCGATCACACTGTCCCTGAATCCTGCTGAACTGTGCCTGGACACACCACTTCCAGTTGGGCCAGGGCATGGTACAGTTAGCCCAGCATGGAGCGATCACACCAGACTTTGGGGGAGTTACAGGTGGACAAATGTGCTTGGCCAGGGAACAAATTGCTAGTGTGAGTACACCCTAAAAGACATTAATCAAGTCCAAGAGCTGTGATAGACCCACAAAAGGCAGACCAGGACCTTCATCACCCTATCCAGAAGAGGCACATCCCAATCCAACTTACTTCAAGTCCTAAATGCTTGTTTCCAGGAGTAGCAGGCAAGTTTAAAAAGACTGAACTGTCCAAAAGTATTCAAAAATACCTCGAGTAGTGAGAAAAGCACTATATAAATGCAAAGAATTATTATTATTATTATTATGATTGTTATTAATTTCAAGGGAGATAAAACCATGAAATATCTGCATTGTAAAGACAATTCCAAACTATTTTTTTTATAATTTGAGAGTATAAAAGTATAAAAGTAATAGAAGTAACACAAGTTTTCAGAAATATCAAAATGGATGTTTCTGAAAAGCAAAACCCAAACAAAGAAGTCCCACAAGAAGTATCAAAAGAGAAATAACTAGAAGAAAAGCAGAAATGATGAAAAAAACAGAAAATCCAAACAAAAAAAAATGCAATGCATACAAAAGTTGAACTCCAAACAACTTCAATACTTGACTGCTGGATCTCTCTTCTGAGTAGACTAAATAATCAGAAGAAGGGTCCAGCAGTTATGACATTGGGTGGCCCCACTTCTTAGGGTTCCACTCATAAAACAAAATAAACACAGGGAATGAAGACACAAATAACACATAAAAACATGAAAAGTAACAACACAGAAAAAATCGTGCCACAGGGACTCCTGTCTAATCTTGTCTGTCAACCTGTCCATCACCATTGTAAATAAGAAAGGGCTTAGAGCTGATCCCTGATGTAATCCCACCTCCACTGTGAATGCATCCGTCACTCTTACCACAGACTTCACCACTGTCACACTTCCCTCATACATATCCTGTACAACTCTTATATACTTCTCTGCCACTCCTGACTTCCTCATTCAATACCAGAACTCCTCTCGAGGCACCCTGTCATATGCTTTCTCCAGGACCAAAAGACGCAATGTAACTCCTTCTGGCCTTCTCTATACTTCTCCATCAACACCCTCAGAGTAAACATTGCATCTGTGGTGCTCTTTCTTGGCATGAAACCATACTGCTGCTCACTAATCATCACCTCACTTCTTAACTTAGCTTCCACTACTCTTTCCCATAACTTCATGCTGTGGCTCATCAATTTTATCCCCCTGTATTTACTACAGCTCTGCACATCCCCCTTATTCTTAAATATTGGCACCAGTACACTTCTTCTCCACTCCTCAGGCATCCTCTCACTTTCCAAGATTCCACTAAGCAATCTGGTTAAAAACTCCACTGCCATCTCTCCTAAACATCTCCATGCTTCCACGGGTATGTCATCTGGACCAACAGCTTTTCCATTCTTCATGCTCTTCATAGCTGTCCTTAATTCCTCCTTGCTAATCCGTTGTACTTCCTGATTCACTATCTCCACATCATTCAACCTCTTCTCTCTCTTGTTCTCTTCATTCATCAGCCTCACAAAGTACTCTTTCCATCTGCTCAACACACTCTCTTCATTTGTGAGTATGTTTCCATCTTTATCCTTTATTACCCTAACCTGCTACACATCTTTCCCAGATTGGTCCCTCTGTCTAGCCAGTCGGTGCAGGTCCTATTCTCCATCCTTAGTGTCCAACCTCTCATACAACTCATCATACACCTTTTCTTTAGCCTTCGCCACCTCTTTCTTCACCTTGCGCCTTATCTCCTTGTACTCTTATTTACTTTCTGCATCTCTCTGACTATCCCACTTCTTCTTTGCCATCCTCTTCCTCTGTATACTCTCCTGTACTTTCCATTCCACCACCAGGTTTCCTTTTCCTCCTTCCTCTGTCCAAATGTCACGCCAAGCACCCCTCTTGCTGTTACCCTTACTACATCTGCTGTAGTTTCCCAACTGTCTGGTAACTCTTTACTTACCACCCAGTGCCTGCCTCACCTTTTCCCTAAACTCAACCTTGCAGTCTTCCTTTTTCAACTTCCACCATTTGATCCTTGGCTCTGCCCTCACTCTCTTCCTCTTCTTGATCTCCAACGTCACCCTACAGACCACCAACTAAAGGGGTAGAGGACGGTAATCAGCTGTAAACTATGAAAAAACTCACCTTTACATTTTAGCTCAACTCTCTTTGCTAGAAGGAGAGTTACTGTACATAGCTTTGCTGATTTAACCTTGATTTCCTACGTGTGCAGGAGTAGCGAAGAGCAAACAACCTCTAAAATGGCTTTGACATTGGTGAGAGTCCAAAGTGAATGTGCAAAGCAAAATACTCCATGAATGTTTTACATAATTTTGTTGAATAGGACTCTTACTTGTCAGACTCTGAGTTTGATGCAAGTGATCTGGAGATGGATATTAAAAACGAAAGTGAGGTGCCGGCATCATTTGATCGGTCCCATACAGCAACATTCGCCTGGGAGGACCAGCACTTATGATGACAAGAGGTACAAACCAGATTGTGTCACTACCACTACTGTCGCCCTCCTGCTGTGATGCCAAACATGCACCAACAACAGAACATAGCAACAGATGTTTTATGTTGATTTATGTGTGAAACCATTGCTTTGTGTGCTTTATAGAAAACTTGAGTTTTTTGGAAAAATAATTCAGCCCTCAAAGAGTTAAAATACATATTCACCACAGCCATGTCCATTCTTTTGGCAAAATCCACTATCCTCTGACCTTCTTAATGGCATTCCTTGACACCATACCTACCCATCACCTCCTCATCTCCTCTGTTCCCTTCACCAACATGTCCATTGAAATCCGTTCCAATTACCACTTTCTGTCCCTTGGGTACACTGTTCATCACTTCATCCAACTCGCTCCAAAAATCTTGTTTCTCATCCATCGCACACCCAACTTGCAGGGCATATGTACTAACAACATTCATCATCACACCTCCAATTTCCAGCTTCATAATCATTACTCTGTCTGACACTCTTTTCACCTCCAGAACACTCTTGACATACTGTTCCTTCAGAATAACCCCTACTCCATTTCTCCTCCTATCCACACCAATATGAATCCACCTCCGATTCACCTGGTCTTACTCCCCTTCCATTTAGTCTCTTGCATGCACAATTTATCAACCTTGCTTCTCTCCATCATATCTGCTAACACTCTTCCCTTACCAGTCATACTGCCAACATTCAACGTTCCTACCCTCACTTCTACTCTCTTTACCTTCCTCCTTTCCTCCTGCATCCAGACAAATCTACCTCCTCTTCTTCTCCTCCTTCTTCTTCGGCCAACAGTAGCCCAATTTCCGCCAGAACCCTGTTGGCTAACAGTACTGGTGGTGGTCATTGTTAACCTGGGGCTTGACCGATTCGGTATGGTATGGAAATTTGTATTGTTTTCCACATATTGATTTGGCAAAATTTTACACCGGATGCCCTTCCTGACATAACCCTCCCCATTTATCCGGGCTTGAGACTGGCATAAAGAAACACACTGGTTTTGTGCATCCACTGTGGCTGGGTTGGGCATATGTAGTTTATTATGTAGCTAAAATATAGTTATGAAAAAGCTACATTAAAAAAATGGGATTTTAGGATTTGTTTGAAATGATCTTCAGTGTTAGCCCAGTGTATCTCTATTGGTAAAGTATTCCAGATTTTTGGTGTATAACAGCAAAAAGGCTCTTGTAATAAAAAGATGACCATTATTAGGGAATCTAAGGTTACAACTTGGAATTTAGTTGGACAGGCACTCCAAAATATATGAGAAAGCATGATTATTTAACATTTTATATATTATTAGCAGTATTTTATAGTCATTTCTAAAGGACATGGGTGACAAATTTCAAGATCCTACAAATGGTGTGATGTGCTCAGATTTTGGTTAAGATACTTTCTACTACATTTTGAACTAATTGCAACCGGTTGATGCTTTTCTTAGGTCATTCAGCTCTGAATGCATTACAGTAGTCCAATTTAACTAAAAACTCCATAGCAACTTTTTTTTTTTTGCACTGCTCCTTAAAAGGCAGAATGTAATCCTAGTAAGATGGCTAATATGTGATTTAAAGTCTAGATCAGACTACATAATTACACCTAAATTCTAAACTTTCACCTTGATATTTAATGCTATGGAAGCAAGTTTAATTCTAAATATTCACTATTAGACCCCATTCCTACAAGCTTCTTTAAAGAAGTTTCGGATCTACTTCAACAACGTTTTTGACATAGTAAATTGTTCATTAGATTCAGGCATTTTCCCAGATACTTTCAAAACTACTGTAATTAAGTCTGTTCTCAAGAAAAATCTTTGACTATCTTAGACAATTATAGGCAAATCTCCAATTTGCCTTTTTTCAGTAAAATTCTAGAAAAACTTGTTTTTCTGCAGTTAAGTGATTATTTTACCAAAAAATGTATTCTTGATAATTATCAGTCAGGTTTTAGATCAAATCATTATGATCTGCAAATTAATTCAGATGCAAATAAAATATTTGTACTTGCTCTGCTAGACTTGAGTGCAGCATTCAATACTATAGATCATGATATTCCTCTAAACTGTCTTAGCTAGTGGGTAGGCTGGATTAAATAACTGGAAGGAAATTCTTTGTCAGTTTGGAGATTATGCATCAAAAATGCTTTTCTGTATGGTGTACTGCAGGGATCAATTCTGGGACCATTATTATTTTCACTCTACATGTTTCCGTTAGGCCAGATAATTTCAAAATATAATGTAAATTACCATAGCTATGATGATGACACACTGCTCTATTTATCCATTGCGCCTGATAACCTAGAGGCTCTAAACCTTTTAATCTATTGCTTCACTAGTATAATAGAATGAATGAATATGAACTTCATTAAATTAAACAAGGAAAAAACAGAATTGTTAGTTATTGGCAGATATTAGCAAAGTGAGAATCCTAGAAACAAAATGAATCATCTGGCCCTACAAATAAAACCAGAGGTTAAGAATGTAGGCGTTATTATTGACTCTGACCTTAATTTCAGATTGCATATTTATAATATAACAAAAAACTGCTTTATTCCATCTAAGAAACATTGCAAGACAACATTTAAAGATGCTGAGAAATTATTTTATAATTATTGTATTTAGCCAACTAGATTAATGCAATCCTCTCCTATCAGGATTACCTAAACAGATGTAAATTGGCTATAGCTTGTCCAGAATGCAGCAGCATGAATTTTAACCAAAAGGAAAAAAAAAATAAGGGTGGCACGGTGGCACAGTGGGTAGCACTGCTGCCTTGTAGTAAGGAGACCTGGGTTCACTTCCCGGGTCCTCCCTGCGTGGAGTTTGCATGTTCTCCCTGTGTCTGTGTGGGTTTCCTCCAGGTGCTCCGGTTTCCTCCCACAGTCCAAAGACATGCAGGTTAGGTGGATTGGTGATTCTAAATTGTCCCTAGTGTGTGCTTGGTGTGTGGGTGTGTGTGTGTGTCCTGCATTGGGTTGGCGCCCTGCCTGGGATTGGTTCCTGCCTTGCGCCCTGTGTTGGCTGGGATTGGCTCCAGCAGACCCCCGTGACCCTGTGTTCGGATTCATCGGGTTGGAAAATGGATGGATTTATGGATGAAAAAAAAATATGAGCATATATCCCAAATAATAATAATAATAATCATAATAATAATAATAATACATTTTATTTATATAGTGCCTTTCCCATGCTCAAGGTGCTTCACAGAGTCTCAGAAAGAAAAAAAAAAACAGCAGGGTATATGTAACTTTGGACACAAATGTTTTCCTGAATAGAACAATGAAACAGATAAAAAAGCATTAATAATAATAATAATAATAATAATAATAATAATAACAATACATTTTATTTATATAGCACCTTTCCCATGCTCAAAGCACTTACCGAATATAATCAAGTTATTAGAGGTTAGGTAATTGGTGAGTTGGGAAGCTACAACACGCTCGAGAACTTTTGACAGGAAAGGTAAGTGGGAGATAGGCCGAAAATTGTTAAGACTGTCAGCATCAAGACCAGACTTTTTTAACATTGGGGTTACAAAAGCAATTTTAAAAGTGAGCGGCACAGAGCCGGTGTCAAGGGATGAGTTTATTATTGTTGTAACAGTCGGATTATGGCATGAAGGCAGGATTTAAGTAGTGTGGTGGGGATGGGGTCCAGTACACAAGTAGTCGGCCTCATCTTACAAAGCAGGTTATTAACAGACGCAGATGTGACTGGTGAGAACTTAGAGAAGGAGCTGGATGGAGTGAGAAAACAGGGAGAGATATAAACAGATGATGTATTTATGTTAGTTGAATTATTTAGATCTTTAATTTTGTTACGGAAAAAGTGGAGGAATTCCTCACAGACTTCAATAGAAGAGGTAGTTGGGCCAGATGCGGGTTCAATTAGTTTATTAACTGCAGAGAACAAAACTCTTGGGTTATCGTGGCCATTTTCTATTATTCTGCCATAATGGATGTTCTTGGCAGAAGTTAGTGCTTCTCTATAAGCTCTTTCGTGGCCAGAGAAAGCCTGGCTGTGCACGGTGAGGCCAGTCTTACGTGACATTCTCTCAAGGCGTCGGCCAGCTGCTTTCTTAGATCGCAGTTCTGAGTTATACCAAGGAGCTGAACGCTTAAAGGAAACCTCCTTATGTTTTAAAGGAGCTGTTTTATCTAGTGCTGAATGAAGGGCTGAGTTATAGTGGTCAACAAGACAATCTAGTGTTGATGGAATAGGTGCAGACAGTAAAAGATCAGAAATGGATCCAGAAAGGATAGAGGGACAGATTTTTTTAAGGTTTCTGTAAGAAATTTGTCGTTTACAGGTAAGAGAAGGGAAAGGCAGTGAAACAGTCAAAAATACTGCTCTATGGTCAGAGAGTCCCAAATCACTGCTATAAATGTTGGTAACAGATAGTTCAGAAGTGCAGATCAGATCCAATATATGACCGCCAGAGTGGGTGGGAAAATCAACATGTTGTGTCAAGTCAAAACAGTCCAGTAAGGATAGGAATTCATTTCTCAGTTTAGATGTGGGGATGTCAATATGGATGTTAAAATCACTGAGAAGGATACTTCTCTTGAGAGTAAGAGCTTAGGTGGGTCAAAAGTTCAATCAGATCAGATAAGAAGGATGCATTGTATTTTGGGGGACGATAAAGAACAATGAGTGAGACAGGACCTGATTCCGTTATTAGTTTAAGAGCCAGGCACTCAAAAGACAATGGACAATCAATTGGGATTCGTTTGATGTTTAAGTCTGCTCTGACAATTATTGCAAGCCCACCACCTAGCCTTGAGCTGTGAGGCTCTGTGTGGAAAGTGAAACCAATTGGAGTCGCCTCCATGAGAGACGCAGATTCGTTTGGTTTTTGCCAAGTCTATGTTAGACACAGAATTTCAAGTTTGGTGTCAGTGATGAGTTCTGTCAGCACCAATGCTTTGCCATTAAGAGATCTCGAGTTAAACAGTGCAATATTAATTAATGAGGCTTCTTTTTGCACAGAGCCCTGATCAGGGTTTATTTCCACATAATGCAAATTTGGCACACGGACACTTTTATTTCCAGGGTCATGAGAAGGACGGCTTATTTCTGAGCAAATGCTGCCGGTGGTCTTTTCATTCGCAGCCCAGCGGTGGCGGTGACCTGACCCACGATGTATATATTTCGGGCGCTGCAAAATACTGGTGTCCTTTAGGATGTTCCAGTCAGACCATTTGCTTTGGACAAACTGTTTAATAAGAAGGAGTTTGTCATGAGAGTATTTTAGCATGATACTGGGCAATACTTATCTGAATAGCAGTGGAGAAGCAGTACAGCACAACGGAACCTCTAGGACAGGCGGGTGTGGTAGCATAGGTGAGCGGTGATAGCAAGCAGCAGAAAGCATAGCAGGAGGAGGTAGCAGGATTTGGAGGTTCCAATACACAGCCACAAACAGTAACGCTTGGTAATTTCAGGCGTGATCGCCCCAGAGCCATAAGCCAGATTAGTATGAACATCAGATCAGTTCCCAGTCATAGAGTACTGTAAGATGAAACTTGAGCAGATCATCATAGCGAATATAATATAATCATGGAGACAGATCATCCTGAGGTCCTAGATCGCCAGGCACAAAGAAATGTTCATAGGTTTCGTCCCATGATCCACAGACTCAGCTGTTCCCAGTCAAAGAGAAGTCCATAAAATCTGTAAATATTAAGCCAAATCCATACAATTCGAGTCAGCTGAATCCATGAACTACACGTACAATAAAAGAAATAAAACAATTGTAAGAAAGTGTAGAACTAAGGCGAATTTTGCGAAAAGTGTTGTTAACAGGGAGGAGCGGCAACAACATGCATGCACCAGCGCCCCCTCACCTGCTTAGCCATTAAATAGAATAAAGGACAATAAACCAGAGTAAAATACTAAATTCAATACTAAAAGAAAAAGTCTAACAAATAACCTAATTTGTGATATAACAGACACACAAATTATCCTGAGCACCTGGACAGAGAGGTACAGTTAGGTCCATAAATATTTGGACAGAGACAACTTTTTTCTAATTTTGGTTCTGTACATTACCGCAATGAATTTTAAATGAAACAACTCAGATGCAGTTGAAGTGCAGACTTTCAGCTTTAATTCAGTGGGGTGAACAAAACAATTGCATAAAAATGTGAGGCAACTAAAGCATTTTTTTAACACAATCCCTTCATTTCAGAAAAGTTGTCTCTGTCCAAATATTTATGGACCTAACTGTAAACTGAAAGAAAAGGCAGAATGTTAAGTTAAGTTAAAAGCCTTCCTGAATAGATGAGTTTTAAGTTGTTTTTTAAAAGAATGAATGGAGTCAGCTGATCTAATTAATTTCAGGATGTCATTCCAAAGTCTGGGTGCTATGCAGCTGAAGGCTCTGTCACCCATAGAGTGCAGGTTAGTGTGAGGCACAACAAGATTACCAGAATCAGAGGACCTTAGTAGGCAAACAGGAGCATAGTGATTTAGAAGGTCACTGATGTAGTCCGGTGCAAGGCCATTTAATGCTTTGTAAATTATTAATAGAATTTTATATTCAATCCTGTAAGACACAGGGAGCCAGTGAAGGTGAAGCAGGATGGGTGTGATGTGCTCACTGTTGCTGGTTCGTGTAAGGACTCTTGCAGCAGAGTTTTGAATCAACTTGAGCTGTGATATAAGATTGCCAGAAGCCAGCAGCTAGTTACAATAATCGATATGGGATGTGATAAAAGCATGGACAAGTTTCTCAGCATTAGAAAAGGAGAGGAACCAGTGAACACTGGATATGTTACGAAGGTGAAAGTAAGAAAGTTTCTTAATATGGTTTATGTGGGTGGAATAAGAAAGGGAGAAATCAAAAATGACACCAAGATTCCGTGCATCAGAAGAAGATCTGATGAGATCACCGTCAAGAGTGACTGAAAAGAAGCTCATTTTCTTAAGTAGCACTTTAGTGCCAATTTGCAGGAGTTCAGTTTTGTTGCAATTTAATTTTAAAGTGTTCTGCTACATCCAGGTTTTAATTTCACTGAGGCAAGTTGTGAGCTGAGAAAACTCTGATGAAGTTGCACTTTTGACATTGAAATAGAGTTGAGTCTCATCGCATAAACATGATAACCCAGTCCATAGCTACAAATAATATGGCCAAGGAGAAGCATATGTAATATGAGCGCTATATAGCGCCCGACCCGGCACAGACTCAGGCAGAGGCACGTACTTAATTAAAACAGTTTTTATTCTTCTTCAGCCATGGGGCACGTCTTCCCCGTGTCCCACAGGCCCAACACAGTCCCAAAAGCACTTCAATATAGCACAACAAACCACACTTCTTCTCTCCACCTCAGCACCACCACTCTGGATCTCGAGTGATGGTGGCTGGCCCTTTTTATACCCCACCCAGAAGCGTTCCAGGTGCTTGGCCACCTGGTCCTAACTGCCCTTCCGGGTGGGGCTGAAGATATGACCAGCCAAGCTGCGGACTCCATGCAGCTCCCTCTGGCAGCCATCCAAGCCCCCAACCAGGCTGTGGAGGACTCCATGTCCCATGGAGCCATGCGCCAGGCTGGGGAATCATCATCCGCCAGGGAGGCTGCCACCAAGCGTCCCGGGGGAGGTATTGAGCTGCCCGTGGTGGCTCCCCAAGAACAGATGCAGCAGAGGCGTCTCTGCCGGGCATGGAACCCGGCTGTCCTTTACACATATAAATACCGAAGAGAAGAGGACCGAGGACAGGGCCCTGAGGAACTCCTTGTGTGACTGGCGCTGATTCTTGCCTATCATTCAGATAGGACTTGAACCACTGGAGGGCAGTTCCAGAGATACCCAGCATGTTCTCCATTCTGGACAGTAGAATGTCATATCTGACAGTGTCAAATGCTGCACTGAGGTCTAACAGAATTAATATGCTGGTCTGTCCAGATTCTGCTACCATAAGCAAATCATAGGTTACCTGAAGAAGAGCAGTTTCACAGCTGTGCTGCACCCTTAAACCAGACTGAAAGGGTTCCATCAAGTTATTAGAGGTTAAGTAATTGGTGAGCTGGGAGGCTACAACACACTCAAGAACTTTTGACAGAAAAGGTAAATGGGAAATAGGCCAAAAATTATTAAGATCGTCACCATCAAGACCAGACTTTTTTAACATGGAGGTTACAGAAGTGATTTTAAAAGTTGATGGCACAAACCCAGTGTCGAGGAATGTATTGATTATTGTCGTTAACAGTCGGAATTATGACATGAAGGCAGGATTTAAGAAGTCTGGTGGGGATGGGGTCCAGTACACAAATAGTTGGCCTCATCTTACAAAGCAGGTCATTAACAAATGCCAACTTTACATTGGCTTCCAGTGTCATTTAGAATCAATTTTAAAATACTTCTACTTGTATATAAGGCTTTAAACAATCTTGCGCCTACTAACATCTCAGAATGCCTGTTTCCTTATATAACAAATTGCGGTCTTAGATCTTCAAATTCTAGTTTGCTTGTTATTCCTAGATCTAAGCATAAAAGAACTGGGGCCTCATGTATAAATGGCGCATACGCACAAAAATGTTGCGTAAGAACGTTTCCATGTTCAAATCGCGATGTATAAAACCTAAACTTGGTATAAACCCACGCACATTTCCACAGTAGCTCATACCCTGGCGTACGCAAGTTCTGCACTCGGTTTTGCAGACTGGCGGCACCCAGTGTCAAAACAGTGATACTGTTCCTGTGTGGCTACCCTTTTTTTTTTAGATCCACATCCCTGACACAGCTTTATAAATACACTGAAATTAACCACTGTGGTGGGTTGGCACCCTGCCCGGGATTGGTTCCTGCCTTGTGCCCTGTGTTGGCTGGGATTGGATCCGGCAGACCCCCGTGACCCTGTGTTCGGATTCAGCAGGTTGGACAATGGATGGATGGATGGATGAAATTAACCACGTATTGTTTATTAGTTTAATGCATCTGATTGTAATTAACCTGTAACAATATAATGGTCCACAGAATGGTCAAACTATTCTAAATGCAAGAGCTGCTTTAGCATTGTTACTCTCACTGCACCTTCTTCTTCTTCTTTCAGCTGCTTTCGTTAGGGGTTGCCACAGTGGATCATCTTTTTCCATATTACTTTCACTGTACCACTCGGAGTATTTATATCACTATATCTGAGTGAGGAATCACAGATCTACAGCAGCTGATCAGAAAGAGAATTATCAGTATATAGCATCTAGCACACGCTGCCTCAGCCATGCTGTCTATTGAACTGCTCTCACACGGCAAATGCTTCAAAGCCTTTCCTGTACTGACCTCGCGGTTCAGAAACAGTTTCATCCCAAGAACTATAAACGCACTCAATCAGTCCATCAAGTGCTCCTTGTAGAACTGTTTGTACTTATAAATGCAATTACCTCACTGTAAACTTGCAATACAGTTATAATATTGCACAACCTGAGCCACTTCATAAAGCGCGTATTTACATATGATGACGATATCATTTTTAAGATGAAATGCAGCAAAATATGTTTATTATATTATACAGATAAAACTTTAACTTCATTTAAATAATCTATATTGTTAATAATTAAACATGTAAAGAGACGGTGCCGCAGCACTAGCGAGGCGTTGGCGCTCCATTCACGGATTGTTCCTGCCTCGCACTGTATTCTTGCTGGTGCTGGAAGGATAGATGGATAGAATAATTAAACACGTACTACAAAGATATTTCAATGTTCCTTAAAAGTTTTGAAGAATCGGTGTTCTAAGCTTACAGATGGCTTAATGTCTATTACAGAACAGATTGTGTGGCGTAAGGACAGGAATTGGGGGTTAGTACGTTTGAAAGAGACAGTACTGCTACAGTAAAGTATTTCATCGAAGGTCGTGCATGGCGCAGCAAGCATCTTGCATGAGACATGAACAATCACTGTGCCACCACGTTCCCATGTTTAATAACATGCTTTAACTCCTATCATCATGAAAATTATATCACGTATACATCTCAGTATTTTAATTATTCAGAGAGCTGTAATATTACGAATGTAATGGATTCTGTGTCCTGTCGGAGGATGAGAAAGCCCGGAAGCATGTAGTGATTCACACACATAGAGTACATAGAAGATCAAATACAAAACAAAGCATTTAACGTGCTACTTTAGTTACAATAGGATTTGAGAAACTAAACATTAAACGTGAATTTCCCCTTGGGATTAATAAAGTATCTATCTATCTATCTATCTATCTATCTATCTATCTATCTATCTATCTATCTATCTATCTATCTATCTATCTATCTATCTATCTATCTATCTATCTATCTATCTATCTATCTATCTATCTATCTATCTATCTATCTAAATGATTTTAAGATGAAGTTTATGATGTTCTACTTTAATGACAAAATAAACTACGTGATTAAAGTGGAAATTTAGAGATTAAAGATGATATTTCGTGCTTTTTCCCCACTGTGTGCCTATTTCCTCTATACCCTAATATGCTTTCATATGACACTCAGACGGTGGGCTACGACTCGCCTTTTCACGGCAACAACTTCTTTTTTATTTCAGGGCATTGTGTGACTTTGTGAACTTGAGCTTTCGAGTTTCTCCAACACGCTATGTCACTCGATCAACTTCCTTTTGTTGTTTATACCACTGTTTAAACCAATAAATAGTGTGTTTTTCCTTGCCTCCACTTGGTATTCGCTGAAATCCTTCTATTTTCCCTTGTGTTTTTGCCATTGTCTTTTCACAGAAGGCTGATCTTAAGGGCTATTTATATTGATTTGCATATTTTGCGTAATTCTGGGAGGAGTTGGGGCGGGACAGCAGGTGCGTACATGTGTGTTACTTTCATGCTGACCAGGACTTATGGAGCGGAAGAACGTGGAAGTTGGCGTTCACACAGATTTATGCACCTGTATTTTTTTGTGCGTAAGCACATTTCCGCTTTTGTCCTTACGCCATTTTATAGTGTGAATTCTACACACGGTGTTATGCATGAGGCCCCTGGTGAGGCAACTTTCTGTTCTTATGCACCTAAAACTTAGAATAATTTACCAATTGAAATACACCAGGCTAAGCCCGCTGAACATTTCAAAAAACTTCTGAAAACTCTTTTTAAATCTGGCTTTCTAGTAATTATATTATAATAGTGTATAGTGATCTGATAAACAGTTTAGCTCTTTGATGCGTTAATACATACCTAGCATTAATCCATTGCTTTTTAATGTATTTTTGTCTCCAATCCTGTGTGGTGGTGCTACCCACCCCCCATACCTGCCCAAAGTGCTCTGTTCTGCAGTCACCTGGGGTACTGGAGTACACAAGGATGATTTGTGATCAGCTGTGCCCAGTGGAGGTGCGCAGCTGACCTAGGTCATTCAGACTTTCATGATGAATAAACTGATTACCATTAGACCTAACTATTTGATTTGTTCATTTCTGTCTTCTGACCCTCCAGAGGTGTATTTTTCTCCTATGGCCCATCACAGGAGTTTTTTGTTTCCTTCTCCTCCGTGTCAGCTGGTCAAACAGTCACATTCAGGAATCAAGAGCTTCATCTACATCCTAAATCAAATGAAACCACTATGGACTGTTTTATTTGTTTTCTATATTTTTATTAACTTTAATAACATCAAATTTTTTCTACTCAATGGGTTGTCATTTACATATGCCTAGGTAAAATGTAGACATATACTGTATATATTTATTTTTATATATATTAATCAGATCTGCGTGTCCTATTGTCAACCTTAATGTATAAATATTTTAATCAGAAAACAATTTCTAATAAGAGTGAAGGTTTGATTTGCACTTTAGTAGTTTTGCTTAATGGCATTAGGCTGGTTTTGTATTAAGTATTCATACTTTTATTACAAGTTATCATAGTATTAATTAATGATAATAATCCAAGTAAATATGGTGCATCTTTGTTTTTATTGATTAATTCATGGAAAGCACCTTGAGTTGCATGTAAAATTATTAATAATTATTATTATGTCAGCTTTTACCAACAACTAAGATTTAACTTGAAGAAATTACTACTTATCAATTCAGAAATGTAAGCAAGATATTGGATCAGTGAGCTCAGAGTGTCAGAGTCATCAGGTGCTACAGATAAATAAAGCTGCATGTCATCTGCCTAGCTGTGGTAGTTCACCTTGTGTTTCAATGTAATCTGGCTTAGTGGAAGCAATAAGATTGAAAAAAGCAGCAGTACTAGAATGGACCTTTTTGGTATACAATATCATAGGCTTGCGAAGTACAATCACCATAGCTAACAAAGACTTTTCTACCTGTTAAATAAGTTTGAAACTATTTAAGATACTTCCGGTGAGGATCATCCATTGACTAAGGCAATTTACAAGAATACTGTGGTCTATGGTGTCGAATGGTACGCTCAGGTCTAGTAGAACAAGGACAGATATGCTGCCTGTGTCTGTGTATTAACCTGTAAGTCATTTACAACTTTAACCAGTGCAGTGTCTGTACTATAATTTATTGTAAATCCTAACTAAAACTTATCAATAACAGAATGTTTAAGCACATAGTCATTTAGTTGCTAAAAAACCGCTTTATCTAGAATTTTACTTGACAAAAACAGGTTAGAAATAATTCTAAATCTATCAAATACAAAGAAGTCTGGGTTGTTTTTCTTAAGCAGGTGTTTAACTACTGCTACCTTTAGATCTGCAGTTTTTAATCAGGGAAGACCCTCATATTTAATAAAGAGTTCACTATGCCAAGGACACTATCAATATGCACATCAGAGACTTATTTGAAAAAGCCAGTTGGGACTGGGTCAAGAACAAAAGTGTAGAGTTTTAGTTCAGAAATTATTCTGTGCAGTTCAGGTAAACCTATTTGTGTAAGAATTTAATTCACTAAAAAGAGCATCCTTGGGTTCAACAGGATTAACTTTGAAAGGATGTATTATATTACATCTAATATTGTTTATTTTATGTTTAAAAAATGCAGCTAAAACCACACAGGGTATTCTTGCTAGAATTTTTTTGGAGGTATTCTTTTGAACGAGTAGCAGGTTTAGAAGATGATCAATAGTTGAAAATAAAATTCTTAGATTTCCTACATAATCATTTATAATTTTAATAATTATAATTGGACTGCCTCTCAAGACGGAGTACTTTGTTTTACTCAGCTATTTGTGCCTTTAATATTTCAAAGTGAACTGTTAAATTAGTTTTCCTCAAATTGTACACAGCTCTGTGGCATTTTCTCTTAAGATCAAACACTCTGTGAGTTTTCCTAGGTATTTTAGTGCTGGAAGATTTTGTCATTTATTTTTTAGGGGCTATTTTATCAGCTGCAGTTTTCACCGTATTATTTTTAAAATTGCTGGCTATGTTAGGACAAATGGTCTTATGTATAAACAATGCGTATGCACAAAAATGTTGCGTAAGCCTGTTTCCATGTTCACTTCGAGATGTATAAAAATGAAATGGTGCAAAGCCACACACGTTTTCACGGTAGTCTCATGTCATGTGTATGCAAGTTTCCGCTTGATTTTGTAAATTGGCGGTACCCAATGTCAAAGCAATGCTACTGTTTCTTTGTGGTGTCCCTTTCTTTTTTAGATTTGCATCCATGATGTGGGATTTATCAAATACACTGAAGTAAATTGCATATAATTATTTTAAATTTAATGCACTTGATTGTAATCAATCTGTAACAATATAATGGTCCACGGAATAGCCAAACTATTCCAACAACCATAGCTGCTTTAGCACTGTTAGAAGACATCGCAAATGGAAGAATTAGAAGAGAGTGTGTATTTATGATGATGATTGGCTTCTAAGTTGATTTCGATTTCCAAGAGCTATCCTCTTGGAGCTGTGTGCTGAATTGGAACTGGCTTACAAAAACAGACTTTGAAGAATTGTGCTCTGCCTACTCCTTTGCAAGTTCTGTCCACTCTCGGGTTTTTAGCCACAGGTGCTTTTCAATGTGAACTTGCACACTAATTGGGTATTTGCAGTCATCACTGAGTCACGCCATGCCAGCTGTATGGGATGGTATTATCAACTTGTCACCAAGATATTTAAGATTTCCTTACACTGTGGTTGATCTTGGCAAACATCAAAGTACAATCTGCAGCAATGTATGGTTTTCTAAATGTAATCAGATCGGTCAACTGCATGCACATTCTATTGGGCAAGTTACATCAGCCAGGGATGAATCACCAAAAAAATGATCTGGCATTACAACATCTACAGCAGGAAAGCCTATAAAAATGTCAACTCCACACAGTTGCAGGTGCTTTTTCCAACTAGTGCGGCAAAAGGCAAGCAGTCCTTTTAAGGATAGCGAGTCACCTCAAACAGCCATGTAAAGAGCACTTGGTTCCTATGCTATACTATAAAGGCGCCTTCAAGGGAATGAATTTGCTTTTGTAAATAGAAAGCATTTAAATTCTATTAATGCCCATACCTGAAGAGAAATGATCAGCTAAATTGGAAAGCGTTACAACTTCGTTTGAATGTAAATAGCAGAATGTAAAAGCAGAAAATCAGGCTCAGCATTTATTTTTTAACCAATTCATTTACTTTGCTATCAATATTACATAGTATAGTCCTCATATTCCTTAGTTCACTGTCCATATCTCAGTCCACTGTTGAATTATGTAAATACAGAACAGTGCCTGTCAGCATTTACCCAGATTTCCGAGGCAGAGGTGTGTGTGCAGCCAGTGCCCGAAGATGTGCCAGACACTGCAGCACCATTACCACCTGGAGTCACATCCTTGGTACGGTGATCATCTTTTGCAATATTGACTGAAACAGAATAAACAGACAGTGGGCTGTGACTCACTTTTCACATCAATTTTGATATCTGTCCACTTCTTTTTTCATTTCGGGCACTGTGTGACTTTCTAAACTTGAATTTTCGAGTGTCTCCATCAAGCTGTATCAACTTCCTTTTGTTGCTTATACCACCTGCTTAAGCCAAAAAATAGTATGTGTTTCTTTGCCTCCACTTCGCATTCGTTGAAGTTCTTCTTTTCTACACGTGCTTTTACTATTGTTTTTTAACAAAACACTAAACTGAAGGGGCTATTTATATTGATTTGCATATTCAAATATGCAAAATTCTAGGATGAGTTGGGGTGGGGATGTAGGCACGTGAACATGTGTTAAATTTCACGTTGATTATAATTTATGTAGCGAAAGTGTGTGGAACTTTGCTCACGCACATTTCCAGTTTTGTCCGTATGCCTTGTATTAGTGCAGTGGTTCTCAAACTGTGGGGCGGGCCCCCCTAGGAGGGCGCGAAGTAACAAAAAGGGTGGCGCGAAGATGTAAAAAAAAGAAAACAAGAATCGAAAATATGAAAAATACATCTATTGAAACCAAAACAAATTAACTTAAACTACATTCTGATACTAGAAAAATAAATATAGAGTTAGATAAATGTCGATAAAAGTTAAGTAGGTATAATAAAATATGCATCTATGATATATCATTAATTAAAAAAGAACAAATTGGTATTAGTGGGCTCCTTACAAAAAATCGTTAGGGGTGTGCGATTAAAACTGTTATGAAAACTCGGGTCGCAAATACTTAAAGGTTGAGAAATGCTGTTTTAGTGTGAATTCTACACATGGTGTTCTACATGAGGCCCAATAACTAAATTTGGAATGATTATTCAGACCTAGGGACTGCTGTTACAACATTTTAAAGTAGCATTTTGAAAAAAATCACTGCTCTTTAGTTCTAGTAACCAGTATTTATACATCAAAATAATTCAAATGCAGAAACTTATATCCATGTCCTGCTTTATGTTAATTTTTAATCGTTTGAAATTCCTAAATCTGGCACATGTCCTCTTTTATGTGTAGGCTGGCTGATTTACTGGCTAAGATCAAAGAGTGCAGTAAATTAGTAAATTTTCTTGCTTTAACGTTATCCGCAAGAAAATTAAAATTGCCTACAATTAGGAACCTGTTATACATAGTTATTATTATGGATAAGTCTGAGAATTCCTTGATAAAAGACACATTATATTTTGAAAGTCTATAGATGTTCAAAATGATAGACATCATCACTCCTCGAATTAATACAGCAACATATTGAAAAGACACAAAAGTACAGTATCTAGTATTTTAACAGTTTAATCAACTTAAGAAAACTAGCCAACCCGCGGCGTAGCATACGCCACAAAATTATGTATTGATGGGTGAACACTTCCTGAATGACACAGTTGTCCAAATGGTGTGGGTTTGAGGATACGACTATGAGTGAATGAAAAGATAGACCTCTGGAGAGAGCAACATATAATTGTTCGTGACTGAAAGCGGGATCGTCTGTGACGAAGAAGGCCACACTGGTGAAAGTTACTTCGTCGGTAGGGATAAGTGTCAGTACTTGTAGATTAAGGTGTAGCGAGTCTTCGTTGTTGACGCTTAATATAGCTTGCGTACTGAGTTGTTCCGGAGTCACAGTTGAGAAACACTTTTTTAATGTCTTTTAAGCACAGGGGAAAAAAATGAACATGTGAAACATCCGTAATGTAATAAGTTACCAAGAAAAGTAACATTGCAACAATGCTATCTACGACCCGATCGCTGTAAACAGAAGTGAAAACAAAATTGAGCCCAGTGTATTCTTTAACTGCCTTGTGGCGCTGTAGTAGTGCTGCTGCTTTGCAGTAAGGAGACTGTGGAAGATTGTGGGTTCGCTTCCCGGTTCCTTCCTGTGTGGATAGCGCTTTGAATACTGAGAATACTGCTATATCAATGTAACGAAGTATTATTATTCTTATGCGTCCAGCGCTCTCTCTCGCGCGCGCGCCTGTATGTGTGTGTGTGTCGCTCGCTCTCGCTCGCTCGCTCGCTCGCTCGCTGCACATGTTCCTGCAGGCATACCAGTAAGTGAATGAAAAGATGGAACTCTGGAGAGAGCAACATACAACTGTCCGTGACTGAAAACTGGTTTTGGCAGATACATGCATATCTTTTTGAAAGTTTGGCCCTGTGCCTTAATTAATTAATTGTAATCGCAAAGGCCAATCTAACAGGAAATTGTCTTCGTGTAATAGTAAAAGGCAAATTATCAGCGACAAACAAACTGTTTTACATGCTGCATACCAACCTGCGGCATAGTATACGCCACATAATCACACCGCTTTTTAAATGTTTTTTAAGCAGAGGGAAAAAAATTAACATTTGCAAAATCCGTAACGCTGCTTTCAGTAAGTACAATGCACACGCGTTTAATTTGTCGGCCACTTTTTGCCAGCCGTCTTTTCTGGTTTGGGCTGCTTTTGCAGTGTTACCGCTTGTGCATATTAAATCTTGAAATCCTTCGAGTAACTAATTAACTAACTAACACCCACCCACCCACACACACAGCTTGTGTGAAAACAATGCGCCCGTTCTTTCATCATTTTGTTGCAGCCTATCAAAGACTTGCTGATCATGTTTTCTAGACTCAATATACATTGGCTTTTCACTCAGCGTGGGGGCGCGCATTCATCTCGGATTATTACATCTGCTACACGGCTACGTTTGAAAAACCGACTTATCCCGGATGAGTTTCACCAGCATTAATGATTAGGAATCTGGTTGGAACAAAACCCTGCATCCACAGGGGTTCATCAGGACCGAGTTTGGGAAACACTGCTGAACACAAACGAAACCGACTCAGGTGAGGAGCTGGGGCGGGCAAAGTAGTTGCAGCTATTGATTATTCAGTGTTGTTTGCCTGGGTGTCTGATCTGCTTGATGGGATCATAAATAAAAGGAAAACAATGTGAAGGCAATGTCACAGGTGTTCCTGTGGTATAGTGGGTCCACAGCTCCCCTTCAAAAGGCCATTTTTAAATAAATAATCATTGCGCTCACAGAGTAGCGAGGGGAGTGGAAGTGTGGCTGAAATGGTTTCCGGTTGGAGTCATGCTGCGGGTGTTTCTCCCGTGTGCAGTGTGCGAGCAAGTGAGGAGAGAGAGAAAGCCAGTACGTTAGAGTGAGCGAGAGCAGGCTCGAAGGCAATGTGTTCCTGTGGTATAGCGGGTCCATAGCTCCCCTTCAAAAGGCCATTTTTAATCAGGTGACTGACAGTAGTGGAGTCAGGCACAGAGAAGGTCAGTTGCTGAGAGAGCGTCTCGACTGTTGCAGGGCCTGCATCGGTGAAGCAGGTGAGACGCTAATGAAACAGAGGCACAGGGCTTATTGGTTTTTAAAGACTGCTTCCTTCATTGTGTTTTAACCTCAGTTTTAAAGGATTGTTTTAAGGATCCCATGGGATACCCCTCGCAAACTGTTTTACACGCTGCATATAGCGATTCACATCCGCGAGAAACATGCCTCTATGAACAGTCAACGTGGCTCAGAGGTGCATGTGGACTCTACCACAGACAAACATAAATGACGGCGTTTTTTCTGTGTTGTCGCATCCGAGTTGGTGGGCGTGGCTCTGCGAGTTTTCGTCGTATCCAATGGTCTTAGAGTTGGTGGCCGTGGCTCCTTCCTGCGTACTTTCATGGGTGTCTTGCTTGCTCTGCATGCTTTCATGGGTGTCTTGCTTGCTCTGGTGGCGGCTTAGTGAATTATATATATATAGATACTCACTAAACCACAATATTTCTTACCAGAGAGAAAAAATTAACAAAACTGAAATTCAGGGGTGCTGCTTAAATTAATACTGCTGCACCTTCAGAGCTGAGCCACGTTTCACTCAATGTTAGAAAATCTATTTTCCCATCACTGGCAAAATCATTAATATAAAAAGTCCTACTGATAACTGGTAAAAAGTCCTAATGTTTACTCATTAATACTGATCCTGGCATTGGAGTTTGGTGGCATGATGCACATGGATTAGCACATGCAATGCTAATTTCAAAGTTCTTTGTACATGTGGCAACAATGACCTTGTAAACCTATACATAAGGAATGAACCACAAGCTTTTTTTCTCCAGATTATCCAGTACTGTGTATGGCTCTGATGCATGTATTCCTGATTGACTTTTAAATGAACCAATGAGTTTTCTGTTACTAGTTTTGTATTAAAAATAACATTAAATACTTGTAGTTGCAGTGTCAGTGTTCAGCCATGCTTTTTACAGCCCCAGGGAATCGATTTCAGTTCCCTTCCTGGTCAATGTCGGTGTTGAGCTTGTCTGTTGTCCCCATATCCTCATTGTTTTTTCTTTAGGATCTTCTGCTTTTTTCACATCTGTAAGGATACCTATTAGGTTATTTACCTTTTATTTGCCATAGTGTAGCGTTGGACGAGTGTGCTGTTAAATGGATTAGCATTGTTTATTTTTATTCAGGGCTTCTGAGATATGTTCTGCTTAGTCTTCCTATATTGGAATAATTATGTTAAAAAATGAATTAACTAAAATTCAATGAAAATTTTAAGTCAAAAGAGACAAGTCACAATGATGCTACAATGAAGAAGGGCTCTTAAAACCATCATCGCCTAGAGGTTAATTTCAATGTTGGCTATATATCCAAGTAAAATTTGTAATAAAAGAGAGAAAGAAGATGGACAATACTTACTGACAAGGGAAACACAGCAGAACAGTGTCAGGATGTATTCAGCAGGGGGCTTTAGCTCCCTGGGAATGAGTTCTTTTGTAATTGCGGCTTGTTACATAACCTGAAATTATACAGATATGATATAAAAAGATGATACCCCCCCCTTAGGGGTACCCCTCCCCTCACATAGGAGAAATGACTTAGCTTTGTTTAATGTCGGCTTACACTGCATAACAAACAAAGGAAGCCAATGGCAAAACCCAGTTCAGGAGTGGGGGCCCGATGTGTAGAGTTTGCCATTTTTGCAGTACCGTGGAAGGATTTTCAGGATCGGATGACGTTATCTCCCATCTTCCCATCTGCTTCAAAGGTGTGCCGAGCAATGTTCCAAGGCTTTATACTCTTTCTTCACATGCAGGCCCACACTTAGGTGAATCATGCAATTCCAAACAAAGCAAAAGAGGATACAGTTTAATGCTGACTTTGACAGACAAACAGTAGTATACAACAGTCCTCAGTCTGATTGTCCGTTTCCCAGTTGTCTCTATCTGTCTTGACTTATAATACTTGCCTAGCAGATCTAAATGGTGAAACCCTGTGCTAAATCTCGCTCCGTGTCAACTGTGCATGTGAGTAGAAAAAGGCACATTTATAAGATATATATGCACAGAGTACAGTGATATATTAAACTTATGCTTATTACAGAGGAGTACTCAGAGAAGAAGTTAATAAAGGCTACAGGAGGCAGGTGGACAATTCCAGGGTAACTACACAAAATGCTTCCTCTTGCATGAAACGTTAAGGCTTCAGGTAAGATAGACAAAGTGCAAAGCTGTGTATTGTTTTTTATGTTGTATTACTTTTATTATTGTTACACAGGCGGCACGGTGGCGCAGTGGGTAGCGCTGCTGCCTCGCAGTTGGGAGACCCTGGTTCACTTCCCGGGTCCTCCATGCGTGGAGTTTGCATGTTCTCCCCGTGTCTGCATGTAACTTTCCTCCGGGTACTCCGGTTTCCTCCAGCAGTCCAAAGACATGCAGGTTAGGTACATTGGCAATTCTAAATTGTGCTTGGTGTGTGGGTGTGTGTGTGTGTGTGCGTGCGCCCTGCCCAGGGTTTGTTTCCTGCCTTGCACCCTGTGTTGGCTGGGATTGGCTCCAGCAGACCCCCATAACCCTGTGTTGGGATATAGCGGGTTGGATAATGGATGGATGGATTATTACACATTCAGTGGAAAAATTAAATGCCTTCATTTTGTTTAAATGCCGGCCTCACTAAATATTTTACCACACCCATTTTTATTTCACAACATATATTTTCTAATGACTTAATTATTCTTTTGTATAGTTTTTATTTCTTTAGCATGTAGTTATTTGTTCTTATTTTGTTGCTGACTTTGAAAAATAAATTAGAAAAGGCAATGAAATAACCTCTTATGCTTTTTAAAATCTGACTATAAAATGGTTTTAATGTTATCAGTTTAAAAAAAATATGAATGAAGTTTCAAGATTTTTATCAGCCAAAAAAAAAACAAAGGCAGGACAGGTCATAAATTACCTAATGTAGATTTGTTCATACAGTACATTTGAAACTGCACGTAAGTTGCATGTGCCCTACTGCCCTGAAGCTCTGTTCTGTCCAGCTTTTCACACATGAGACAGGGCACATCCTAATTATCAGAGAATACATCAAATTCTGCAAGACATAAATGTAGAAAAAGAGAAAATGCCACAATACATTATGCAATATCCCTGCAGTCAATCAAAGAATGCATCAACACTGACACATTCTTAAAACGCTCCTTTATGCTTTTAGGCTCTGGAGGGGAAATGGTAGTGACGCAGTATAAGGCAAGCAGTAGCTGACCCAATTGGACTGCAAGGTCATCGATTGCAAGAAAAGCCGGTTGGACAAGCTGGAAAGAAACATCATGCATATATCTGTAGTTTCAGGGAGATAAAATGGGTTGAAGGTTTCTTTGCTTATCACCTTCATATATTCAGACAGGGCTGGGCATCATGAGTGACAGCAAAATATAGCTGCTGAAATTTAGCATTCACCTTTTGCCCCCTATTTCTGTGATGAATGGCTTATAGGGACTGTAGCTAGCACAGAGTTCTCTTACATGTTGGGCAGCTCTACTAGTCAACATAGAAGAATTGTTGCTAATTATATTGGCACAACATCCATTCTTTGACAGAAAGATAAAGTGCTGGCTGAGTTCCCTAAATTCTAAACCAGCAGGAATTTTTCAGTTAATAACCTCTGTCAGAAAGACTTGCCATTGCAACACACTTCTCTTTAGTTGCAGTGATTTGCTCCTAAGACTCAAATCAGTTAACTTTTTTAGCCGAAATCTATTATGTTCACCATTACTCACCATGTTATCGTTGGATATTAACATCATAGGAAGGTGCAAGGATTTTTAATAAATCTCTATTTATAAAACACCCTTTGCAGTAATCTGGTACAGTATCTATTGTATTCAGTGTTGGGGAATGTTGCTTGTAAAATTAACTTACAAAGAAAAATAGCTAAATATGTTCTAGGCTGGACCACAGATGGTGTGTCAGGCCTTTAATGACCTCTTGGGCACAGCCATCAGCAGTGTGTCTGTCTGCGGAGAGAGTGTCAACCTTGTCGAGAGGTTTACTTATCTTGGCAGTGACATTCATGTCTCTGGTGACTCTTCCTATGAAGTCAGTAGATGGATTGGGACAGCATGGGGGTCATGAGGTCGCTGGAAAGGGGTGTGTGGCACTCTCGATATCTATGCAAATGGACAAAGGTCCAAGTCTTTAGAGTCCTGGTGCTTCCTGTCTTGCTATATGGTTGTGAGACATGGATGCTATCCAGTGACCTGAGACAAAGACTGGACTCCTTTGGTACTGTGTCTCTCCGGAAAATCCTTGGGTACCGTTGGTTTGACTTTGTGTCGAATGAGCGGTTGCTCATGGAGTCCTCAATGAGGCACATTACCTACATTGTGAGGGAGCATCGATTACGGCACTACGAACATGTGGCACATTTCCCCGAGGGTGATCCAGCTCGTAAGATCCTCATTGTTAGGGACCCGAGTGGCTGGACCAGACCAAGGGGTCGCCCACATAACACCTGGCTGCAACAGATAGAGGGTCATTTCCGGAGGGTGGGACTGGACCGCGTGTCTGCCTGGGGGGTTGCCAACTGGGATCCTGAGTTGTTTTGTCGTGTAGTGGGTGCTGCAACACATTGTACCAGTGCATGCTCCCCAACTTGACTTGACTTTTTCTAGAGTTACATAACATAAAATGCAATTGCATTACAGTGTATTACTTTTGCATTACTTTATTTTCTTCTGTATTAACTACATATTTCTATTTTATATTTCATATAAAAACCTTTATGAAATTGATCAGAAGCATTGATCAGTTTCATGTGTTTGATAAGTATGCTTAATCCTTCATGTACTGTGAAATAAATAGCATCCATCCCATTTTTCCGTTTCAAATGCAAAACCCTGAAGATTACCGGTATGAACACTGGCTGGTGCGCAGTCACTAGATCACACTATTTCAACATATCAATAGCAAATAGTTGAATGAAAACAAAAAGATACATAATATAAATGTTTCTATTACTAGATTGAATGCAGCACATTTTTTCTGATTTACTGTGTAACTGAGCCTTGCAAAGGGCCATTGCATCATCAGCTATGCTTGCTCCTTAATAATAATAATAATTCTTTGCATTTATATAGCACTTTTCTCACTACTCAAAGCGCCTTACACCAAGCAAGTGCTGCTGTGGTGATCACTGGCTCCCTGTGACTCTAACTGAACAGGTTAAGTGTACCCCTCAGTACATAGAAAATTAAATGCACTGCATACCTATAACACTTGTTCAGTTCTTTTCCCTCAGCTGAATGCTACACTCAACCTCCTCTGCACTATCTTTCACAGACCTCCAGAGCACATACATGTTATCAACCCCAGCAGGTAACGTCTTTGCAAAAAACTGAAATAACTCTGCAAAATAACTCAATAATTTGGAGCATCAGGAATAAGCTTCCAGAGTAATGTAGTAACTAATGTCTTTTTTTTAAATAATGTTGGTGCAGTATTATCACTTGAATGAAATAGTTATTGCATTAGGTTACTCGTTACTTTAAAAAGTAATCTGACTACTTAACACACGTTACTTTTAACATGTTGCGCCCAGTGTTGGCTGGGATTGGCTCCAGCAGACCCCTGTGACCCTGTGTTAGGATATAGTGGGTTGGATGATTGATGGATGGATGTAATTTCCTCCTTCCCCTAGTATGAAGCAATACTAATGATCTTTAAAGTGATCACAAAAGTCACATTAAAGAGGTGGGCTTTTAATAATATTTTGAAGTGAACCATAAGGTCACTTCAACAGCCTTGTCAGGAAACAAGTATTAGAGGATCTCGGATTGTAATTAGGACTGTAGGGGGACAAGCAAGCTGTATTATAAGAAGTTGATACATTGTTTAGAGTCTTATAAACACTTAAAAGAATTTTAATTTCAATTCTGAAGGACATAGGCAGCCAGTGTAGTGATGCTAATACTGGTGAGATTTACTCATTTTGGACTAAATGCAGCTGACCTTTTTTGGTAATCCTGATAGGAGTGCTTTGCAATAATCTAGATCACTAAAGACAAAATCTTTTCAGCATCTTGCAGTGATAACTGCTCTTAAAATGTGTCTTAAGGGAAATATTGCAGTCTTAGTAATATGCTAAATGTGTAATTTGAGGTTTAGCTCTGAATGCCTAATTTCTTTACTTCTGGATTTATAAAGTCATATGGCTTAGTTTATTACAAAGATCCTCACTTTTTGTTTTCTGCAAATAAATTTCTGTTTTTTTTTTCTTGTTAAGGTTTAAGGAAATTATTACTCATTCATTTGATGATGCTAGTAAGACACTGAATCAAACGATAAAGAGCCTCTAGCACTTTCAACAAATGAATCTGTGTGTTATCTGCATGAGTGTCATAATTCACTGTATGTTTCAAAATGAGTTCGCCTAATGGGAGCATATAGATTGAGAATAATAAGGCATTCAAAATATATTCCTATGGTAGTCTATACATAGTATTACAGATCTCTGACAGTTAATCACTAAAACCGACAAAGAATTTTCTTCCTGTGTAATAAGAATGAAGCTAACTCAAGGCACTGACAGAAAGGCCAAACCCACTGTCTAAGGCAGTCAAAAAGAATTTTATGATTAATGGTGTCAAATGTCGTACTCAAGTCAGCATTAAGACATACATCATTAAATACTTTAACCAACTCAGTTTTTGTGTATTGATTTCATCTGAAACCTGACTAGTGACTGGTCTTAGATTGTCCAAGACAACATGTCAAGATTAACTAGTGCCTTAATACCAGCAGCTTTTAGAGAATAAGGGGAAATGCCCACATCCAATGTAAAATGAACTACTGTATATCAAATACACTGTTGATAAGCAAATCAGAGATGTCTTTAAAAAATCCAGTAGGAGCTGGCTTAATGGTACATGTGGATGGTATCAGCTGAGTAATTATTCCACGGAGATCAGGTAGGCTTATTTTAGTAAAGGAGTTTTAACTGACTGTGTTCATTGAGGTTCATCTATGGTTTGTGCTTGTAGTCTGTGGTATACTGCATCTTGCATTACTAACATAACCAGAAAAAAATGCTGTAAAAACCTTACATTTTTCCACTGATTGTTTAAACATTTTTCCACAGCGTGAGCTGAGCGTAACAACAGTCAATTGTTGTAAATTAAATTTGTGTTTTTTCTGCGCTATTGTTTATAATTTTGGATCAAAAGGATCATCTCTAAGATGTAATATTTGTTAATGTGAGCCTTTTCGTACTGGATTATTAATTTAGTATTTCTCCATTTATTCTCAGCCTTACAGCATTCCCTTTAAAGTTTCCAAAATGCCTCTCTCCTCTACGGTATTACATCTGTGGTCAGTTTTTTATCAAATTTTCCACGGGCTACAATGTTGGGCACTGTTCTTTCATCTCAGCAATTTACTGATGCTGGAAACCTCCACTCATGTGCCATTTGTTTTGTGTAAACTGAATTCTGCTGAGCAAAGTTATGATGTTAGGTAACTGTGAGGTTTTAACAATTCAGTTCTCTGGCTTGAGGTGTCATGATTTGGAATGAGGACCACAGTGAAAGGCTCTTAAAGCTTCGCAAGCCAGGCCAGCCCATCGTTGTCTGCCTAGAATAGTCCTCAAACCAAAACAGCTTAAGCACAAACTCTTCAGGTCTGCTTCTGCCTGCATAAGCTTAAAAGAGTTTTAACATGTTAGATGTAATCAAACATAAAGCATTTTAAACAAAACAAAAAACAGAAGTAATGAAATATAGAAACTGAATATATAACAATTGAAAAAATTAAATATTCCAAATGTAAACTTAAGCCAGAGCAATAACCCTCTTGCTGCACCACTAAAATGAATTAAGTATCCATTTATAATTTTCACTGATCATAAAACTATGCTCTTAAAACACTAAGGTGATTAAACACAAGACAATTACAATAAATGTTATTTTCAGTTGCTTTAATTTTTGTCATTTATTATTGGGAGAAAATGAATATTAAGACTGCTGTATTGCCGCATCAATTTTAATTGACAGAATAGGAAGATGAACCAGAGCTCATTTTAAATTCTAAAAATAATTGTTACGGTTCTGAAACATGTCTGAGATTTGAAGAATTTTTGTGATTGCCTCACCCCTTTAGAGGGTGCACCAAATGAATAATTTTTTTGTGCATAGTTCCATGGGCAAATGTGTATTATTTTGCTGACACAAATTATATTTCCCTGGGATTCCAGGAAGCAGGTCTTAATCTACAATATTTTGAATTTTCCCTGTAAAGTTTCTGTTCACGTATGCTGTAGACATAGAACTAAATTTAACTTCTGAATGTGGCTAAGAAATGAATGGCCAGACTGAAACAGTACAGTAAGTTAAAGCTGTAAGTTAGTCTGAATCCACAAGAAGTGGACAAAATTTAAGTGCTGTTTGGTAATTACCCTTTAGGTCTATGGACAGGCATACACTACCAGTTCTATGTCTCACATCTGGAACGTCAGTATTCCTGAATTTTTCTAATCTCCTTCAGGGTTTAAAGGATATTTGGGTTAGAGCATGTGAGAAGCTTAAGGTGACCAGTGTCACACACGTGCGAGTAGGGGGACGTTGTGTGGACCAAGTAAAGGTAATTCCACGCCAGGCCAGGGGGTGCGGGGTGCACTAAACCTTCTCCTGTTGTCTCTACAGACCAGCCGCGGGAAAACCTATTTGAATCAAGAACATCACTTCCAGTTCCGGCGCCTAGAAGGACGTCACTTCCAGTTCCGGCGTCTAGAAGGATGTCACTTCCTGTTCCGGCGCCTAGAAGGACGTCACTTCCTGTACCCTACATCACTTCCTGTCTGACCACTTAAAACCGCCATCTTTTCCAACCTTGATCAGTTCTGTCTTGGACTCAGTGCAATCAACAACTGTGTTGCATAAAAAAAGAAAAAAACTTTGCAGCTAGGAACATTATACGGGTGGCTGCCCCAAACCTTCCTTTACGTGTGTCGAGTCTGTTCTTTTACAGTGGCGTAGTCGGCAGGATGATGGCCTCCTGGAGAGATTGGAAGGCAAACCTAAACCTAGGCTCGACACACGTTTATAATCCAACAAAATATCAGGTGGGTAAGTACTGCCCCCGAGTTGCCGAGTGGGCGTCCGTCGGGGCGTGTCGGGGAAAGCTTGAATATGCTTCGACCCATCATCCTATTAAAAGTCCAGGGAAAAATAGCCCCGGGACCCACAGGCTAGAGCCAAGTGCGTCAGGGAACGCATTGAGAACTTATTATGGCCTCCTGGGTGTGGGGACTGCCCATACATATCCCACGAAGGGCAAGCCCTTTAAGACAGGTGGGAGAAACCCAGGCTGGCAGGTGAGAAACATAATGGCCTGGACATACAACCCCACTAAGGCAACTGAGAAACAGGCCATGGCTTTGTGGGCTAAGGTGGTTGGTTGGTTACAACCCCATAAAACATCCAGCCACCAAATTGCGGAGCAAGTGGCTTGCGCTCTATTACTCAGATCCCTACCTGGAAAATTCGGCCAGCCGGCCTGGGATTATACAGATATTGTCTCGCTAGCCGAGAAAATAGATCACCTCAGGGCAGAAACCAGCTTGGAAGTGTCAGAACGGGACTCGTGTGAACCCGGGCGTGCTCGCGTCCCTATTACACAGTCCCACGGCTATAATACGAGGCATGTTCAGGTAAACCCTGGGACGCGCCGGCGGGCCCTGCGAGGCGACGAAGGGGTCTGTGGGGTGATACGGGAGGAGGCACGGTACGCGCTCGCTAATCCACTGGCCTGTCCACATACGGGAAAAGTGCTAGTCAATGGAATTAAAGTTATTGCTTTATTTTATTCCGGCAGTAACATTTACATTGTTGCTGACCAATTGATATTACCGCGACAATGGTGTAAGATTAAGACCCGCATTACCTGTATTCACAGGGATGTCCGGTATTATCGATCCGCCAACTGTTTTATCTGTCGGGATGGCGTACTTAAGAAGTTAACGGTGGCAGTGATGGATGATCCTCCCTTCCCCGTGATTCTAGGAAGAAATTGGGTCGAAATAAATAGTGGTGATAAAGGCGCTTCTTCTCCTCGTTCACTAGGTCTAGTCACGGACGCGAATTCAGCGCCCTCAACTTCCTCCACACTGTGTATACAGCCAGCTGAGGAGCGGACTTCGGCCTCTAGTGATGACGAAGAAACACCCGGGACGTCGCAACCCGTGACGTCATTAGCAAGCGCTGAGACGACATGGGACGAAAACCCACCCCTTGAGGTCAAATCCGATCCTCTCTCACGTCTGCAGTTTCAATTCAGGCAGACGCCGGCTTCATTTAAAAGGGAGCAATGGAATGATGACTCCCTTAAATTTGCAAAGAATGCAGTCGTTCTGATAGATGGCCAACGCACCTCACATCCAATGACACAGGGTCCTCACTTTGTGCTCAATAATGATCTGTTATATCGGGTGGCAGAGCATGAGGGACAGATGAGGTCATTGTTATTAGTGCCACGGACTTACCGGCGACAGGTCTGTGAACTAGCACATGCCCATCTGCTGGGAGCCCATTTGGGCCCCGAAAAAACACTGGAGAGAATTAAACTCCGATTTTTTTGGCCCGGAATTAACGAGGAGGTTCGCCGCTTTTGCACATCCTGTCCAGAATGTCAATTGAGGCAAATTCCTAGGAGGGACCGTGCTCCTCTAGTTCCATTACCCTTAATTGATATCCCTTTTGAACGTATTGGGGTTGACCTGGTGGGACCCCTAGAGCCCTCCGCCAGAGGTCATAAATACATAATGGTCCTGGTAGATTATGCTACCCGATTTCCAGAGGCTGTTCCGTTGCGCTCAGCTACTACTAAAGCTATCGCACGGGAATTAGTGGGTGTATTTGCGCGTGTCGGAATCCCTAAAGAGATCCTGACGGATCAAGGGACTCCTTTCACCTCGCAGACGTTCAGGGAGACTGCCAAACTACTTCAAATAAAACATTTAAAGACTTCGGTATATCATCCTCAAACCGACGGTCTTGTAGAGAGGTTTAATCAAACTCTCAAACAGATGTTGCGTAAGGTGGTCAATGAGGACGGAAGGAACTGGGATCAGCTCCTCCCCCTCGTCCTTTTTGCATATCGGGAAGTCCCACAAGCCTCCACGGGGTTCTCACCTTTTGAATTGCTATATGGACGACAACCCCGGGGCATATTAGATGTTTTAAAAGAAGGATGGGAGGAAGAGGCAATCCCATCAACAAATATATTAGAGTATATCGCACAGTTACGCGATAGATTTGAGAAAATTAGCCCCATATTGAAAACAAACATGGAAAAGGCGCAAGCAGCTCAGGCCTGATGCTATAACCGTGGTACGTCTCTGCAGGAGTTCTGCCCGGGAGATCGTGTCATGGTTTTAGTTCCTTCCTCTCATTCCAAATTACTGGCTCATTGGCTAGGCCCTTATGAAATTAAGGAGAGGAAAGGGCTGGTCGATTATTTGGTGAAACAACCGAATCGTCGACCCAGTGAGCGGATTTACCATGTCAATCTGCTGAAACCGTGGAAGGACAGGGAGTCCGAGCCCTCCTCCGGACAGCTACGCTCTCTCTTCGCGCAGCAATTACACCTTAATTTCGGAGACAATTTGACTTGCCAGCAACGTCAGGAGCTCGAAGCAGTTATCCTGTCTGTCCCTGAGGTAGTCAGTGAAACTCCAGGTCGGACCTCCTTGGTTGCGCATGACATTGTGACAAAACCTGTGGTTATAGTCCGAGAACGCCCGTATAGACTTCCTGAAGCAAAAAAGGCTGAAGTGGAGTTGGAGATCAGACGAATGCTGGACCTAGGTGTGATTGAGGAAAGTTATAGTCCCTGGTCCAGTCCTATCGTTATGGTCAGTAAGCCCGATGGAAGTTGGAGGTTCTGCAATGACTTCCGTCGGCTTAACCAAGTCTCCCAATTTGACGCCTATCCGATGCCGCGAGTGGACGACCTCCTCAAGCGGCTAGGTCATGCCAAATTTTTGACTACTTTAGATATGACTAAGGGGTATTGGCAGGTTCCCTTAACGGACTCCGCTAAGGAAAAGACAGCATTCAGCACCCCTAGTGGTCACTGGCAGTATCGTGTCCTCCCATTTGGATTACATGGGGCCCCTGCGACCTTCCAACGTCTGGTGGATAAAGTGCTCCATCCTCATAATTCATATAGTGCTGCCTACTTGGATGACGTTGTCATCTATTCCAACACCTGGGAGGAACACATACAGCAGGTTGGAGCTGTATTGCGGACACTGGCAAAAGCTGGGCTTCGTATCAACCCGAAAAAGTGTTACTTTGGATTGGTTGAGGCCAAATATTTAGGCTATCTAGTGGGCCGGGGTATGGTGAGACCACAGTGTTCGAAAATTGATGCCATTGTGAATTGGCCCCGTCCGATAACCAAGAGGCAAGTTCAAGCCTTTCTCGGCTTAGCGGGTTACTATCGCCAGTTTGTTCCCCGGTTTTGTGAGAGAGCTACGCCCTTGACAAATCTCACTAAGAAGGGTCGACCTAATCACGTGGTATGGGATGATATATCAGAGGCTGCATTCTGTGACTTGAAAATGGCCCTTACGTCAGCTCCTATATTAAAGGCGGCGGACTTTTCCGTACCCTTCATTCTCCAGACGGACGCTTCGGACACAGGTCACGGTGCCGTGCTGAGCCAAAGCGTCAATGGAGTTGAACACCCCATTATGTACCTGAGCTGGAAACTGTTGGATCGGGAAACTAGGTATGCGGCAGTGGAGCGGGAGGATCTGGCTATTAAATGGGCGATTACACAGCTGAGATATTACCTCTTGGGACGTGAATTCACTCTTGTGACAGACCATGCGCCCTTACAGTGGATGGCCTTGCACAGGGAGTCCAATCCGCGTGTCACAAGGTGGTTTTTGGATCTACAGCCATATAAATATTCGGTCATTTATCGCCGGGGTGTTCTTCAGGCCAATGCCGATGCCCTTTCTAGATGCCACGACCTCTCGGACCGGTACGCCCGACCCGACGGGTCTGGGCTGAGTGGGGGGCCATGTCACACACGTGGAAGTAGGGGGACGTTGTGTGGACCAAGTAAAGGTAATTCCACGCCAGGCCAGGGGGGGGCGGGGTGCACTAAACCTTCTCCTGTTGTCTCTACAGACCAGCCGCGGGAAAACCTATTTGAATCAAGAACATCACTTCCAGTTCCGGCGCCTAGAAGTACATCACTTCCAGTTCCGGCGCCTAGAAGGATGTCACTTCCTGTTCCGGCGCCTAGAAGGACGTCACTTCCTGTACCCTACATCACTTCCTGTCTGACCACTTAAAACCGCCATCTTTTCCAACCTTGATCAGTTCTGTCTTGGACTCAGTGCAATCAACAATTGTGTTGCATAAAAAAAGAAAAAACCTTTGCAGCTAGGAACATTATACGGGTGGCTGCCCCAAACCTTCCTTTACGTGTGTCGAGTCTGTTCTTTTACACCAGATTAACTGTTAAGAGATGTACTAATTGTTATCATAAAAACATTTTAAATATGGTGTAGGTCAAATGATTTGGCTTTCAATAGAAGATCTCAAATTATGGCATCCATCATAGCAACTAGCCTCCAGGTTTATTACTACTTTCAAAATTGTTAGTGTAAACGATGACAAGACAAAAGACAAAGCGTTGGGGCAACACATCAATCCTGTATATTATAAAGGCAACAAAAAATAAGGCTTTTCAGCAAATTTAGAATGTCCCTAGGGACACAAGTCTCATATCAGACAGGCTAAGATGGTAACACTTCTTGTTAAACACAGGCCAGGCAAGAAAATATGGGTCTAGTGTAATGGACACAAGAAGTGAAGAGTCGGATTGTCAGTCATTCAGTCTGTAGAGGGAGGAAAAGAACAGACATTAGTATACACTGTCACCTTGTGGAGTTGTGTTGAATTACCACCATCAGAGCCTTTAAGCTGTCCCCAAGGTGCACATGTGTGACATTAGGAAAATTATTAGGAAAATTGCTTCAGTGAGATACAAATTAGGAGAACCTTTTTGTGTACACCTATTATTTCATGATTCCTAGTTGAAGCTGTGTTTACCAGTATTCTTTCCTTTCCGCCTTAAATTCCTTCTCCCATTACATTTGGTGATATGTCTGAATTTGAAGTCCAGAAAATGCTTGATTTGATCTGGCAATGCTATAGTCCAGATGAACATTCTCGGATTATCACTAATGATCTACAAGCACTAAGTTGTTGAGACAATGTCATCAGTTGGACCCTAATAAGCCATATGGGTTCATTGTGTTAGATGTGTTAGATGGGGGGCTCAGTCAGGATCTGAGCATAATTAATATTGTTTTGTCATTCTTTTCAGTTCTTTGACTGTTTAAAAACTGTCATGATTTCTTGATGAGTGTTGCTTGCTGACAACATTACCATCTTCTCCTTTATATGCTAATGTTGCTATGACACCATTCCATTTTGAGGCTCATGATTCACGCAGTGTGGCATTTAACTTTATGTTATTTAAGATGGAGCTGGGCATTGGATGGATTGTCTGATCTTCAGACATAATGTGAAGACTTCCTTACAGAGAAAGTAGCTTTAGAGAATTTTCATGTTTTTCACTTTTGGTCATTTAGTAATTTCAAGTTTGGTTCCACCCTTTCTGTTTCCAAGCCTGTCTTTGACTCTCCAGTTACATGGATCACAATCCTACTCGACCCTGTTTCTTTTGGGCATCTTAAAGAAATCTCAGGCATTTCCCAAAACACACTTTTTTTTGGATTATTATGTAAAGATCTAAATGGCCACAACAAAGGTGTGACTTTCTGTCTATGACCCCATACTTTGAAGAAAAAACTCACAAAAAGAAAACCTTGTACGAAAAAATAAAATGGAAGAAACATTGGGAAAGGCAAATTCCCTTCCAGGTAGGCTGGACAAGAAATGAGTGTCAAAAAATGGGGTAAATACAATAGACAAAACAGAGTAAATCTTCACAGAGCTAGATGGCCTATCTATCATTGCCACTTCAGAAATAGAATATAATAGTACAAAATACTTTGTTCTTGTACACCATGTTCGGGTATAGAGTGCTGTGACAATATTCAAATCATAATGCAAGAATAGATTATACCACTCACCAAATATAGAACTATCACATATAAGAAAACAGATTTATTCAAATACATCAAAAATAAAGTAGAAACTAACATACATTTAGAACAACAAGATCTGTCCATCAGTTAATTGCAGAACCACTGCCAGATTGTTGAAAAGGAGTCAGAGACAAGCCAGACAAAGTCAGAGTTCTCGAGACCTTGGCCGCCTCCCCTCTACTGACTATTCTACAGCAGAGTCAGTGCTGGGTCGGCCAATCTGATGAAAAGGCCCTTCTTCTATGATTACTTTATTATTATTCATTTCAACACAAGGTAACATTTAGCACGTTCACATGCACTATAATAATTTAATCATTCACACAGTTTAGATTTCTTAAGTGTCATGTAAACCCATATTCCAATTACAGAAATTGTGTTATTGGCCTCTGAGAAACATAATTAACAGAGGTAGATTTCTCTGCAAATAATCAGATTATGTGGTCATGTAAACCCTTAACCAGGTTACTGTTAAGGATTTTGTAGTCGGTGCATGTCTTTTACTCTCTGTCAGCCTGCGCATATGTTCGATTTGCACATGCTTACTGCAGCCACAGGTAGAAGTGTCCGCAAAACACATTACCAAAGGCAAATGTTGGGGATAGTGCATTATTCCTTCTCCTGGCTGAAATAATCTGTCTCAGTATTTCAGAAATTGCTATATTTATGTTGATGAGCTGAATGTACAGTGCTAAACTTAGCAACACAATCTTGAGTCTGAATAATTTTTAGAGTAACAGGCAACCTAATACAATTGCTGTCTTTTTCAAGTAAAAATACTTGTGTTATTGTTATTATTCCAGCAGCACTGGGTGTAAGACAAGAAGTACACGTCAATCGCACACCCAAGCAGAAAAGAGTGTGCTACATGCGACCCGATAAAAGAAGCCTGTAAATTAGTGTTAATTTGACTAAACATATTTATAAAATGGCACAACAGGCATCATGCTTATTTTCTGATTCACGGAGGCCGATGATGAACTCCTTTTTAGTGCAGTTTAATGAAGTTGGAGTGTTTTGTCAAAAGAGAACTCCAGAAGAATACTTTTGTATGTAAATGCGGATTATTAAGAAATTGAGTTTCTGCCTTAAGTGGGTTAATCATCTTAACTCGATGATATGTGTGCATGCAAACAGGATGAGTGATGAGAAGCTAATCCTAGCAACAATGCAAGAATCACCTCTGTAAGATGCCTGAATATTGCCGAGCGCATTTCTTCCAGCACTTTTTATTTAAAAAGCTGCAACTTGATCGTCTCCTTTTTCCTGTACTCTAAATTGTGCTGTTATCTCTCAGCTCTATTTTGAGATTTACTTGATTTCTTTCCTTAAGACTGTGACCCCTACAGGATTTAATTGCCACAGCTGTATCTATTTTCTGTGATTTTAGATGTACAAGTTGGTATTTTTTTTACTTTGCAACACTTTGCCACTCTAGTGGATTTATCACTTTTTGGGATTATTCTAATTCTAATTAATTAATTAATTAATTAATTCTTAAGTAATGTTAAGAGTGTTTTGCCTAGAAAATAGATGGTTTCCTTGCATATCTCACTTGTTCATTCCTTTATCTTCTTGTTTAGTTTACTATGTTATACACTGGATGGAGTATACTTATTTTCTTGAATTTCCTTGTTTATTTATTTATTTTTTTTACTTTCTGCTACACAGTAACTGAGCCTTTCTTTGCTGTTTATAATCTCTTTGTTTGTGCAGCTGGATTGACTGTTCATTTTATCAATAATGATATCATGTCATGTCACTCCGTAGGGCTCTCTTATTTCTGGAGCACCTCCAAGAAGACATCATAGGATATGCCATCTTCAGATCAGAATCCTTCTTGTTCCTCTTGGACCTGAGGTTCACCTGCCAGCAAGATTCTCTATTCATGTACCACATAACTGACTTACCCAGGGAGGATGAGTCTTGAGATCTCATCTGCAAATAGAACACATCCTTTTGCTTTACCTTCATAAAATAATGTGACCACAAACTCCCATTCTTAAGGTCCTGTTCCAGTCTACAATGTAGAATCAAAGAGGCCACTTAATCAAGATGACCACACATTACCAAGTGCTTTGTTGTTTTTGGTTAGACCTCATTAATCACTTCTCTGCCTTCCAGCCTTGAAACTATATATTGCAGTGACCACATCTCTGGAAATTAATCCATTTCCAACAGATACAATGTAGAAGGCATACTGAGATTCAGAGTTCAGACTGCACCTTATATTTCCAATTAAGGTCAAATTATCTGAGATCATCTTTGACAAAATCTCTTTTAAACTTTGTTAGATCTCCAATATTTTTCTAAAGTCTCATTAGGGTCTTTTTAAAAGTCATTATGCATGCAGTCCCCTTAAAATCTCCTTCCACCAAACATAAACCTGTTCTTTGGCTAGTGCTGCTCTTGCTGCAAACTGAAGGGCACATCAAATGTTTGTGGTTTGTGCGTTCTTTTTATTTTCTAAATTGAAAAAATTAGATAGATGGCTTATGTTCTGTAATTATTAAATTATCTTTTAAAAATTGTAACTTAGCAGCTCTTTATGAAGGCATTTAAAAATGCTTACTTTGTGTGAAAGTTATACACTTGACACTGACCAACAAATTTTACTGAACATGATTTATTCCAAAACCATATTTTCTGACAAACAAATATGCCAGCAGCAGTTGTAAGATAAAAAGCATGGCTGGAATATTCTTGAAATCAATCATGGCTCAATAACGTCATGCACAGCCATGCCCATTATTAATATACTTCTCACTTGGCTTTATTTGGAAATGACACCTGTTCAGCAGTCATCTGAGATCTGTTCAAGCTACAAAGGACTTAATGATCAGTCAAAATCCTGGCACACTAAATGTATTCTATCACAGAATCTGTTTCTTTGTTTTCTTAACATTTGCCTAGTTACCGAACTTCCTCCTATTTGTATTATCCTTTCTTTGAAGAAACGCTGACTACTTTCATGTAGCCCTTTGCTCTTGATCTGTCTGGTCCATGTTTTGACATTTCTAACATTTTTACTATTAACCTTTTGCCTGCTCTTAGATTTCTGCCATATGACCTATTTGCTTACTCACCATTTCCCAAATCCAACTATGTTTTCATGCTCTCTAACCATTGCTGTTATTGTAAACATTGTCAAACAAAAACAAAGGTGACATGTGAGTGCCCACAGAGGGTCAAGGCCTCCTAGTAAATAAAGGTCAAGGGTGAATATTTCCAAGAAGTTGAAGACCTGTTGTGGTGGTCTAATGATGCCATGGATTTATAGATACTCAGGTGATGACAGACGCTCGTGGGACATGCAGGGAAAAAAAGAGGAGACGTTTTAGGCAACAGTGCCAGACTTCAACTCAGGATGGAATTACCATTTGATGAGTTGTCTCTCATGTGCAAATGTGTGACACAGACCCCAACCTCATCCCAGACCTTCCGGGTTGGGTGGCCTGAACCAAGATGTCATATAACTAAGAGAGAGCATTGGTGTTGGCCTAGAGAGAGCCACAGTGATGTTGAATTTTGAATTTGTACGGCTAGAGATCCAAGAACCATTTAGTGACATGTGGATTAGACTTATTGAGCAAAGCCATCCACTGAAAAGGGGAACAGTCAGTGACAAGGGAAAACTCATGGCCAAGAAGGAAGTATCTCAGCTGTTGGACAGCCCACTTAATCACCAGGGTTTCCCATTTTCATGCCACATACCTTGTCTCCTGGTCCAATACTTTCCAGCTCAGGTACATCACTGGGTTTTCACCACCATCAATGCTTTGACTCAGCACAGCACCTAGATCTGCATCCAGAGCATCAGTCTGGAGAACGAAAGGCAGAAAAAAGTCAGGAGGCATTAAAACAGACCCTGACATAAGGATCTGCTTCAGGTCACAAAATACAGCTTCTATGTTTTCATCTCATACCAATATGTTCAGAGGCCACTTTTTTTGTTAAGTTAATCAAGCACATAGTTCATTCATAGATGTGAGCCATAAACTGGTGATAGTACCCCATTAACCCCAAAAATGCTTAAACTTGCAACTAGGGTCATGGGCAAGGCCAGTTTAGAATGACATTCACTTTAGATCATTTAGGCCTGGTTGTTCCTCCACCCACCGTGTAGCCTAAATATTTGGCCTCTGTAGAAGCACAGCACGAATGAGCCAGGACAGATGACTACATCATCAAGGTAGACAGCACTATAGGAATTATGGAACCATAGTACTTTATACACCAGGCGCTGAAAGGTGGCTGGCACCCCGCATCATCTAAATGGAAGAACATAATAATGCTAAACGCAGTATTTCCCTTGGTGGTGTCATGAACTGCTTGATCCCCAAAAGCACAGCTACCAAACAAATTTGAGAGGGAAAACACTTGTCAAAATACCCTGTCTAGTAATGCAAAGGGCCAAGACAAAGCGTGATATAAATATAAAAGGTTTATTTTTACAAAACCTGTGGAGGCACAAAGCTCAGAAGAACACAAAGAATTACCAGAAAGACAAAGGTAAACGCAGAAAATAGAGTCCCAGTAGAGAATCCAAAACTCGTAGTCTAGGTAAATTAGAGGATCAAAAAATCAGTAACACAGTCCCAATACAGTACCCAAAAATTGTAGCTGAGAAACAAAGTACAGGTTCAAAATACAGAAATTTAAAAGGCAATACCATAAACACAGATTCTCACAAGAACTCTCCTCTCCCTACACATTCAATGAACCGCGAGAACGCCCTCCCTTAAACAGGATTGAGGGCCGTTCCTAGTAGTGATGGGCAGGTGGCCCTGCTCCTTGTAGGACTACCCACAAGGCACAAGGGACAAGGAGAAATGAACACATAGAAAAATGTTAATAATAAACAAAATAAACCTTAACACAAATAAATGGTATAAAATCACAGAAAACAAACAAGAACACAACTTTGAACACCAGTCAGGGGACTATGCTAGATAAACCATGACAGGTGGATTCCACTGAGAGAATTTGCCAACACCCATTTGTCAATGTCATGCATGGCCAAATAGTGTGCTTTTCCAAGATGCTTGAGGAGCTCATCTACTTACGGCATAAAATATGCATTGAATCTGGAGACTTGATTAAACCGGCATTGGTCACTGCAAAAACGTCAACTTCCATTGGGCTTTGTGCCCAATATGATACCCCAGGAACTAAATCTCTCCTCAATAGCACGAAGGTCTAGCATTCTCTTGATCTTAAGCTCCACTTCTGCTCATTTAGCTTCAACAAGTTGTAACAAAATTGACTCCAGACAGTCACAAAGGTTTGGGACAGCCACCCATATATTATGATCCTGGCTGCAAAAGGTTTAGAATAAGGCTGAGTTCTTTACAAGACAGAGTCCAAAACAGAACTGATCAAATGGAGGTAAGATGGCGGTTTTTAAAGGTTGGGAGAGGAAATGACGTCTTCGGGACCAGAAGTGATGTCATCAGTGCCATCGGAACTGGAAGTGCCGTCATCAGTGGTGCCAGAACCAGAAGTTACATAATTTGTGGTGCCGGAACCCAATGGGATTTCCCAAGAATGGTCTGCAAGAGACTGAGTGAGACAGTCAGCACACTCTGCCACCGCCTGGTCTGGCATAGTATTACCGTTACTTAAGCCCTTTAGCTGCCTCCTAATCGCATGTGTGTGACAAGGCCCCCCTCTCAGCCCAGACCCGCTGGGTTGGGCATCCTGCACTGAGAGGTCATGAGAACAAGAAAGAGCATCGGCATTGGAATGGAGGGAGCCCCTATGATGAACAAGAGAATACAGTGGAACCTCAGTTCACGAATGTCTCGGTACACGTACAAATCGGTTTACGACCAAAAAGTTTGGCAAACTTTTGCCTCAGTTCACGACCACACACTCAGTATACAAACAAGCCAGTTTCCCTTTCAGTTTGTGTGCGCCGATGATTTCCGCACGTGTTGCATTGTTCTCGGTTAGACGTGCGTGCTTTCGCTGTGAACTCTTTGTGCTCTATTTCATTTCCCTTCCGGTTCGTACGCGCCGATTACTGTATTTAAGCACGTGTTCAGCCTCTCCCTGTTCATTGTTCTCAGTCAGACGTGCGTGCTTTACCTGTGAACTCTTTGTGTTCTACAGTATTTCGTGTGCTTTTGCAGTTAACCATGGCTTCTAAGCAAGTGAAGAGTGGTGAGAAGTAAGTTTTGCAGAAAATTAAAATCGAAGTAAAGAAAGAAATTATTGAAAACTATGAGCGTGGCGTTCGTGTTACTGATCCTGCCGCCGAGTACAAGAAGTACTCTATTCTAAAGCAGAAGGAATCTATTAAAGCAGCTGATGTTGCAAAAGGAGTTACAGCGTTAACCAGGCAGAGGCCTCAAGTGCTGGAAGAGGTGGAAAAACTGTTGCTAGTGTGGCTGAACAAGAAGCAACTTGCAGGGGATAGCGTAAGCGAGGTGATGTTATGCGAGAAAGCCAGGAAGATTCATGCAAACATGCATTCATGCAGGAACATTCTTGCTGCAAAACTATCCTTCTACGAGTGGCAAAAGTGAGGAATTTAAAGCTAGTAGAGGATGGTTTGAAAAGTTTCGCAAGAGAAGTGGCATTCATAGTGTGGTAAGGCATGGAGAGGCTGCTAGTTCCAAGGCTGAAGCTGAGAAAGAATTCATGAAAAATTTCACAAAATTAGTGGAGGACGATGGCTACATCCCGCAACAAGTCTTCAACTGCGACGAGACCGGATTGTTCTGGAAGAGGATCCCGAAGAGGACCTACTTTACCCAGGAAGAGAAGGCTATGCCCAGCCATAAGCCAATGAAGGACAGGTTAACCGTTTTGCTGTGTGCTAATGCTAGTGGCGACGTAAAAATCAAGCTGCTACTTGTTTACCACTTTGAGAACCCTCGTGCTTTCAAGCAGCACAATGTAAACAAAGCCAGATTGCCTGTGATGTGGAGGGCAAATACGAAGGGGTGGGTCACAAGGACCTTGTTTTTGGAATGGCTGCACGAGGCTTTCGCTCCCGCCTTGAAGCGATATCTCGAAGAGAATAACCTGCCTAAAAAATGCCATCTTCTGATGGATAATGCACCGCCACACCCTCCAAATTTGGTTGATGATATGGTCGAGGAGTATGACTTTATTAAGGTCGTGTTCTTCCCCCCCAACACGACTCCTCTTCTGCAGCCCATGGACCAGCAGGTTATTTCAAATTTTAAGAAGCTGTACACCAAAGGACTATTTGCCAGGTGTTTCAATGTGACTGAGGAGACGTCTTTGACCCTGAAAGAGTTCTGGAAGAACCATTTTAATATCTTTCATTTCATCGGCCTCATTGATAAAGCCTGGGAAGACGTCAAACACCGGACCTTGATATCGGCCTGGAAGAAACTTTGGCCTAAATGCGTTCCTGAACAAGTTTTCCTCTCCACTCAGAAAGCTTTGTGCCTCCTGTTGTGGATGAGATTGTGTCCATGGGCAAGAGCATGGATCTTGAAGTGGACAATGAGGACATCGAGGAGCTGGTCCTGGATCACAAGGAGGAGCTGACGACGGAGGAACTCGCTGAACTCCAGCAGGAGCAGCTTAGGTTGCTCACCGAGGAGCAGTCCCCCGGGGAAGAAGAGGAAAGGGAGGTTATAAAAAATGATGCGATAAAAGCCATCATGGAAATATGGAACGAGTGCCAGGATTTTTTCGAAAAGAACCACCCTGACAAAGCGGTTACGAACAGAGTGATACACATGATGAACGACAATGTTGTCTCGCATTTCCGAAAAATTTTAATGCGTAAGAAAAGGCAAGTCACATTAGACCGCTATTTTGTGAAGTCTGATCCACCAGCTAAACAGCTAAAAACACCAGAAACCCAAGAAATCACAGAGAAAACACCTGAAGGAGAACATCCCTCCATCGCGGAGCCGCACTCTCCCTCAAAACTGTAACCTCCTCTCCACTCAGTTCCTCCTCACTTTCTTCATGTCAGAACTCGACTCAAGCAAGGTGAGTTTTCTTGGTGATTTATGGTTAGTTTTTGTATTACGGATTTTTCAAATGTTAATTTTTCAGTTCGTAGTGTGAATTGTTGCAATGTTACTTTTCTTGGTTGTTTATTAAATTTCTGATTTTTCAAATGTTCATTTTTTTCCCTGTGCTTAAAACTCATTAAAAAAATTTACACAGTGATCGGGTTGCAAGGCTATTAGCGTGAACTCCTGCAATTTTACTTTCTTGGTTGCTTATGGTTGGCTTTTAAATAAACTTTGGATTTGTTCAAATGTTCCTTTTTTTCCCCTGTGCTTAAAATTCATTAAAAAAAAAAAAGTGTTTACAGCGATCGGGTCATAAGGCTACAGTATAGCGCAAACTCTTGCAATGTTGGTTTTCTCTGTTGTTCAAGGTTTTCTCAGTGTTATTCAATGTTTTTACATTTAGTTTACTATTACGTTGTGCATTCTATGGTTTAATTAACTATATTTGTGCTTAAAAACTTAAAAAAATATATGTATTTACATACAGTTTGTATGGTCCGGAACGGATTAATTGTATTTACATACAATCCTATGGGGGAAATTGCTTCGGTTCACGACCAAATAGGTTTACGACCAGAGTTTTGGAACAAATTATGGTCGTGAACCGAGGTTCCACTGTACTTATACAGTTGAAGATCAAGAAACCACCTGGTGACTCGAGGATTCGACTCCCTATGTAGGGCCATCCACTGTAAGGGCGCATGATCCTTCACGAGAGTGAATTCCCGACCCAAGAGGTAGTACCTCAACTGTGTAATCACCCATTTAATTGTAAGTGCTTCTTGTTCCACCACCGTATACCTGGTTTCCCATTCCAACAGTTTCCGGCTCAGGTACATGACGGGGTGTTCAACACCATCAACGTTTTGGCTCAGCACTGCACACAGGCCTGTCTCCGAAGCGTCGGTCTGGAAAATGTAATGAAGAGAAAAATTAGGAGCTTTCAACACTGGTGCTGATGTAGGGGCCTGTTTTAGGTCACTAAATGCAGCCTCCATTGTATCATCCCATACCACATTATTAGGAACCCTCTTCCTTTTAAAATTAGTGAAGGGCGCTGCTCTCTCCGAAAACCGGGGTACAAACCGGCGGTAATACCTGGCTAGTCCGAGAAAGGCTTGGAACTGCCTCTTGGTTTGAGGACGAGGCCAGTGTACTATGGCTTCGATCTTTGAACACTGTGGTTTAACAGAACCCCAAATAATTAGCTTCCTTCAATCCAAAGAAACATTTCTTCGGATTAATCCGAAGCCCAGCTTTTCCTAGTGTCAGAAGCACTGCGGTGACCTGCTGTACGTTTTCCTTCCATGTGCTGGAGTAGATGACGATGTCATCCAGGTAGGCAGCTCTATACACATTATGGGGGCAGAGCACTCTATCCACCAGATGCTGAAAATTTGCCGGTGCCCCATGTAACCCGAATGGAAGGACACGATACTGCCAGTGTCCACTAGGGGTACTGAACATGGTCTTGACCTTTGCGGAGTCTGTTAAAGGAATCTGTCAATACCCCTTCATCATGTCAAGTGTGGTCAAGAATTGGGATTGTCCAAGCCTCTCGAGGAGGTCGTCCACTTAAGGCATTGGATAACCATCAAATTGGGAAATTTGATTAAGCCGACGGAAGTCATTGCAAAACCTATAACTTCTGTCAGGCTTAGTAACCAATATAATGGGACTGGACCAGGGACTATAACTTTCCTCTATCACACCTAGGTCCAGCATGTGTTTGATTTCAAGTTCCAAACTTTCTTTGCTTCGGGTAGTTGATAGGGACGTTCTTAAACGACAATCCCAGGTTAGGTCACAATATAATGCGTAATCAGAGAGGTCCATCTAGGTTACTCGCTCAAAACCTCGTGGAGAGAGAGGATAGCTTTTTCCAGCTCCCGTCTCTGTCTGGAATTTAGCTCTGGTCCGAAATTGAGTATGGTAGATTGAGTAAAGAATGAGCGGGGCTGAGCGGAGAAGGGATCTGGATTCCTTTCCTTCCACGGCTTCAGCAAGTTCACATGATACATCCGCTCCCTCTGTCGATGATTGGGCTGTTTCACCATATAATCAATGAGTCCTTTTCTCACCTTAATTTTCATAAGGTCCTTGCCAGTGGGCAAGTCATTTGGAATGAGAGGTTGGAACCAAGACCATGACCCGATCCCCCGGGTGGAATTCTCGGATGGTGGTGCCATGGTCATAATAACGGGCCTGTGCTGCTTGCTCTTCCTCCATGTGACTTTTTAAGATCTGTTGAATTTTTCCAAATCTGTTGTGTAATTGTGCGATATATTCTATTATATTGGTAGAGGGAAGAGCCTCTCCTTCCCATCCTTCTTTTAAAATATCCAGTATTCTCCTGGGTTGTCGACCATACAATAATTCAAACGGTGAGAATCCCGATATGCAAAGAGAACTTCCCGATATGCAAAGAGAACGAGGAGGAGGAGCTGATCCCAGTTTCTCCCATCCCTGCTGACCACGTTGTGAAGGTTTGATTAAACCTCTCTACGAGACCGTCGGTTTGAGGATGATACACCGCGGTTCTTAAATGCTTTATTTTAAGTAATTTGACAGTTTCCCTGAATGTCTCCGAGGTGAAAGGCATTCCTTGATCCGTAAGGATTTCTTTAGGGATGCTGAAACGTGCAAAGACCCCCACTAATTACTGTACGATTGCCTTAGATCTGGCTGAGCGCAACGGAAAAGCCTCAGGATATCGAGTAGCATAATCCACAAGGACTAATATGTACTTATGTTCTCGGGCTGAGGGCTTCACGGGCCCTACGATATCGACCCAAATACGTTCAAAAGGGACATCAATCAAGGGAAGGTGTTCAAGAAGAGCGCTGTCTCTCCTAGGAATTTGCCGTAATTGACACTCGGGACAAGAGACACAAAACAGCAAACATCCTCATTAATTCCCGGCCAATAAAATCGGAGCTTAATTCGCTCTAATGGCCTCCCAGGAGATGAGCATGCGCCAGCTCACAGACCTGCTGCCGGTAGGTTCATGGGATTAGCAACAGTTTTCTCACGCCCCACCCCCCCATGTTCCACTATTCTATATAATAGATTGTTTTCAATCACAAAGTGAGGACCCTGTAGCATGGGTTGATGAGTGCGTTGGCCATTGACAAGCACGACTGCATTTTTCGCAAATTTCAGGGAGTCATCGTTCCATTGCTCCCGTTTGAAAGAAGCCGGTGTTTCTCTAAACTGTATCTTTATTTCGGAGAGAGGGTCCGGTCTGACCTCAAGGGGCAGAGCATCATCCCGGCTCATCAAGGCGCGAGTTGATGATGTATCTGCCTCAGACGACCCAGGAATCTCCCCACCCCTTTCTTGGGTTTCCGTATCTCTCTCTGCCGGCTGATTACACGGCATAGAGACAGCTTGAGTCGGGCCATCCCCATCTATAACTAGGCCTAAGCTTTGTTCAGGAGTAGTCAAAAGCATACCGCATTTATTTTCAGAACAATCCCGCCCCAGAATCACTGGGAAAGGTGGCGAAGGGAGGACCGCAACAGGGATTTTTCTTAGCAATCCTCCCTGACAGATGAAACACCTGGTGGTTTTGTATTTTCGGACTTCTCCGTGTATACATTTAATACTGGTCTTACCCTTTATCCACTATTGCGGTAATACATATCAGAAATCAACAATGGAGATTGTGAGGCTGACTTTATTCTTTCGAGGAGCCCAATGAGCTCGCTCATGCCATGGAAGTCTCCCCAGATTGGCTGGGCTAAGTTAGCGGGGAGGCTCTTTAATAGTAAAAAGAAGGCTGAATCTGAAAAAGAATCTGAAATGTGCTAAGCTCAAATGGCCTTAGCCATTGTGCCACCTGCTCCCACGAAGTGTCTTTTGGGAATTATACTCCCAGGTCATTAATTTTCTCGCCTGCTGGTCTGGGGAAAGCCCATTTTTCTCTGAGGTCTTAATCTCAATGGGCGGTTCAGCTCTCTCCTCCAAGAGAACATAATGAGCCCACTTCATTTCATCCCCAGGAACCAGCCCACATCTGTTAGTCTCCTCCATATTCCCCCTGTGGTTATATTTTAGTCCGGGTTTATATATAGGGTGTGAAACCTGTTCTGAGTTACACCCGACCATCAGACTAGCTCCCCACCCAGAAACTCAGCCCCGGTACTTTACCAGCTGGGTATTTTTCAGGTTCTGTCCCGTTTTCTTCAGGATATCATCCTGCTGACTACGCCACTGTAACAAAATTGACTCCAGACAGTCACAAAGGTTTTGGGCAGCCACCTGTATAATATGTTCCTGGCTGCAAAAGGTTTAGAGTAAGGTTGAGTTCTTTACAAGACAGAGTCCAAAACAGAACTGATCAAATGGAGGTAAGATGGCGGTTTTTAAAGGTTGGGAGAGGAAATGAGGTCATCCAAGCCAGAACTGGAAGTGACATCTTCAGGACTGGAAATGACATCATCACTGGGGTTGGAACCGGAAGAGACACCGTCGGGACCGGACGTGACATCATCAGTGGTGCCGGAACCCGAAGTGACATCATCTGTGGCGCTGGAACCCGGTTGGATTTCCCAAGAATGGTCTGCAAGAGACTGAGAGAGACAGTCAGCAACTCTGTCACCCCCTGGTCTGGCATAGTATTACCGTTACTTAAGCCCTTTACCTGCCTCCTAATCACACGTGTGTGACAAACTTTATACATATGCTCTTGTGAGCAATCAGAGAGGTCCACCCTGGCTTCTCATCCACCCCTTGCGGGACATACAAGATGGCTAGATCATTGTTTTCATTATTGTGAATTTCCCCTTGGGGATTAATAAAGTATCTATCTATCTATCTATCTATCTATCTATCTATCTATCTATCTATCTATCTATCTATCTATCTATCTATCTATCTATCTATCTATCTATCTATCTATCTATCTATCTATCTATCTATCTATCTATCTATCTATCTATCTAATTGATCACAAAATGCAAGCCCTGTGGCATGGGATATGCAATCTGCTGTATGTCTAAAAAAACGACCACATTTTTAGAAAATTTTAAGAAATTGTCATTTTGTTGCTACCTTTTGAATGATGGCGGCAACTGCCAGAACTGAAAGCTTAGCTCTTAGAAAGGACCACCTATGACATCCCTAGGCAGAGTAATGTATTGTGTGATCCCAGCTAAATACTTCTGGGGATGTATCAGAGCTTTTTGAGTGGCCATGTCATTCCCCTCTCAATCTGAGGAAAAACATGGTGCAGAGACAATTTGAATGAAGATACCTCATCTTTGGAGAGGTTGATAGAATACGCTAGTGGGTTCTGTACTGTTCTGCTAATCCTATTTGACCAGTCCCACCCTAGTAATGACTGGATATGGAGGGTTCTGCATAACCACCACTGTAATTATGTGCATTTCCCATTGAAAAGTGATCACACAGATGTCAGAACTATACCATCGAGTTTCCCCATGAAAACAGGTCAGACTGGTCTTTCCTGAGCTCTATTGTTGAGGCAGCATGAAGCGGCAAGCAACAATAGAAATATTTCTCCTGGAATCTATGAGGGCTGTCACTTTAAGTCCTCTTTCTAACAACCACACCTGTATAAGGATGGGATAGAGGGTTAGCAGAAGTCAAACCACAATGCCTTCATCCCTGAGCCCGGCTGCAGTCCATTGGCTCATTGGTGTGAGGACAGTTGGGAATGATGTGCTCCACCTTTCCACACTTAAAATAATGTAAGGGAGGTGGGAATTTGTCCTTTGGTCAGGCTGCTTGTTCTGAACTATGATGCTCGACTGTGGTCACATTCTGGTAGAGCATCCTCTGATCCTCGATTAGAGATTCTATATTCTGTTGGGCAAGAGACTCAAGGAGAGAGTTGACAAAGTAGTCACAGCTATTCCTAACACCTTCTCAGAGGTATTTGCCCCTGGTTTGAGCCAGGATCTGAGCTCCCCCCATAGCTCAAATGCTTAGGAGAGTACTGCTCTGAATTGAAACACCACTCCTGATGCAGCCTTGCCTGCTGACCCACAGTCACCCCATATCTGGCTAGAATCTTGACCTTTATCTTGTTGTAATTCCTGGAGGCCTGCTCTTCAAGGTCATAATAAACCTTCTGAGCCTCCACCATCAGGAATGGAGCCAGTATGTGTGCCCAATCTGTATGCTCCCATGGATGGATCGGAATGATACAAATACCAGGGAGGGACTGACGGCTTGTTCCTCACAAAGAGCCCACTGGTCCACCTGATGAGCCTCAGATTCAGTGAGCTGCACTTGTTGATTTGACACCTGAATATGGAGAGCCTGCACCTCCTCTGTCAAGGCTACAACCACCACCAAGAGGTCCACCGGTTGACTCATCTCCGGTATGAATTCTGTTCACGATAAAACTTTAAACAAATCAAAGACAATAACATGAAGGGTTGGGGCACTGGCAGGTGACCCCCGTATAACTGATGGCAAAACAAAATAATTGGTTTTACAAAATATTTATGATATTGTCTTTTCTGACAATATTCCAAAACAAGACTGATGCAAAATGGCAGTTGAACAGTTATAAAGCAGAAGAGGCAAGCTTAGGTGACCAGAACCTGAAAGTGATGTCAGATGCTGATGTTCCCTCACTCATCAGATCTGCAGGCAGAAAAAGAGGAAAACATTAGACAACAGTACTAACCTTTGACTTGGAATTACCATTTGACGAGCCCTGAAGTTGTTTCCCAAGGGCACATTTGTGACAAGATTTATAGGGATTTGACTCACTGTAATAATTTAGATTTAAACATCTCACAAATTAAAGAGGATAAGATCACCTCCTTGTGCTTTAACTGTGCTTTAGTGTTAAGATCAGACACCTTCTGTGTGTTTAAAGCAGGGATTAAAGTGGCCAGTACTCACTTCTGAACTTTTCCACTGTTGTGCACCAGTGATAAGCACCCTCTGCCGATCAATTTTAATTGTAATTGACACACTGCTTGAAATTTCAAGTAGGACCCCCTAAAAACTTCAAAGAGGACCCTCACAGTCTTAAGCATAAGGTCATGGCACTGGTTTAAAGACATTTCCAAATTAATTTATTCTTTCTGATATGCTTAGATATAAACTAGCATCCCACCTTTTGTGGATTCTGGTCTTGTTCTTTGTGTTCTATGCTACTGAAGCATTTCTCAGGGATTTTGGTCCATATTGACATGACAGCATCACACGGTTGCTGCATATTTGTTGGCTGCACATCCATGTTGCGAATGTCACATTCCACCAGTCCCAAAGGTGCTTTATTGGATTAAGACCTGGTGACTGTTAAGGCCATTTGAGTACAATGAACTCATTGTCATGTTCAAGAAACCAGTTTCAGATGATTAAAGCTGTGTAGCATGGAGCGTTATCCTGATGGAAGTAGCCATCAGAAGATGGGTACAACCGTGGTCATAAATGGAAGGATCTGGTCAGCAACAATACTCAGGTAGGCTATGGAATGTAAATGATGCTTAGTTCACTACCAAGTGGCTCAAAGAGTGCCAAGAAAATATTCTCCACACTATTACACCACCACCTGAACTATTGATACAAGGCAGGATGGAGCCATGCTTTCATGTTGTTGACCCAAAATTCTGATCCAAACATTTGAATGCTTCAGCAGAAATTGAGATTCATCAGACCATGCAGCGTTTTTTCCAATCTTCTATTGTCCAATTTTGGTCAGCCCATGGAAATGGTAGCCTCAGTTACCTGTTTTCAGCTGACAGGAGTTGTACCCGGTATGGTCCCCTGCTTCAGTAGCCCATCTGATGAAAGGTTTGATGTGTTGTGCGTTCAGAGATGCTCTTCTGCATACCTTGGTTGTAATGAGTGGTTACTGTTGCCTTTCTATCAGCTCAAACCACTCTGGCCTTTCTCTGGCATCAACAAGACATTTTCACCCAGAGATCTGCTGCTCACTGATTATTTTTCCTTTTCAGACCATTTTCTGTAATCACTAGAGGTGGTTGTGTGTGAAAATCCAAGCAAATTAGCATTTTATGAAACACTCAGCCCAGAACCATGCCACATTCAAAGTCACTTAAATCACCTTTCTTCCCCATTCTGATGTTCAGTTTCAACTTTAGCAGGTTGTCTTGACAATGTTTACATGCCTAAATGCATTAAGTTGTTGCCATGTGATTGGCTGATAAAATATTTGTGTTAACAAGCAGTTGAACGGGTAAGTGAATAATGTTTGGCCCATACATTTTAAAGTTTAGCTAACCTTAGGACTTTTTTGTTTTTCAGAATGGTCCATAGAAACTGCTCAGCTTGAATACTTTGGCTGAAAGTGGAGCATAAAGTCTAGAACAGTTTTGGAGACAAGTTGAAATGGAGCTCGGGTGTACTTGGATCCAAATCTGTGACTATAATGACTTAATCACATTAATACTGAGAGAATGACATTGTTTTGAATAACATGGTCTGTTAAACCACTTAAACAGAGCATTTTAAATCCAGTCGCTTTGCTTGAAATTAAATCAAAAGTTATCAAAAATTTTCAGCTTTTTATTTAGTGTTTCTGTCAAGCTGCCTTAAAAAGCAGTCCAGGATCATTTTACTGAAAGCCTAAATGCTGGTTACAAGCAGACAAATTTACCATTAAAACAACACAAAAACACATTTGTTATAGTTCTGCCCTAAAAAAACAGACAAAATTAAAAAGGCCTGCTCAGCTCTGGCAACTCGTCAACAATGTGAGCTTTATCAGAGCTCAGAATGGAGTGTGTTGTAAAGTGCCAATGGACCAGCATCTGAACGAGCTTTCTGAGGCCCCAATCAGCATTCACCAGGGGTATCTGCGCAATAGACACTCTGTAACTTTAGGTCGGCAAATGCACTTTAGCATCTTCCCAAAAGCTGGAGGTTTACGTATCTTTGAAGTGGCTTTATGAACTGTACAATGACAGAGAGAAAATTATAACATTCTGCTGTCAGACATACTTTGTTGTCAGTGGAGATATTAATCCAGACATCTGCTAATGAATTTGGAATCCATGATGTGATTTCCAATTAGTTTGATCACTACACAAATTAAAAAAAAGAAAATAGAAATTATCCAAGAGTGTACTTCTCAAGTTAGGAGTTACTGAGCCCAAAAGAGTAGGAATGCAAAGAACCATTTTATACTTAAAAATATTCAGAACCATTTTATATTTAAGGACCTTTACAATTTTTGCATAATCACGAGTGCATAGGTCAATGTTTCTTTATTTTTCTTTACTTGCTGATAGTGAATTCCTAAGGGTAACAAAGTAAGTCAGTGCTGGGAATTTGTCCAGCAATTTTATAGTGAATTACCTGTGCTGCTAGGCTATGCTACTGTCTACATTGGTAAATGAAGAACTACAATGAAAAGAAGTGCTGCTGAACTGATCAGCCTTCAAATCAAATAGTGAATCATAAAGGTAACAGCAGTGCCGGATTAACCAATAGGCACATGTAGCATATGCTACGGGCCCCGCAATTTCGGGGGCCAACAAATGGTGGACCCGATATTTAATGAAAAAGTGTAGCATTGAAAAACTGGTCTTTAAAAATATTATCTTTACGTTTTTAAACTGTAAATTTCTTACACAACAAAACTTTAGGGGCCCAACACATAAAATTCACATAAATATTATAAGATTCTTATTATAATCGAGAGTAAAATGATTATTTAGTCCGGTTTGAACTGTTCAGAATCTAAACTTCAGATGATGCAGACCAAAAGGGCCTCCAAATTTGAAATGTGCTACGGGCCCCCAAAGCTCTTAATCCGGCCCTGGGTAACAGTATTGCAAAATACGTCACACACAAAGAAACATAAAATAAAGTGGATTGTTCTGATACTTTAATGCAGTATTGACATCCTTCATCCTTGTGATTTTCTACGTGGTGTGCTGGGCTGGTAAAATCACTTCAAGAGAGGCTCCCCGAATCAACAAGCTAATTTAAAAGTCAGGCTGCAAGCTAATTTAAAGTTATAGGATACACTCTGGACGCCCTGGAGGTCGTAGCAAAGGAGAGAATTCAAACAAACAGAATGGCATTATGAATAATGCTGCACATCCTCTTTTTGACACACTAACAATGAGGACTTTCAGCCAACTAATCATTCAGCAGAAGTGTGTCAAAACCCAAACTAGGGCTCCTTATACCAACAGTAATATGTCAGCATAATGCCTCCCTGTGAGTGTGACAGCCAAGTCAGAAGTTTTCTTTTTTAAATTTTTCTTCCTTTTTAGTCATTCTGGTGTGTGTTCAGACCATAGTGTGTATATATATATATATATATATATATATATATATATATATATATATATATATATATATATATATATATATATATATATATATACCAGTAACGGTGCACTGAACAATAGCGTGCAGTGAATACCCTTGACTTGAGTATTCATAGTTTTCCTACTCTTTCTCTGTACATTTAGCATTTGTTGGCTCAGAGGTTGATGAGCTTGCTTCTTCCTGGGCAGCTCGTCTTTTCACCACGCTAGCGGCCCACTTCTTCTCTTCTTTCATCGGCATCTGTTCATGTTAAAACTGATTAAATCAGTGTTTGTGTTGCAATTACTTAGTACGTTGTCTTTAATTTCAATCTGCCTCAAGAATGATTTAAGATATGAAGAGGTAGAGGAAGTGACGGCGAACGTGGTAGGGATGAGAGGGCCCTACTAGCTGCTGTAGAAATTTGATTCTAGAATAAAATAAAGTAAAAATAAAAAGAGGAATAACCTTGGAGTTATATATATATTTATATATATATATATATATATATATATATATATATATTTATATATATATATATATATATATATATATATATATATATATATATATATATATATATATATATATATATGGAAGAGAAGGTCTGTGATACGGTTTGCATATTTGCAGCTGGAGATCCACAAAGGGAGAAAAAATGAATCACGTATCATAAAGTAGTTTTTATTCCTGAGCTTTCAACCCCTACCAGGGGTCTTCATCAGAGGATAATGCTTAGACTTACAAGAATCAAAGGCAATATATAGCAACACATTAAGTGTGTTGGGAGGGTTTGTATAGTTTATTTATTTTGTAAATGTTCTTCTTAAGTTAGGGGTTGAAAGCTCAGGAATAAAAACTACTTTATGATACGTGATTAATTTTTTCTCCCTTTGTGGATCTCCAGCTGCAAATATATAATATATATATATATATATATATATATATATATATATATATATATATATATATATATATATTGCGATAGATAGAGGTCTCCGTGACCCCTTGAACCCTCAGACTCGACTCCAGACACCAGGTAAAAGTCCAATAATTATATTTATTCGGACAATACAGTGCACAAAGCACCCTCCACTCCACAATACTCAAATAATAAATCAATAAATAATCAATAATCCTCCACACTCCCAGACACTTTGCCACCCTTCCTCCCAGCTCAGCTCAATGTCTGGGCTTACCCATGAGTCCTTTATACCCCCTAACCCGGAAGTGTTTCTCCCTTCTGTCCATGTGATCATGAACACTTCCGGGTCGGATAAAAAGCTCCTTTCTTCAACCCGGAAGCACGTCGTTTCCTCTTGTCACATGATCATGACGCACCTCCGGGTTATAGGGCAAGTAAGAGTCCGGCAGTCTCCCCACAGCGACTCCTGGTGGTCCCCAAGGTATCCAGCAGGGCTGTGCATATAAACTACAAAGTCCATGAGGCCCTGCTGGAATTCGGGGAACGTCCACGCTGTTGGGAGAGCTCCATCTGGCGGCCTGGGGTTGAGGGCTGGAATATTTAGCCGGCCACACACCACAATATATATATATATATATATATATATATATATATATATATATATATATATATATATATATATATATACATTGTGATAATTAAAGGTCAAAAACATGTTGAAAAGGTTTGGGGATTTGCCCCGTATAATGTCTGGTATCCAAAATCTGTCAAAGTGAATTGAAAAATACATCAAACATTCGACCACACCAGTGCTGTGTGGATCGTTTTTATAGAGAAAATGGCTACAGGAAATGAGGTGGCAGGAAGTTAGCTGGCAACGGAAGTGACGTCATTAATGCGGGACTGGCAGTGACATCATCGGGATTGGCCAGAAGTGATGTCATCATCAAGGGACCAGAAGTGGCGTCATCAGTGCTGGCTGGAAGTGACGTCATCATCGAGGAACCAGAAGTGACGTCATCTGCGGGAGTCGGAAGTAATGTTGATTCTGAAGAAGTTACTCTTGCGGAGCTATTTTCAAGTATTGGGATTGTTGATGGTGATTATATGCTATTATTTTTCCTCTTTGGTTCTGTAAAGGTAGAGAGAGATATCAGTACCAAAATTCAACCCCCCGTTGGACCATATATCGCTCACCTCCGGGCTTGTTGACTGCCTCCTAAGCGCACGTGTGTGACAACATACACATATTTATCTACCCTATTTACGTATGTACTCATCCTAGGGGATGGAACAATATGATAAATTGAAAAAAAAACATTTACATGTTATGGAGGTAGAGTTAGGGGGTTACAAGGGAAAGAAAACAGCATCAAGAAATGAGAACCATAGAAGAAGTCTTCTGTACATCTGACTCAAGGGTTGAGATTATTATATCTTGAGGATGTTATAATGGCTGTATGCACCATGTGATAGCACTGTAAAGAAAGCAGCTATTCACCTTTCCCCTCTAAAACTATACTAATATTTTATATATTTTATATATATATATATATATATATATATATATATATATATATATATATATATATATATATATATATATATATATATATATATATATGTATATATACTGTATATAGTGTGGCTCACAGTTGGAGCTCATGCCCAGTCAGGACACCTGGAGGATGAAAGGACTGGGAGAGGAGCTGTACCTATATATATAAATAAATAATAATCTATATTAATACTATATATATAATATAGGGTCTTGATAGAGGTGGGATATATTTCAGCAGCATTGGGCATAAAGCAGGAGCCCACCCTGGATAGGTAATAAGCCCATTTCAAGTCACATTTACTTATACTACAACAATTCTCACAATCAGCCTAAACTGCATGGCTTTGAGATGTTTAAGAAAACTGAAGAATTACAGAGAAAATATTAATAAGCAGTAAGAACAATGTACACACTCAACTGTAAATTATATTTATCCCTAGATCTGAACCTTGGTCTTTTGTGTTATGAGAAAGCAACACCAATCCATGTGTCACTTAATTCTGTGGACAACTAAACTTTGTTATAACAACCTACTTCTAAAATGCATTTTAACTGTGGTGTTATAAAAGGCAAAAGCATCAGTATCAAAGCAACGTAATTAGGGTCTTTCATTACATTTGCATTTTTTAAAATACTGTAGGAAAATTGGGTATGAACAAACTGTAAACAAAAGTGACAGCACATTGACTTGTTAATTTTATTGTGTTCTCAGAAACACAAAATCATATAGAAATGATAATCTTTATATGTTTATAGTGGGCATAAAAATATGTTGCTATTCCACCATTCTCACACATTCAATTGTGCCAGTACCACATAAGATTTACTTCTCTCGTCTTCCAACTCTCTTTCTCATTCAGTCACTTATTCACAGACTTGGCCTCTCTTTCTCCACTGAGTAAGACTTTACCCCATATCTATGGCAAATGCTAACCCCAAGATGCCTATGGCTTTGGGCAGCTTTCAAGGTCCTACCACGGTCGCTTAAAACTAAGCCAGAAACCACCTGAAGAAACTGGGGTGAGTCTTTAAAGATATTTAGCTGTTGGGTCATAGTGACATGTGGCTGCCCCTAGGCTATCACACCCTTAAGTGTTTTGAAGTCCTTAAATGGACAGGTTTCCTCTAAGCTTCTGCACTTAAACATAGGCCAATTCCTTCCATTTTTGAATCATACACTAACACCTAAAAGGGCTAGAAGTTACTAATCTACCCCCTGACCTGTTCTTCCAGTACCCAGCTTTTAAAGGACAACATGAGATTCTCCCAATAGGTCAGGAGGTATTCTGCTCTTCTGCCAACTTCATGTGACTTTTGCTGTATTTGAGGGCAAAGACATTCCTGGACCTGCTGGATCACATGTGCTAACCTACCTTGGGGGAGCACTGTATGTTTCTTTTCATGCCACAGCTCAGGTTCTCTTCTCTCCCCACACAATTCCCAGTGAATACACTTGCTGAGTTTACTGACCACTGGTAGTGTCCTTCTTTTAACACACAAGTAGAGTAGTCCTCTCTCTAAAATATTTCTCATAGACCCTCTTCCTGTCTTTTGCTAACCTTTTTTGCCAGGCACCTCTTTCCCTTAAAAGCTACCACATAATAAAATATATGTTATAAAAAAATAGTCAGGACCCCTATACTACAGTAGCTATTATACATTGTAGCATGTCTCCCAACTAAAGCTATAAAGTTGTCAGCCCTACCAATATATGAAAGAAGGTCTTCTGTACCCCATGGCATTTTGAATAATAGCCAGCTTTAACCCGACTTACATCTCAAACACAGTTACTTTATAAATATGTCTGAAATATGTAGTGTATGCTAAGGTAATTGTTGGCTGTCACCATATTTTGAATGATAATATGCATCTATGATGGTTGCTTCATGCCTTTGACAAGATGCTTAAAACTGCAGCCTCCCAGACACTGAAAATCTTGTATTTGTCTGTGCAGAATGTGTAAGTTCTCTTTCTGTGTTGTGTGGATTTTTCTAAGGAGACCTTGAATTTCCTCCCATATCTTAAAGATGTCTGTATTTAATTGGTGGTTCCATATTGGTTCCATATGAGTGCAGGTATAGCTGTGTGCATGAGTAGGTTCTGTGATGTTTTGGAGTCTCTCTCTATCGGAGATGGTTCCTACCTTGCACCTTGGATGGGTTCAGGCCACTGTGACCTTTAATTGCTTTCAGTGGGTCTACGAATATCACGTTATGTTACTGTATATCTCATTCACTTGTTTAGGTAACGGCTATCTCAAAGTATCTCACCCAGTCATTTTCAAGTTGATGGTGAGGGCCCTGTTTCAACTACAGAACTGGGCAGTTTGTTTCAGGCTTTCAGTAATCTGACAGTTACACATTGTGCTGTCTAGACACCAACTGATATGAGTTCCCTGACCTTTGAGCACTTACGTGTAAACTTTAACCTTCAGCAGACCATAGCAGCAATCAGAAAGCCTCTGGAATGAATTAAGCAGTCTGTATAAATTCTAGTTGCTCATGCGGGGGGTCTCAGCTAATGAAGGTGTTCAGCCTGGGAGTAAATATGGTTGTTTTGCACCATCAAAATACTGAACTGTTCCTAAAGGAAAAGCTCAACAAAAACCGATGAGGACTGTCTTTGTTCTGTGGGCACGGGCAAGACAAACATAAAGGGAAGTCCCCAGCAACACAAAGCAAATGAAGCTGAAATAAATTTGAGACAGAACACCAGCAGGGGAGTGAAAACACAGAAGAGCCCCAGCCCACCAGGAGGCATAGGATTAATTACGGCTTTGGTGTTTTGATTTTCCAGAGACCTGTATACATACATTGTCAGCTGAGTTCATTGAAATTAAAATGTGTGAAATGAGATGTTGCACTTGTATGTGAAGAGCATGGAGCAGTGATCTATTTTAGATTTAATGGACCTCCTGGGTTGCTCTTTTGTGGGAGTAAGTGCCATAAATTACAGCTGCTAATATGTATGTATTTGTTAAAATTTATTTTAGGCAGCATGATCCATCCATCCATCCATCCATTCTCTTCCGCTTATCCGAGGTTGGGTCGCGGGGGTAGCAGCTTGAGCAGAGATGCCCAGACTTCCCTCTCCCCGGCCACTTCGTCTAGCTCTTCCGGGAGAATCCCGAGGCGTTCCCAGGCCAGCCGGGAGACATAGTCCCTCCAGCGTGTCCTGAGTCTTCCCCGGGGCCTCCTCCCAGTTGGGCGTGCCCGGAACACCTCACCAGGGAGGCGTCCAGGAGGCATCCTAATCAGATGCCCGAGCCACCTCATCTGACTCCTCTCGATGCGGAGGAGCAGTGGCTCTACTCTGAACCCCTCCCGGATGACTGAGCTTCTCACCCTATCTTTAAGGGAGAGCCCAGACACCCTGCGGAGGAAACTCATTTCAGCCGCTTGTATTCGCGATCTCGTTCTTTCGGTCACTACCCATAGCTCATGACCATAGGTGAGGGTAGGAACATAGATCGACTGGTAAATTGAGAGCTTTGCCTTACGGCTCAGCTCCTTTTTCACCACGACCGACCGATGCAGAGCCCGCATCACTGCGGACGCCGCACCTTTCCGCCTGTCGATCTCACGCTCCATTCTTCCCTCACTCGTGAACAAGACCCCAAGATACTTGAACTCCTCCACTTGAGGCAGGATCTCGCTCACAACCCTGAGAGGGCACTCCACCCTTTTCCGGCTGAGGACCATGGTCTCGGATTTGGAGGTGCTGATTCCCATTCCAGCCGCTTCACATTCAGCTGCGAACCGATCCAGAGAGAGCTGAAGATCACGGCCTGATGAAGCAAACAGGACAACATCATCTGCAAAAAGCAGTGACCCAATCCTGAGTCCACCATACCGGACCCCCTCAACACCCTGGCTGCGCCTAGAAATTCTGTCCATAAAAGTTATGAACAGAATCGGTGACAAAGGGCAGCCCTGGCGGAGTCCAACTCTCACTGGAAACGGGTTCGACTTACTGCGAACCAAGCTCTGACACCGGTTGTACAGGGACTGAACCGCCCTTATCAGGGGGTCCGGTACTCCATATTCCCGGAGCACCCCCCACAGGGTTCCCCGAGGAACACGGTCGAACGCCTTTTCCAAGTCCACAAAACACATGTAGACTGGTTGAGCGAACTCCCATGCACCCTCCAGGACTCTGCTAAGGGTGTAGAGCTGGTCCACTGTTCCGCGACCAGGGCGAAAACCACACTGTTCCTCCTGAATCCGAGGTTCGACTATCCAACGGACCCTCCTCTCCAGAACCCCCGAATAGACTTTTCCAGGGAGGCTGAGGAGTGTGATCCCTCTGTAGTTGGAACACACCCTCCGGTCCCCCTTCTTAAAGAGGGGGACCACCACCCCGGTCTGCCAATCCAGAGGCACTGTCCCTGATGTCCATGCAATGTTGCAGAGGGGTGTCAACCAAGACAGTCCTACAACATCCAGAGCCTTGAGGAACTCCGGGCGTATCTCATCCACCCCCGGGGCCCTGCTACCAAGGAGTTTTTTGACCACCTCGGTGACCTCAGTCGCAGAGATGGGGGAGCCCACCTCCGAGTCCCCAGGCTCTGCTTCCTCATTGGAAGGCACACCGACCCACAACGTCTCGAGTCGAGGTCAGCAGCGCACCATCCCCTCCATATACAGTGTTGACACTGCACTGCTTCCCCCTCCTGAGACGCCGGACGGTAGACCAGAATCTCCTCGAAGCCATCCAAAAGTCGTTCTCCATGGCCTCCCCAAACTCCTCCCATGCCCGAGTTTTTGCCTCAGCAACCACCAAAGCCGCATTCCGCTTGGCCTGCCGGTACCTATTAGCTGCCTCCAGAGTCCCACAGGACAAAAGGGACTGGTAGGACTCCTTCTTCAGCTTGACGGCATCCCTCACCGCCGGTGTCCACCAACGGGTTCGGGGATTGCCGCCACGACATGATCCACAGTGGGAAAATCATAAGCATGTGAGTGTGGCTTTTAACTTATCGTTTGCTCTGGACATTGGACAATATGCCCTGGAAAACATATTTGGTGTGTTAGTGTCAAGAGCATTTACTCACTTGTTTTCTGGTATAAGAGCTCTTTTTTAGTACTTGTACATTGTAGATCACTGCTATGATGGCAAATCAAATTTACATTTCACAAAACAAATTACAACAGTTAATTAAAATTTACAAGAATCCCTCTGGCGCAAGTGAACTCACCTTTTTTACCGGTCCAAACCCATCTGGCTTCAGATCAGCCAATACTCAGTCCTTCTAATATGTCAGGCTGTAGGCTCATGTTTAGAAGCTCAGGTGGTGTGGCAGTTGCAATACTACTTTCAAAATGACCTGTCTTAGCCTTTATGATGTGTTTTATCAGAGGCGGGCTGGGTCATGGTCCTTAAAATAATGCCACAGTGTTCAGGCTGTGCATAGTGTTTTAATTCTTTTTTTTTTTTTTTTTTTTTTTGAAGTGGTTTTTCTGTTGATTGATACAGATTTGTACTTTGTAGTGTGATTAGTTTTGTTAAGCACAAAGCTAATTGATTGATTTCACATGCTTTGGAAATTATAGCTTTAATTAATTAAGATGGGAGGTTGATAAAAACAGAGACTTTTGTGACCGCATGAACAGGGACGAAGCTGAAGTTCACCACTTATTCACAACTCCTTTTTCGGCTGGCTACTTATTCGCAGCTCCTTATTCAGTTCCAGCCAGCTAATTCTGACATTTCTGTGCAAACTTTGTCAAGCTGCAGTTGAGCTTTTCCTGGCCCAACATGGGTACCTGGCTCAAAAGCACTGGCAAAGCTGGCACAATTCCATATCTAATGAATTAGATTTACTGCAAAGTTTAAAGGGCACTGTAAAAAGTTAAAAGTGTTGGGCCACCCCAGTTGTCACACTTTTGCAAAAAGACAGCAATGCTTTAACTTTAAGCTGGATACCTGGGTCAAAATGACTGGCAAGGTTGGCACACTCTTATATCTAATGAATGGAACACACAGTGGTGTCTGAATGGCACTGTAAGGGGTTAAGCAGCATTGATTAAACAGAATTGTCACACTTTTGTAAAAAGACAGTTGCCTTTGTTATGTTTCAGTTGAGTTTTGCCCAGCCCAACATGGGTACCTGGTTTAAAATGACTGGGAAAGTTGGCACACTCCTATATGTAATGAATGGGATGCAGTGTGATGTTTAAAGGGCACTGTAAAGGGTTTAAAATCATTGGGCCACTCCAGTTATAACACTTTTGTAAAATGTAGTAGTCATATGGAGTTTCTTGGATTAAAATATTGAACATTCAGTGTAGACGCATGCAACGGCAGGCAGACCAAACCAGGACTGACTGCACTCATCATTTATCATTAACTCTGTTTCTCATTAACAGACAGTAAAACCGTGTATAAGGCAACCAAGATGGGTAGCGGGTACAACTTTTTAATCACTTATTAAAAATCTTAGCATACTGTATCTGTCACTAATTCTCTTCTCGTTGAAGACTGGGCAGCCAGTGCATCAAGTTTTAAGCCGGCTTTGTCTTGGGTTTTGAAGTACAATGTACCAAGTAAGCACTCAAGTTCTAATTATTTCATAAATACCAAGTCAAAGTATTCATGTTTCCTTTCAACCCTAAAGTTTTCAAAATTTTTCTAAACATACATTTTTATCACTTTTCAAGCTACACATCTAAGCATAAAATACAGAAGATAAAGTGCAAAGCAACACAACACATAATTGTCTGATGTTTCTCCCCATGTTAACATAATTGCTTATTTAAAGGGTGTTGTCTGAAAACATAAAATTTAGGAGGACTCAGGGAATATTAGAAGAGAGAAGCAGTTAATTTTGCTATTGTCAGACACGTGCAATTAGGGGGGTCAAAAGGGTCCAATTCAGGGCATGAATACAACAGAAAAGGGTTAGTAAGGAGTCCTAATGCCTTCTCTTTTTCTTGCTACAGAACCACGGAGGACTAAGTAAATTTTCCTCACTTTCGTCCCTTTCCAGTTGACCTCACTACCATCCTAACCTGATGACCTCACTTCCACCCCGTCTTGATGACGTCACCCTACTTCCTGCTACCATAATATAAAAGTCTTTTGCTGTTTTACTGCTCATCAGACCGGTATCAGTACTTTGTGATTGCTCCACACTACAATTTACAGGCTCATTCCCCAACTCTTTATTTTTGTGCGACTTATATTTATTCGACACTATTTAACTTTTTATTCTGTAACCTGTGAAAAGTATTCCATGTGACACACTTTGAAACATCAAACAAACGTTTGAGACACCATTGAACAAATATCATTGCATGCAGCTCTCCATATAAAGTCTAAAGTCAACCACTAACACTAGGGAACTTTGTTTACATAATATGAATTGTTCTAGAATGCAGAAATAAGCATTTAAGAGATGGAGCCTCACTGACAAACCTATGGAGAAAAATTCACAGACTGGGAGGCACACACAGAGGTGGCCAAAAGTATTGGTATCCTTCCAATATAAAAAATATTAGTAAAAATTAAAAAAAAAACACAATTTCCAGTGAAAAAAGTTGAAACTAAGATAAGTAATTGGCCTCCACCATTATTTATTTCAGATTCCATAGGGTGTGATTAAAGACAGCATAATAGTAAAAAAAAATAAAACAAATGAAAATGGCATGGTCAGAATTATTAGGACCCCATTGGAGCTGAAAGACATAACTGAATTGTAGTGACATCTCAAGCGGACTAATTACTATCCTTAGTGTCATAGGTGCCTTCAATCTTATACTCAATCACTCTGCCTGTATGAATGGAGCGAAGACGTAGAACCCAGCTATGTTTTGTCAGTATGGGCATCACACTGAATATGTTATGCTATGTTATGTTACACACAAAGATTTTAATGGCTTCTCTCACCTGTGAGGCATTTTTGCTATTTTGAACTTTAAATACTTGGCTTCTCCATTTCGGGGTCTTGTCAGGCTGCAAACTCCTGCTAGAAATTTCAGATACTGTTGCCTGACAGAAGTCTCCCGGCCTGATTCTGTAGTCTTTTGGATGGATGGAACGGTGGTGAAAGAACCAAAGAAAACCTCAAGATGGATATAAACTAACATCCAAGATCAAGATACGACTGTTCTATTATTTCCTATATGTGAGTCACATGGACCATTTGTAGAGTTATATTAAAAAACTGTTAGTAGGATTTCCTGGGTTGTCTTCTCTGGGTAAATTAATTTGATGCATTTGATATCTCAATATCTTGTCTAAGGTAAAAGACCTGATATGAAGTTACCTAGGGCGGCACGGTGGCGCAGTGGTAGCGCTGCTGCCTCGCAGTTAGGAGACTTGGGTTCGCTTCCTGGGTCCTCCCTGCGTGGAGTTTGCATGTTCTCCCCGTGTCTGTATGGGTTTCCTCCCACAGTCCAAAGACATGCAGGTTAGGTAAATTGGCCCTAGTGTGTGTTTGTGTGTGTCCTGCGGTGGGTTGGCACCCTGCCCGGGATTGTTTCCTGCCTTGTGCCATGTGTTGGCTGGGATTGGCTCCAGCAGACCCCCGTGACCCTGTGTTCAGATTCAGCGGGTTGGAAAATGGATGGATGAAGTTACCTCATTTATTACCTTATACATTGGAACATTTTTATGAAGTGAGTAAAACTTGTGTTGGGAAGGATAAAATAAAATTTCATTTCTCAGACTTACAGTGTGTTTAGTAGTTTTTATGTGGAAATGCTACAGTATATTTGATAACCAGTATGTTATTTTATATAATGCCTTACCTAAAGGTACAAATCAGTAGCCATAACATACAACACTGGAATTTATTTTGTGTGTTTCCACCACTTACAAGTGACATTTTTATGATGGACAAAGAGAATTAAACATCCCTGGCTGAGGAGACATGGTCTCTATGCCTGAACTACTGAAGGATGTTCTTAAACCTGGAGTCAGAATGGAATACATGCTTCTCATATGTCGAAATGACATTTCAGTTGACATCATACAATTTCGCTCCTTAAACCTTATTATTCTAATTGACAAAATTATAGTAGCAAAATACATATCTAAACTAAAATTGCACAATATTTATGATTTTCTCCACACTTCTAAATCTGAAAAATTATTACTTATACTATTTGGACAGGAATCATCAGTGCTGAAGGACATGGAAAGTGCAAGTCACTGGATGATGGAAAAAAACAAAATAATTTACAAGAAAAACATGTAAACCATTAGTACTAGAATTGGAGCATAAAGTTGCTATGGATGCAGTTAAACAGTTAGAAGTCAGCAAAGACTGTGATAATGAAGAACAAAGGGAGCGTAGAGCCTTTTACATTTACTTTTCACAGCTCTAAAGATATGGAGACATTTCTCTCTCACTCATACGAGAGACAAACTAAGACTGTGTTTTTACATCATTGATCACATGAAACAAAATAAATTGTTGATGCCACAAACATACTGTATATATTGAACTGTATATAAATCATGAAAATGTTAGCCTACAACTAAAGTGCTGTTTGTGAAAAATGTATGTACAGTATATTTTGAGTTAAGTCATTGCATTTTTAAAAAATACCAAAACAAACTCTACCACCTAACTTGCATTCGGACGAGCAAAACTAGGCATCTGTCATTTTACAAAAGCGGCTCAACGATTTATAACCCTTTACTGTGCCCTTTAACGTCACAGTGTATCCCATTTATTATATATAGAAGTGTGCCAAATTTGCCGGTCCTTTTAACCCAGGTACCCACACTGGGCCAGAAAAAGCTCAAATGTAGCTTCAAAGGGTTTGCACAACAATGTCACAATTAGCTGTCTGGAACTGAATAAGGAGCACCGAATAAGCAGCCAGCCTAATGAGGAGATGCGAATAAGTAGTCAACTTCAGCCTCGTCGAATACGAAAGGACGGAACGATGAAGCATGGAGGAGCAGTTTAGTAAAGAGGAAAAAAGGGCAACCAGTGGTCGTAGAGACTGTGCAGATGGATGAAGGGGAATTGTATCCAGTTCTGTCCCCCCTAATAAAGATGTCAATCAAATTTCAAAATCAGTGACGTTTCACGATCAGGGCACGCACAGAAAACAACAGTAAACCACGCCCTCCTCTACATTTTTGCCAGGGGGACAGGGTGGTTGCTCTGAACTGGATACATCACCTGTGACCGGGTTACTGATGTGGCAAAACGCCACCCCGTTTTGGATCAAGTAATTGTTACCCGTGCCTTGTTGTTTAGACTTTTATTTCATTTGTATTATTGTCTGTTTTAGCAGACTCCTCTTCTAAGCAGATATGGCTATCAACTGGATGACAGCGGTCTATCTGGAGTTTAATCCTTATCCCTAGTCTAGTGGAACTCTTTGCCGGCTGAATCAGTGATTAAAGACCGTGGGGACTTGGAACGTTATTTATGGACTGTAACTATTATATGGGGAACGTTTTATTGACTTTAAAGTTTAAATGAAATGTAATTGTAAAATGACTCAATAAGTCTGTTTGGGTCATTGCGTTTGGCTGTTTCTGGTTCCCAGAATAAAATAATGTTAAATAAAACAAAACATTGCAAATTAATCTCTTGGTTTCCGGGACCCAGAGCTCACAATCCACAGGGTGGCGACGTAGGATGTTTATCACCCAGTGACATAACGGTCTCTCTCTAATCCAGGTCACAAAGTGGCTGTGTCTGCAGCATTGACTGTTAGCATCAAAGCAGGCGTGTTCGAAGTTGCCCTCTCTTTAAATTACACTTGTGGCTTCTGAAAGAAGAGAATGCTGGGGTTTAACTTGCGACATTAAACCGGAAATTCTCTCTTCTGTTTATCGGTGAATTCCTGAGATAGTTTGCTCTTGTAAATTATATTGCGCGTATATATAAGGGACAGACACTCTTGTCAATTGCATCCACATTTCAGAGAATCACATTTAACCACCCCATCCTTTGGTTTACCTTGTCACTGTCGTGCCTCGTGCCCACCGCGTGTTATCCGCTTGATTTAGTACATTTAAAAAGACTTTTAAAAACACAGTGATAAGTGCCTGGCATAGACTCCAAAAGCTCTAAACACTTAACGGCTCTGGAAAGGCATTGGTGTTTTTCAGAAGGTGATGTGTGTAAAAGTTGCTTGCTCTCAGATAAATAATTTACAGTATTTCAGGTTTGCTCTCAGCACACTTTTCAACACCAGTTAATTTCGCATAAAAAAAATCGCATTTTACTGGCTCTGCATTGGCAGCTGCCCAGAAACTGCTATGCAGGTTGTTCTTCGTGTTTACCTGCAATAACTGTGACAATAACGAAACGATTTGCCTCTCATATGTCATAATAGCCTTTTTTCGATAGATACCAAACACTGATTTGTAATTGAACTCATCTTTTTCACCTGCACGTACCTAATCGCGTAGGTGTTTCGTTTTATGAAAGAATTGTCGACACTTCCTTGAGCTAACATTTGCCAGTTAATTTGCCCATATTAGCACACACGCAATCTCTGAAAGATGCGTACCCGGAAAGAATGTTTTAATGCCTCGAAAAACAAACTTAAAAGTGAACACTCGCTCATTGCTGTCAATTTTTTTTTTTTTCATCTGTCTTCGTCTCATGTAGTGCCAAGAACTGTTGCTTGACTTGTACTGTACCTCCAACCACTTCGGAAGTCACATAATCGGAAAGGAATCTAAGCGCCTAATTGTAAACAAACATCAGTTTGTGTTTGAAGTTTTATTTTTCTAACTTGTTTTAAATGAAGGCGCGCATCCACCTTTTCTACCACTTGTAACAAGGCGTTTGTTTTCACACTATCCGGATGGTAATGTGGTACTTTGCGGACCTTCAGACTTATATCATGAAAAAGGTGCTTAGCAGCACTGGTTAAAATGCCAGGGTGAAAACTCCAAAGCAGTGCGGATCTAATCAACTTAGAGTCGTTGATAAAGTAATAGCCTTCTGTTCGGTAAAACACTCATTTGAGGACACCTAGTGGACGATGAGAGGAATCACATTGAAGTTGGAAAGAGCTCCCCATCTGTTAATATTTGGTTTGCAGGCTCAGATGCAGCACATCAAAACTGTATCTGGACTGGGACATATCATGGGATGGGACGCCATTCCAGCTTATGGCACATCCAAGGTGCAGTCACACAGATCTGGACAATGTAGAGTGCCGAATTATCGCCATCTTACCCAAAAACAGGTTCTTAATGTACACACATTTGGATATATTAAGTTAAGATCATCTGTTAGCGGTTAATGTTGACTATTAAACACTTTAGCAGATGAAGGTCTGATGTTAAAGTGTATTATCGCTATCAACTTCATTAGGGAAAAACTAGTCAGACCAAGCACGGCACCACTGAGAATGAGAAAGTCTTGTGCTCCAGTTCTGAAGATCTTCTAGAAAGAGCAGACGCTTCAAGAACGCTGGCAATCGCGGCTCTGCTGATTGCTCCTTGGATGCAGACAGTGGTTCCTCAGGACTGGTCTCTGCTGTAAGTGGGCACAACTCGGCGTAAGCTGATGCGCTCATATCTTCTTTCAAGAATGAGCCCGTTTAGTCTCCTTATTGCTCTCCTGACTTTTCAAGGTAAGAAAATTTAGTTAATTACTGTCTAATATGATCAAGCAGCCTCATACAAAAAAGAAAAGAAAAAAGAAAAAACGAACGCATCTAAGAATTTTTTGGAAATTAAATATAAACATCTAACATTAGTTTTAATAGGGTAACTCGTTTCCAGAACAAGCTTATTCTTGGATACGACAGAGTCCAATGCTGGATGGGGCGCAGTGCCATTGTAGGTGACATTCACATTCGTGTACACTTTTATTCAGAGTCAGTGGTCAAGCTAACATTCATATCTTTGGGATGTAAGTGCTAACCCAGAACAAAAATGCAAACTGCACGTGAGCTATTGAGCTGTGAGCAGGCATATGAAGAAAAGCCATTGTCAATTTGTATTCAGTAATGAAAAGCTACAGGCAACGGAAACACACGAGGACTTTGAACTCAAATATTTCCCAAGCAATAATAGCTGACTTTGTCAATTTAAAAGCAAACGTTTTAGGTTCTAAAACACCCACGACAGTAAGATGGATTACGCGATGATAGACCGTCGGCTCATCAGAGTTAGTCCAGCCTTGTGTCCACCGCTGCGGGACAGGTCCAGGTATGGATTAAGATCGCTGTCACAAATAACTCAGAATAATTACAGCACAGGCTCACCGCGACACTGCATAGGTGGGTGAGGAAATTGACAGGCTGAGAAATTAATGGGCACGAGTTTTTACGTTTAGCCGTCAATCCTCAAAATGAGTATATGTTGTGAATTTCAATGCAAGGTGGCTAATAGAGCTAGCATATATTAGGCGATCGTCATATGTTAATACGTTATGAATGAATGTAACACTGCGACTTTAAAATGGGAAAACTTGCTACCTGCTGTAATCTAAGTTGGTTTGCAGTAATACTAAATAAACTCATCCCAGAGCCGAAGCAGTGGTGCTCAGGCTGATCCAGGAGGGCCTGAAGGTTTTCATTCCAACCATTCTTTACTATAACTCATTATTGGTAGGTAACTATCTCTTAATTAAGCACCTTATTTTTCATTTTAGTTTTAAGAAAATCTCATTTAAAAAGTCTTTTTGATAATTATACAAAATTGCACAGGACAAAAAAGGAGTTAGTGTTGGCCATGCCCTGCGGTAGGCTGGTGCCCTGCCTGGGGTCTGTTCCCTGCCTTGCACCCTGTGTTGGCTGGGATTGGCTCCAGCAGAACCCCATGGCCCTGTAGTTAGGATATAGTGGGTTGGATAATGGATGGATGGATGGATAGTGTTGGCCACCTTTAACTGACTGTAAACTGGATGGTGATTAAGAAAAAGAGAATAGAACAATTTACAAACAAGTGAGATGTGGTGTTAAGGTGCTGGTTTTTCTTAGAGGGATTAAATAGGTGAAGTCTAAAAAAAAAGGCAAAATAAAGCAGTAGTAGTTCAATTAAATTCAATCATATTCTAACCCAGTTAGTCCTGAACAGGATTACGGGAGTCTGCTGGGACTCATCCCAGTTATCATACGGCGCAAGGCAGGAACAAACCCTGAACAGGGTGCCAGTGCATCTCAGGGCGAATACACACACACACACACACACACACATGCACACGCACACACGGACACACACAAACACACACAAACAGGCTAATTTAGTATCTCCAGTCCACCTAACCTGCATGTGTTTGGACTGTGGTTGGAAACCCATGGGTACATGGGGAGAACATGAAAACTCTTTAATGCGAGGCAGTGGTACTACTACTGTGCCACCGTGCCACCTACTCAGTTAAAATGACTTTGTCAATTGAAAATTTTAACCTGATTCTAATAAACGCAGCAGCAATAACAACAAAATATTTGAAACAAAAGTCTGCAGCTACCATAGCCCTCCACCACCATGTCTGACTTTAACAAAACTAGTTTTGAGCTGAAAAAAAAAGCATAACTTTTTATAGAAATACATTTGGCAAAAAGAGGGTTAAAATTAGAGAATGACAATTAATTTAATCAAGAGGTACATTTGTGTATTGTTATACTGCAATCACTAAGAAAATTAAGAATATTCGCCAACTGTTAGTTAAGTTGTTCAACATCTCATTAGAACCATTTTCAAAAGCTGGCAAGGTTTCCTCTTCATTGAAAAATTAAAACAAAACTCTTAAAATATAAGTGAAGTCTTAATGGTCTAGGAGCAGGAAAATCATGACTTAAATGTTTAGTATTTTGAAATATCAGAAAACAGAGAGGTATTAGATGAGTATTATCTTGAGACAGGTTGAAAGTCGATTAGTCAATCATTTTCTAACCCACTTAGTCCTGAACAGGGTCGCAGGGGTCTGCTGGAGCCTATCCCAGCTAGCACAGGGCAGAATGCAGGGAACAAACCCTGGACAGGGCACCAGTCCATCACAGGGCAAACACACACACACATGCACACACCTCAACCACACACATGGGCCAATTTAGGATCACCAATCCACCAAACCTTCATGTCTTTGGACTGTGGGAGGAAACCGGAGCACCCGGAGGAAACCCATGCAGACACAGGGAGAACATGCAAACTCCACTCAGGGAGAAGCCATGATGCAAACCCTGGTCCCCCACTTTGCTCCCCAGGTTGAAAAATAATTTCTTAATTTTACTTTTCTATAGCACCCTTACCATTGAAAAACTTAGAATGCTGCATTTACTGATATTGTAAATATCAGTAAATGACTAAAAAAAAAAAATTAAACAAAAATGCTAACGGTTAATACACACAAAAAACATTAAGAATTATTTATTCGTTTTCTAAACTTGATTTTCTATTATTAAGATCTCAGTGAGGCAGTACGGGCAGAAATCAATCACAGTGAGAACATCGGCCCTTTGGTGGGCACATGCTTTCAGCCACCCACCCTCCTTTGGTTTAATCTGCTTGTCTTTGGGATCCTGGAAGATGTCAGCGAATCAGAATACACACATGGATGGGGCACAACAAGTCAACTCCACCCAGACTGTTGATCACATTGGGTCCTGAAGTCAGCAGCTGCTATTGAGCCACCTTGGCATTGCCTTACAATGAGTGCTTATGTACACATTTGTACCTCTGGACATTTATTGAAAGGTTCTTAAAGTAATATTTTAGTAATAAACACAGTAATAAATGTGAGGCTAAGGGAAGATGTTAATGGAACACAGAAATAAAACTTCACTTTGTGCCGATCCAAGAAAAATAAGCCAAACCACAAGGGGTAGTCACACCAAATATTGATTTGATCTTTTTTTACTGCTTTTTAAAGTACATTTTGTGATATTAACAAACTTTTATTTTGTAAAGCATCTTCACTTTGCACATTTTTTTTTTGCACGTGCCTATGACTTTTATATAATACTAAATATACACATACAGCAGCTTTTTGAAGATTGTTTATGTAATTTCAAGACATTATTAAACTATTTTAAATTATAAATAGGTCAGCAGTAGCTGTAACTTATATATACAGTGTGTGTGTATGTATGTATGTATGTATACATATATTTATAATATATGCTAGACAATAATCTTCAGAAACATCTTTAATAAATTTGACAGGGGACATGGCACTTGCAGAAGTCAGCTACGATATGGGTGTCTTCATGAAATTCTATCAAAAATTTCAATATATTTTGGAGATGCCAAAAATGAGACCGAGCTCTAACTGGACTGTACCAACGAACATTAACATCTCGGTAACCTTTCACCATATCCTCGGAGTGGTATGTATTCACATTTCTAACTACGGCTGCAATACATATCTCACAATTAAATGTTAGCCTCTTTGTGGCAGTCGGTACCTTTCTTCTTCTTTTTTTTCCTTTTATGTAATCTTTAAAATATAATAAGCATCCAAAAATGACCCATTATAACAGGATTATACTGATTATTAGTTGGGAATGGAAAACTAGTTAAACAATGTGCTTAGCGCCAGTAGCTGGCTTTGATGAAAATGATTTTAAAAACAGCACATTTTCAAGTGACAGCTATTAGCCTGTGGTACTTCAAATGCACCCGACCGAGTGGTGGGGAGTGTTGAGTGCTTCTTCCTTGTTTCACTTGTTGATTATGTGTTCAAGGCTTTTTGTGTGTGTGTACAGAAGGTTTAGAACAACCAGCAAAAGAGATCTGATAAGGTGTCAGTAACATTATACTACTGCATAGGAACTTATGCCACATGTTTAATTTTCTGCTTCCAATCCACTGCATCTTTCTTTCTTTCTTTCTTTCTTTCTTTCTTTCTTTCTTTCTTTCTTTCTTTCTTTCTTTCTTTCTTTCTTTCTTTCTTTCTTTCTTCTTCCAATCTGCTTTCCATTCTTGGCTGCACACAATTTCTCTTTTACACTATAGCCACTGTAATAGCTATTTTAAACAGACATTATTTGTACCTTTTGGGGGAAAGATAGAGCTATCCGAATTTTATTTTCAAGATCTCCCTGCCTTTCTGTTAAAACCTGACATGAACAGGTCTGTCTGCCTAAGAGGTCAATTTAAAATACTAGGAGCCCGATCCAAACCAGCCCAATGTAAACAAAACAAGTTGTTTTCTTGTTGTAGAAGTAATAGAAAAGAAGGGGGCAGTGTTAGGTATTTTCATAGAAGAAAAACAAAATGTCTCTTAGGGGTCATCGTGTCAGAAAGGGTTGTGTTGGATCTCTTGTTTTTGTGCATTCACTCCACTGCTGTCCCTGCAGACCTTGCTAGAACATGACTCTCCCTGCTTATTTCTCAAGGGAATTTCCTTTATGGGTCCCTTAGGGCTTCCTTTAATTCTTAACAGCAGCCACCACATCCTGTCACTGATTTCCAATAAATTGTTTTTTATGCAAGTACTAAATTACATTTATTGTGCAGTATGCTGGCACAGTGGTTAGCAGGGGTCCTGTGTTTAAATCTCACCCTTGCCTCTGTCTGTATTGTCCCCATATTTAAGTGGGTTATCTGTGGTTTTCTTCTGCATCCAAAGACATGCATTTTAGGTTCATTTTTTGTTACTGTTAATGTTTCATTCTTCTTTTAAGAAGGCTGGGTTCTCCCACTTATGTGTTATTTTTTTCAAGAAGAATTTTTTTTTTTGTAGTTTTGTTTGGATGACATAATTTCAAAGTAATTTTGTTTACTTTGATTTCCATCATTTTGTCCGTTTATTTGAGTAGTGCCATCTATTGCTACTACATGACCAGAAATCGTTGTGTGACATCACGAGCATGAGGCACACTGCTCCAGATATCAAAGCTTTGTATAGAGAATCTTTGTCAATTTTCATCATAAATTTTTGCACTTTATTTTTGTATGTTTGACAATGAGTTTTTTATAGGCATTTTTAATTTTGGTCTCTCTCTATATATATATATATATATATACAGTATATATATCCATCCATCTATTTTCCAACCCACTGAATCCGACTATTTATATATATATATATATATATATATATATATATATATATATATATATATATATATATATATATATATATATATATAATATACAGTGCATCTGGAAAGTATTCACAGCGCATCACTTTTTCCACATTTTGTTATGTTACAGCCTTATTCCAAAATGGATTAAATTCATTTTTTTCCTCAGAATTCTACACACAACACCCCATAATGACAACGTGAAAAAAGTTTACTTGAGGTTTTTAAAAATTTGTTAAAAATAAAAAAGCTGAGAAAGCACATGTACATAAGTATTCACAGCCTTTGCCATGAAGCTCGAAATTAAACTCAGGTGCATCCTGTTTCCCCTGATCATCCTTGAGATGTTTCTACAGCTTAATTGGAGTCCACCTGTGGTAAATTCAGTTGACTGGACGTGATTTGGAAAGGCACACACCTGTCTATATAAGGTCCCACAGTTGACAGTTCATGTCAGAGCACAGACCATGCATGAAGTCAAAGAAATTGTCTGTAGACCTCCGAGACAGGATTGTCTCAAGGCACAAATCTGGGGAAGGTTACAGAAAAATTTCTGCTGTTTTGAAGGTCCCAGTGAGCACAGTGGCCTCCATCATCCGTAAGTGGAAGAAGTTCGAAACCACCAGGACTCTTCCTAGAGCTGGCCGGCCATCTAAACTGAGTGATCGGGGGAGAAGGGCCTTAGTCAGGGAGGTGACCAAGAACCCGATGGTCACTCTGTCAGAGCTCCAGAGGCCCTCTGTGGAGAGACGAGAACCTTCCAGAAGGACAACCATCTCTGCAGCAATCCACCAATCAGGCCTGTATGGTAGAGTGGCCAGACGGAAGCCACTCCTTAGTAAAAGGCACATGGCAGCCCGCCTGGAGTTTGCCAAAAAGCACCTGAAGGACTCTCAGACCATGAGAAAGAAAATTCTCTTGTCTGATGAGACAAAGATTGAACTCTTTGGTGTGAATGCCAGGCGTCACGTTTGGAGGAAACCTGGCACCATCCCTACAGTGAAGCATGGTGGTGGCAGCATTATGCTGTGAGAATGTTTTTCAGCGGCAGGGACTGGGAGACTAGTCAGGATAAAGGGAAAGATGACTGCAGCAATGTACAGAGACATCCTGGATGAAAACCTGCTCCAGAGCGCTCTTGACCTCAGACTGGGGCGACGGTTCATCTTTCAGCAGGACAACGACCCTAAGCACACAGCCAAGATATCAAAGGAGTGGCTTCAGGACAACTCTGTGAATGTCCTTGAGTGGCCCAGCCAGAGCCCAGACTTCAATCCGATTGAACATCTCTGGAGAGATCTTAAAATGGCTGTGCACCGACGCTTCCCATCCAACCTGATGGAGCTTGAGAGGTGCTGCAAAGAGGAATGGGCGAAACTGGCCAAGGATAGGTGTGCCAAGCTTGTGGCATCATATTCAAAAACACTTGAGGCTGTAATTGCTGCCAAAGGTGCATCGACAAAGTATTGAACAAAGGCTGTGAATACTTATGTACATGGGATTTCTCGGTTTTTTTATTTTTAATAAATTTGCAAAAACCTCTAGTAAACTTTTTTCACGTTGTCATTATGGGGTGTTGTGTGCAGAATTCTGAGGAAAAAAATGAATTTAATCCATTTTGGAATAAGGCTGTAACATAACAAAATGTGGAAAAAGTGATGCGCTGTGAATACTTTCCGGATGCACTGTATATATATTATTGCAGGTTTTATTATTTTTATATTTCACAATACTTTTCTGAACAGCACATTTCCAAATGTCTCTTAATGCCAGCGCCATTTCTTTCACTATGCCTCTTTTCGTGATGATTTTGTCACTTGTCAATCAAGACAAACGGGCTGAACCTGTTTCTATTGCTTTTATGCATTGTAGGCACATTGTTTCTTTATTTCCTTAATAATTGCCAAAAACATCAAGGCAGCAGGTGTTGCAGTATTTAGTTCTACAGATGAAATATATACAGACAGTTTATAATATTGTAATTGTACCAAACAATGGTTGGGGGGGTGGCATGGTGGGATAGTGGTAGCGCTGCTGCCTCACAGTAAGGAGACCTGGGTTCGCTTCCCGGGTCCTCCCTGTGTGGATGTTCTCCCCATGTCTGTGTGGGTTTCCTCCGGGTGCTCCGGTTTCCTCCCACAGTCCAAAGACATGCAGGTTAGGTGCACTGGCAATCCTAAATTATCCCTAGTGTGTGCTTGGTGTGTGTGCGTGTGTGTGTGTGTGCCCTGCCCGGAGATTTGTTCCTGCCTTATGCCCTGTGCTGGCTGGGATTGGTTCCAGCAGACCCCTATGACCCTGTGTTAGGATATAGCGGGTTGGATTATGACAGACTGACTGACTGACAATGGTTGTGTTTATCAAACAAAATTAACTCTGTGTTAAATAACCTAAATACTTGTTACAACCCACAGGAAATGCCTGGTAAAAGAAGACACACTCATACTCTTCCACTGTCCCCATCCTTAATGCAGCCTACTACTGCTGATAGATCTGATGGACCCTGCACACTGTCTCTCCATCTCTCTTTCACTCTCCCCGATTCAGCAAGAACAACCCACAACTCCTGCATTGGGATCTTTATTGTCTTGAATATTCGTGATTGGAATGCAGGGTCTCCATTGCTGTTTTCTTCTAAGTGGTTGCTGTCACTCAAGCATTTAGCGCCTCTAATCTGAAGAGCAGTCTGTCAGCTGCAATGTGATGCTAATGATACATTAGGAATGCTCAGACAGGTAAGTGTTCTTCAAAAAATTCAATATGATGAAGACTTTGTCAGTAGTTTAAGATCAATTGAGTGGTGTGTCTGCACAGAAGGACATCTGCATTAATGTGTGCCAATGTGATTTCTTAATGGGCATTTTCTGTGCAGACGCAGAGCTCAGTCAGTTTTAAACTACTAACTACTTCTACATCAATGTGAACATTTTGAAGAGCACTTCTCTAATCACCACAGCTTTTGATTGCCTCTGCATGCTTTCCAGATGGAATACAAATAAAGGGAAGCTAAGATTATTGGCTGCCTTCAGCCTACAATCAGGGGAAAGGAATTGACAGCAAAAGATTTGTCAATAGGAACAGGTTCAGCCAGGTGGTCTTTGTCTTTATTGACTAGTGATGAAATCATCTAAAATAAATCTCACAAGCATTAAAAGTCACGTTGTGTAATAAAGACGGTCTTTTAAACAAGGCTATTTTTAAATGAAATCTGTGATAACAAAAAATGATGACATTCATTTAAATAATTTAATTACTTTTCATAATAATTATATGACTTTTCACAATTTATGGACTATTTATTTATATATACTGAATATATATATATATATATATATATAGTAGAAAAGGCGCTATATAGCCGCCTGACCCGGCACAGAACGACACAGAGGCACGTAATAAACCAAGGAATTTTTATTTTTCTTCTTCACCTGTGGGTGCATGTCTTCCCTGTGACCCACAGGCAATACACAGTCCCAAAAGCACTCTTTTCCACACAACAACAACAGCACTCTTTTCTACTCTCCCACCACTCCTCCGCAAACTTAGTCCTCCTCCTTCCGACCCTGGCTCTCTGAGAGGTGGTGGCTGGCCCTTTTTATATCCCACCCGGAAGCATTCCAGGTGCTTGATCACGTGGTCCTAACTGCATTTCCAGGTGGGGCTGAAGATTCGACCAGCCAGGCTGCAGACTCCATGCAGCTACCCCTAGCAGCCATCCGAGCCCCCAACCAGGCTGTGGAGGACTCCATCTCCCATGGAGCCATGCGCCAGGTTGGGGAATCACCGTCCGCCAGGGAGACTGCCACCAAGCATCCCGGGGGAGGTATTGAGCTGCCCATGGTGGCTCCCACAGAACAGATGCAGCAGGGGCATCCCTGCCGGGCATGGGACCCGGCTGTCCTTCACAATATATCCATCCATCCATTATCCAACCCGCTATATCCTAACACAGGGTCATGGGGTCTGCTGGAGCCAATCCCAGCCAACACAGGGCACAAGGCAGGAACCAATCCCGGGCAGGGTGCCAACCCACCGCACACAATATATATATATATATATATATATATATATATATATATATATATATATATATTATATATATATATATATATATATATATATATATATATATATATCCATCCATCCATCCATTTTCCAACCCGCTGAATCCGAACACAGGGTCACGGGGGTCTGCTGGAGCCAATCCCAGCCAACACAGGGCACAAGGCAGGGAACCAATCCCGGGCAGGGTGCCAACCCACCGCAGGACACACACACCCCCACACACCAAGCACACACTAGGGCCAATTTAGAATCACCAATCCACCTAACCTGCATGTCTTTGGACTGTGGGAGGAAACCGGAGCGCCTGGAAGAAACCCATGCAGACACGGGGAGAACATGCAAACTCCACGCAGGGTGAACCATATATATATATATATATATATATATATATATATATATATATATTTATATATATATATATATATATATATATATATATATATATATATATATATATATATATATATTACAATAGCTTATTACAATAGCTTTATGAACTCAAAAAAATGTCACAATAGCAGACCACACTTAGGTACAATCTCATAAGTGCTCGAATTGCCGGCCACTCATACTCACAACTGTAAACCTACTTTTGCCCACCCCTCTATATATCTCACTATACTTTTGTATGTGATTTTCTTATTTTATTTACTATTTAATTTATTTGATTTTGCCAGAAATGATATTCCATAGCTATACTATTGTTAAGTAAAGTCAACTGAATGTGTGCAGCACATGTCATCACAAGGTATGAAGGTATAAAGGACAGTATTGGTTGTCCATGTTTGAAGATAGAACAATGAAAAAACTCGGCATTCTCATTAGCATTCTGATAACTATTTTGGTTTTGACTACATTTCTTGAATTACAGTTTTGATTTCTTGTCCTGGGCTTGTTTATTAGGGTATTGTCCTTTGCCTGTTATCAAACCACTGCCTTTCTCCTGTTTTCACTCTTATATAAATACTACTGCTGTCCAGCAGAGTCAGTAATATGAACTTATTTAGTGGCGCCAGTGGGTGAATGTGAAAGTGTCTTGCTGTTGTCACGATTGGGTGTACTCTATTGGGGGGTAAATCTCTCAGCAATTTTTTATCAAAAAGTCGGCACTTTGATACTGCAAGCTAATCACATAGCTTGCCATCTCGTATACAGTATATATAATACTGAAGCAGGCTTGAACCAGAAGAACAAGTACTACATTTACTATTCCACTGCAACCTTTGGGCACAGCATATGATTAATACTTCTGTCACAATACCTTATGTTTTTGGGGTTTTTTTCGAGTACAGCACCAAAATTCCCAACTATCCATTTTCTAAACCTACTAAATCTATTTTTATCAGTGGTAAGGATCTGCAGCCTGTTTCTGCAGGACTGGACACAAGGCATCAGCCATTTGTGGACGAGACACCACTCCATAGCAGGGACTCACTCACAACAAGTAGCAAAGTAAGACGAGTCCAAAACCTGGATGTACTAATGAAACCCATGACTACACACATGAACAGAAAACCTAAAACTCATTGATAGAGATGTTTTGACTTGAAGAATTGCCCCCTCCACATCATTCATTGGTCAAGAGTCCCGTCTTCAGTTCAAAAAGTCCTTACCATGAGTATTTAGATTTACTGTTTATGTGTGCACTGATAATCACAGATGTAACTATTTAGCAATATTTTAGCAAGTGAACATTAATTTTGTACATTTTGAAAAAGCAACTGGATAACAGACGTGGATTATGCAGGTTTTTTTTTTCCATTTTCCATGGACATTTTCATTTGCCATTGTACTACATTGGTCATCATTGATTTCTGTTATGTGACAAACTTCTTTTTCTGCATTCTGCATTAAAACATTAGATTAATTTTTTTCTTGGCCACCTCTACATTGTACATGGGTAAGTAACATATAAAAAATATAATTTGTTGGGTGGAGTATTCCTTTAAGAAAACCAAGAAGCTCAAAAGAAATCCAACATACAAAAAACAAATTTCTACTTCATTTAAGTGAACCACCAGGGATCCACTCTCCCAGCCTGCCTTTATAGGCTGAGGGCGGTTCTTTAGTGGTGAGGTAATGATGGCCCCGCCTCTTGGGAATGTCCACGGACAAAACACAAGAAACATAGGATTACCTACATAGAAACTAAATAGCGGATAAATAAAATTAATAGGGAATGCATAATTAGACAAATAGTAAATATGGCTTTATGGGAACCCACTCAGTAGATGGAGCACCACTCAAGAGCGGAAAGGACTTAAAAATACAAGTAGGGCAAATGATGTCAAATATTTTTTAATTTATTCTATTACCTGTCTTTGACAGGTAGCATGGTTGGTAAATGAATAAAACATTAATAAAAAAGACAAAATGTAATTTAAATTAAAGCCAGAGAAGGAATCCTGATGTAAATATAACGATACCAACATTAACAAGAAATGAATACTAGCAAAAAGCACATTTAAAATAATACTTCAAAAATACCAGAAAAGACCATAAAAAGAATAAAACAAACATAAACATAAATTAAGGAGTAAATCGTGTCTGAATCATATCACGTATGAAGCCTGTGTTGTTCACCTCTTTCTCACTTCAATTTTGGATTTAATTTTGTGGATATTGTAAGTCTTCTTCTTCCTCTTGTTGATTCTGACTTCCACACTTGTTTCCGGGTTTCCTTATTGGTTTGGTTTGGATTGGATTTTATTCTTTTTGAGTTGTTTCTTTGAGGCAATCTTTTATATTTTGTCTTTTTGTGATGACATATGCTAGCAGCCAGTGGGCACAAATTGCTTTTGAAGCATCTTGTAGTTCATGAACTGAGATGAACTAGGGCAAGTTTTAGTGCAAAAGCACAAAAAGTATATTTATTTAAAAGCAAAAATCAACAATGGTTTTGTGCAGTTATATAAAATTTCTCCATTAAATAAATAATCTTCAATAAATCAATCCATAAAACAGTGCAGTGGGGAAAAATCCAATAAATAGTTAAAGCCTTGAGTTAAAACTGGAATCAGCTATGTCACAGTTTTTCACTCCAGTGAACCTCTGGCTCCCCTGCTCTCGCTCTAAGTCCATTCAGGAGATACGAGATGCCATGAAACCAGGTCTCCTTGTCTCCTTCATGGCCATATCCATCAGTACCCACCAAGAGTCACTAATGCCAGGCTGTTCTCACTACCACTTCCCCTAGTATTCACAATGCAACCCCTAGAATCTGTGATCTCCCCTGCCCCTTCCATTCTTTAGCAGGCTTGATCTGTCTTGTGCTCTGGAGATTCTCACCACTATCTCACTCTTAGGTTTCCTCACTAACTTACGTTGTCCAGTTCTCTAATTTTTCATCTCTGTCTTACATTTCTAACTTTTCCTTCTCTCTGGCTTCAGACCTTTATACCCTGAGTGTAGATTAACCCATGGAGCTGCTAATGAGGGACGCCTGTGGTAGTCTCTCACTCACACATGCATAATTAATTAGCCCATTCCCCCTTTAAGCACCAGTGGGTCTATTTCTACTTCTGCTCCTGTGGATTTGGGTCCCCTTGCACAATATGGTATGCCTGTTATTACAAATTTGGGTTTTAGGATAGATGAGGATTTTAGACTGGATGGTCAGATCAGTGCGGTGGTGAAATCTGTTTTTTTTTCAGTTAAGACGTTTGGCGAAGATAAAAAACATTCTTTCCAAAGATCAATTGACAACAGTAATCCACGCCTTCATTACAACCCGATTGGACTATTGTAATTCGTTGTATGTTGGTGTTAGCCAGTCCACCCTGTCTCGGCTGCAGCTGGTACAAAAGGCTGCTGCACGCCTTTTAACTGGCATGCGAAAGAATGAGCACATTACACC